>NW_020954724.1:2947749-3167621 GCF_900497805.2 Vombatus ursinus
CTCTCTCTCTCTCTCTCTCTCTCTCTCTCTCTCTCTCTCTCTCTCTCCCTCTCTCTCTCTCTCCCTCTCTCTCCCTCTCACTTTCTCTCTCTCTCTTTCATAAAGCCACACTCAGCCATTCCAGGGACACCAAATAAGATGATTATTAAAACAGAGCTTTGAATCTAAAGCAGGAAATAGATTCCCATATACCCAATTGTATTATATTTTGCAGCTCAAACATCTATGTGACAAAATGAATTAATCACTTTTCATTGCATGTTATAGTGAGGAATTTATAGGGATTTCTTATAGGAAAGGAATTTTCAAGTGACTTGTCTATGACAGAAAAATCTTTCTTTCTTTGAGCTAAGTATATTTAGACAGAAGTCCAAACTTCTTTCATAGTTTTAAATGAAAAGGGTTGGGAGAGGGTGTGGGAGTGTGCACAGGGGCTGGGCAGAACAATCAAAAAAACCTCTGGCAATAGAATCACAGAGCTGGAAGAGAAATCCAAAGCTAATTTTCTCCCGCACTGTGTTTTCAGCCAAGTTTATGTCTTAGCAATGAAGGTGAGACAGCTGTCTTCTGTCTTCTTGAATACTGATTGTAACAGAGATTTATCCATCTTTCTCAATGAGTTTTTCCAATGTTTTTTATTCCCCTGACCATCAAGAAGTCCTTCTGTATCAATCAATCAATTGATCAACAAGCATTGATTAAGTGCCTACTACACTAGGAACTATTCTAGGCCCTAGAGAAACAAGTATAAAAATGAGTCAGTCCTTGATCTCAGGCAGTTTACATTCTACGAAGAGGATATAACATAAGTACAGTATATATAAAAATAAATATATAGTCATTTGGGAGTAAAGGGACTAACAAATCCAAACAAAATCAAAAAAAGTCTCTTGAAAAAGGAGGTACTTGAGCTTATTCTTGAAAGGAACTAAGAGTTCCAAGAGTCAGGGATGAGGAGGGAGAGCATTCTAAGCATGGAGAACGATCTGTTTAACGTCACAAGGGTAAGAAGTACAATGGCCAATGTAGGGAGAGTTGCAAGGAAGCCAGTTTAGCTGGAGTGTGGAGTAAGTAAGGAGCAATATATAATCACCCATGCTTATGGGACATCCAATAGAGAAGTCAAGCAGGCAGTTAGAGATGTGAAGCTTGAACTTGGGAGAAAAACTAACATCTCATTTGCTTTAATTTAAAATCTTTTCCTTTTATTTAACTTGGTGGGGAGAGTAACTAATCAGCATCATCTTCTTTGGTTCTTTTTGTATAATTATCACACTTTTTTAGGCCAAAACAATCACAGTAACTTTAACTCTTTTCAACCTTCAAGCATCTACCATTCATATGATCATTTCTGGAATAACTTGTCTTCAAAGGTTGCTTGGAAATCACAAATGCATATTTAATGGAGGCTTGCTTCGCAAAGGCCCAAAATGTTTAAAATGGAGTCACCATGATTTTCTGCTGTTCTCTTGCCATGTGGGTGAGAACAGCCTCTTTCAAATGGCTATTGACTGCATAGCCGAAACAGACTGCCTCTTTCTAACTGCCAGACTGGGACACTCTGTGTGCTCCTTTTCCTGTGTGCTCTTTTCTGCTCCATCCTAACAGTCCAGATCACATACAGTTTGCTCAAAGCTCATGGTACCATAAACTGAACCAGGAAGAAGGGATACCTGCCCCCTCTTCTCTCCTTTTAGGCCTCATGGCTTGGAATGTTTCTGTTTCATTTATCTTCTTCATTTCAGTTTTAGGCAGTAATCCCCACTGGACCCAAGAGATAGAGCTATGGCAACCTTGGATCAAGGATTCCAAGTGAGATGTTGCAAGCAGCCAGTCTCACACAGGGAAGACAAGTCCCACTGGGACTTGGGCCTGACAGGGTTTTGAATCTTGGAACTGGGATTGTACTATATAATCCTCTTCCCCTTTCAGGTGGTGGAGGGACGGTACAGGGGATTAAGTCCCGTATGTTGAAAGAGTAAGTTTGTATACTTTTAATTACAGTTTTGAAGTAAATATTCCCTTGTAAAACCTAATCTGACTGTTAATGGCTAAATAGCGCTGAAGTGCAGGGAACCCATCTCCTATAATTGAGGGAACACCATTGGCAGCAGCTCACATCATTGTCAGCAAACCCAAACACTCCAAAGCCCCTTAAGAGGGAGGTAAAATGTAACATACCTGGCCTTCAGGCAGTGAGGGCAAATGGAAATCAGTGTTACACAAATGTCTCGTCATTTGTGTTGGAATGTGATTAATGTATAGGCATGAACATGAAGAACTGAACGTGGTAGTCTGAGGATAATGAGCACAACAGCCTGCTCAGAGCACCAAGACGGTGAGCTTGGTATTCTGTTTAACTTATAACGAGAATATACTGATGCTCTGGATTATCTCACATGACTTTATGTTCACTGGTCAATCCATGTCAACCTTCTCAAATGACTCTGCCACGTAAAGAGAGACCACTAGCTTTCTGCACATATTTAGGACGGCTTTCTGACCTCCTGTCCATTTGGAAACAGATCCCAATGCTTCATTCCAACTAAAGATAGCTCTCCAGCCTCCTGCCCTTATTCAAAGCGATGTGATCTCATTCATGTCCATCGGTCATCTCGCCGGACCATCTTTATACATACAACCTTGGATGTACAGTATGTGGAGTGAACCACTTTATTCACACAGGTTACCTGCCAATGCAGAAATACTAATACAGCGACAATGACAGGATGAAAAGAGAAAGTATGTGTAACAGAGAGACTATCAACAAAAGGTTCCTGAAACATAAACAGAGAGCAACGAGGGGATGGATCGGGGCGACAATGGGGAGAGGGAGCAAAAGCCTCCTGTGGATCACGGACCCAGAGCTGGAAAGGACTTCAGAGGCCATCTAATTCCCCTCCCCGTTTTGCAAATGAGAAAATGGAGGCTTGGGGAGTAACTTACCTGTGTAAGTATCAGAGGTGGTATTCGATCTCAGGACCTCCTACTCCAAAATCAGTGCTCATTCCACTGTACTGGGCTGACACAACAGCCTATATCACCATCAGGCTCTCTGGAAAAAAAAAATCACACTTATCTACCATATGACTTTGTTTGCAAAGATTTCCATTTCATTCCTTTTCACTGATAAAAGTACTCGGGAAAATGGAGCCTAAGCTCTTCTTTCTTTTCTTTTCTTTTTCTTTTTTTTTAACCCACTTGTTTTCTGACTAGTCCTATCAAGGCTCTACCATTTCCAGAAGGACCAAGCATTTCTACCAAGTCCTTGCCTTTTTCCTTCTATTCCCCCACAGGCAAAAAGCTTCATACAATTTCTTCTGTAGGTCCCAAATCAATCAAACATCATTTACTGAGAATAAATACACAGGGGAATAAAACATTTAAAAGATGAGCTAATATTTCTAAATAGCTTGGGCTAATATTTCTAAAAGAACCTGCCAAACCTCAGCCTTGGATCGCTCCCACCATCCACCATCTTAACTCCTACACACATGCTGCCGAATAAAGTTGGAGAAAACTCACACAACCGTTCTAATTTGGTCCAGTACAAATTTAGGTTACACAAGCTCAACTAGGATTTCAATGCTGCTAGGAAATCCTTCTAAACCTCCCTTATCAACTCCCTATCTCACTCTCCACAGCAGCTCTTCCAAACTTTCATCCTTCTTCAAACCTCCCTTGGCTCCACCTTCCTTTCCCCTCTTGGCTGAGAATCTTGCTCATATTTTGCAGAGAAAATTGAAGCCATTACTATGAGCTCTCTCTTTTCCCTTTTAATCATCTCATATCACTCTAATCCCTTCAGCCAATGTCTCCTCCTTCACTCACCTCACACAATGAAGTGGCCTTACGATTAATTAAAAGGCTATCTCCTCTACCTGTTGAAGTGATTCCGTTCCAACCTGTGTCCTCCAAAAGATTTCCCCCTCTGACATCCCTACTCTATCACTTATTTCTAATCTCTCCCTTTCTACTCATTTATTTCCTTCTGCCTATAAACCTGTTCATGTCTCTCCCACCTGAAAAAAACTTCACTTTTATCTCTGCTATCATCCTATATTTCTTTTGCCTTCTTGTGGCTAAATTTGAAAAGGCCATCTACAATAAGTGCCTCAACTTTCTCTCCTCTAATTTTCTTCTTAACCCTTTTTACGCTATGGCTTCTGATCTCAATATTCCACCAAAAACTGCTCTTTCCAAAGTTACCAATGACCTCTTGACTACCAAACTTGAGAGTCTTTTCTCAGATCTTCATTTTCCACTGCCTCTTTGCAACCTTTGATACTATTGATCACTCTGTGATATTCTCTTCTCTCTAAGTTTTCTGAACATGACCTTCTCCTGTTTCTCTTCCTACTTATTTGATTTCTCTTTCTCAGTTTCCTTTCCTGGATTCTCATTCAAATCAAACCCTCTCATCTGAGGTGTCCCACAGAGTTCTGTCCTGGGCTCCTTCTCTTTTCCCTCTATACTACATTATTTGGCGAAGCTCTTGCGGATTTAATTACCATCTCTATGCTGATGATTCTCAAATCTACCTATCCTACCTTTACCTCTCCCCTGACCTCCAATCTCACATCTTCAACTACCTTTCAGACATCATGAACTAGATGTCTAATAGAGATCTTAAACTAAACATGTCCAAAAGAGAACTCATTATCTTTCCCCCTAAACCTTCCCCTCCTCCTAACTTCTCTACTGCTGTAGAGGGCAACACTAATCTTCCAGTCCCTCAGGATCACAAGCTAGGTATCATCCTGACTCGCCATTATCTCTCATCCCTTAGATCTAATCTGTTGCCAAGACCTGATAGTTTTATCTTTGCAGCATCTCTCAAGTACATCGCCTTTTCTCCTCTGACACTGTCACTACTCTAATGCAAGTCCTCATCAACTCAAGCCTAGACTACTGCAGTAGCCTGCTGTTGGGTCTGCCTGCCTCAAAACTTTCCCACATCCAATCCATTCTCCATTCATCCACCAAATTGATTTTCCTCAAGTGCAGGTCCAACCACGTCACCTAGTTATTCAATAACCTCCAGTGACTCCCTCTTGCCTCCAGGATCAAATACAAAATCCTTTGTTGCGTGTTCAAAGTCCTTCATAACCTAGCCCTCTCCTACCTTTCTAGACTATTTGTCCCTTACTACCTGCCATGTAATCTTTGATCCAGTGATACTGGCATCTTTGCTGTTTCACAAACAAGACACTTCAAGTCTTGGCTCCCAGAATTTTCCCTGGCTGTCCCCAATGCCTGGAATGCTGTCTTTCCTTATCCCTACCTTCTGGTTTCCTTTAAGTCCCAACAAAAATCTCATATTCTATAGCAAGATGTTCCCAACCTCTCTTAATTCAAGTGTCTTCCCTCTCAATTATTTCCTATTTATCCAATCTATTGCTTACTTGTACATATTTCTTTGCTTGTTGTCTCCCCTAATAAGATTGTGAACTACTTGAGGTGAAGATCTGTCTTATGCCTCTTTTTGTGTTCTCAGTGCTTTTAGAACAGTGCCCAGTACAGAGTAGTGCTTAATAAATATTTACTGTCTGACCCTAACTCTCTTCTTAATTAAGTTACAACTTTCATTTAGAAGTAGCACACTCATTGGTTTTAAATGTTGTGTTCTTTTGAATTTGTGCCTCAAAAATCCATACATGTGCTTCTCTGTTGGTTTGACTAAATGGTTCCTGCATTCTTGATGGTGCTTTTAGACAGTGGGTTGGGATGGAAATGGGAGTTGGGGAGATGTATTATATAACCACATGGCAACAAGACTGATGTTTAAAGAGAACTTATTCATCTAAATGCCTGCTGTCCTTTCATCTCAGTGCCTGCCACATAGTGCGTACTTAAATGTTACCATTGCTGAAAACATTTTAGAACTTCTCCTTTGGAAACTTTATACCCTGAAACTCATTCTTCAAAACATCCTTGGTTGTGGCAAGTCTTTGTACATTGTAGGCGGATTTGATTTTTGGAAACATCCCCAAATCATTTGGATCTCAATCTTTTGAATAAGGTAGCTGATTAATCTAGGTAACACCAACTAGCTAAAAAACAAGGGGAGAAAATGTAATAAAACTGATTTTCTTGTGATTCATAAACTGGTTTTGAAAGCAGTTTGGAAAAAAGAGCTCCCAAAATTTTGTGTGTGATCACAGGAACACTGGGATGGGAAAGTAGGGGCCTCTGAGAATAGATTTGTACCCATAATTGGGAAATATACATGTCATGATCAGTCTTGGATTTTTTAAACTAACTTTTTTAGAGACACTAAAGGTGACAATTTAATATTACCTATCATTTCATCAAAGAAGACTGAATTAAGATGGAAATAAAAGGTGGGTGGAGAGAGAAGAATCAGACTCACTATAAGTGAAATCTGCTGAGCCTTTGAGTTACATAAATAATCAGTACCAAATTTCAAATTTTCTCTTATTTTTCCTCCATTAAAAGTTGGGAGTTGATAGCAAGAATCCAGATGTCAAGATTAAGAAATATCTGAATTTGTTTGGTTTGTTTCCTTGATATTCTGATGATTATTAGGGCTTAGATTCACGCATTTAGGGGTTTACATTTCTAGTTTAACTTCTCATATGTCTATCAACCCTCAGATGTGGAAACCTGTTCATTCAAAGATTGTCATGCTCATTTTCAAGGGGACCAAATTTAAAGAGCAATTTAGGGTCACCCAAATTTCACCAGTATTTTGAAAGAAGACTGAGAATGAGGGTAATATCTTGTCTCTTATTTGAGCTATTATTTGAAAGAGAACAAAAGTATTAAAGAATTCATTAGGAAGTAATTTTAAGACATGTAAACTTTGAAAACTGCAATGATGACTTTGCAATGAACTTGAGCAGAGCCCATCAATATTTTGCTAATGAATACTCTCATGAAGAAGTGAAGTTTAAAATCTATTTTTCCTCCAGAAATCCTCCCAGGCCTATGCTTTGTCTGTTGGGGGTATTGATAGTTAGAGGATGTTCTTTGACTGTTTATTTTTATCCTATCAGTCACAGAATTGCTTCTGCAAAACTGGATTTAACTCATCAGAAACTATAAAATTAAAAAAATGTGCATTAGATTCATGAAGGTTTTAGGAGCTGTCAAAAATGAAAAATAGCACTATAAAAATGAGAGACAGAAAAATTAGTATGGAATAAGAATAATCACATGCTGATGAAACTTTGAAGGTGATAAAAAGTTCAAAAGTAGAAATGGACAATTCAGAGGATTAAATGTGTAGCTATAGGAATACTGAGAACAGAATGTCAGGACACCTAAATACACCTGAGATTTTCTGACCCCATCAAACTCAGATTCTAATTTAAACAGGGTCAAAATACTAAGGGTCTTTTGAACTATCCCAAATTGTACTTTGCATGTTTTTATAGCTTATTGAAGTAAAGAGAACACATTCCTTCTGAAATGAACTCTTTATTTCATAATCCAAACCCTAAATCATCGCTGAAGGAAATGAAAAGGGCTATAAAATCTTTTTTTAAAAGGAAAAGAAAAATGGGGAGTAGGGGAGGAGGAAAAAAGGAAGGAAGGAATTCCATTAACTTAGGCTCAGGAGCATAATACCAACCAGTCACTGGGGGAGAAAAGGAGCTAATCTACTAGTTGTCTTGCAAAAAGAAAAACCCAATGACTGATTATTCCACTGAATTGACCAATTTACTTTTACAGAATTAACCAATTGTGTCATTGTATAGATAGATATAGCTTTAATCATGCCTCTCTGAGCTAAATTTTCCATTAGAATCATGCCAAAGATAGAGTTTCAATGAAACCTAAGTACTTCCCACCAGGTGGGTTTTTTTTTTTTTAATGTTCTCTCCAGTCTCTGCATTTGTGCATGCTACCTCCAGTGCCTAGACTGTACTTCCTCCCCATCTCTGGCCACTGAGATTTTTCTTTTCCTTCAAGATCCAACTTAGGTGCTGCCTCTTCCAGAAGTCTTCCCTAAACCATCCAACCAGAAGTGATCATTCTTTTCTTCAATCTGTCATCTCTCTCTCACTAACCTCTCCTGTGAAATTACCACAAATTACTTGTATCTATTTCTTATCCTCCTTTTAGACTATAAGGTCCTTCAGGGCAAGGACGGTCTTGATTTTTTCACTTTTGTAGCTCTAATGCCCTACACAAAATAGATGCTAAATACATCTGGTAAGTTGAATTATATTATCTGATGCAGGTATGTGACTATTAGGATGATTATATTCAATTCAATTTCACAAACATTAGTAGTCCAGTGGAAAGAGAACTGGATTTGGAGTCAGAGGACTTGGATTTATTCCTTGCTTCTGATGCTTATTACCTATGTAATCTTGGACAACTCATTTAACCCCTTGGGCTTCAATTTCCTTACCTGTAAAATTAGAAGATTGGACTAGTTGGACTCTAAGGTCCAGCTTTTTCTCTCTTTTCTCTCTGAATCTGTGATCCTTTCATACTAAGATTCTAAATTGTGCACTGTGCAAGGTGCCAGACAGAACGATGTTGGACTAAGTTCCTGTGAGTAAGAAACTATTATATTTCCATATAAGGAAATTGAGAGAAAAGGTAGCTCTAGGTCGGAGGTTCTAGAACTGGCTAAAAGTGGATGAAACTGGTTGTTTGGTTAAAGAGGCTGGAAGTAGGACAAAGGTTAAGCTTTACCTAGAGTGCACATGCGTAATGGGCTCATGAATACTAGCTTCTCCACTTCCAGGTTGAGTTAAGACATCATTTTTTTTAACATGCGTCATATAATGGAAGAAGGGGAAACATACCAAGGGAAACATGTCGTAGATGTTTCAGCAGGTCTGTGACATATGCTGACTTCTACCAATGAAAGTCAGGTAGGAGGGACCGGTGGCCGAGCATGGGGATATAAGGTTTGCTCTTGCTCCTGAAGTAAGTGTGTGTGTGTGTCCCTCCGTGTCCCTCCGGGCTACCCATATACCTGCTTCTTGCAAGAACCATAAATAAATGCTTCCTTTGCTCACTTTGGTTCAATTTTGTTTCGTAAAGGAGAACAGAACTCTGACGGTTTGCAACTAGGGAAGCAGTGGGCTTCGACAGCTTGCCCATACCTCCCTACCTCTACCAAGGAGTGTCTGAACCCTGTTTCTAACATTCACAAGGAGTTTATAATCTAATAGGTGGTACAGATCATACAAAAGTAACTATGATATAAGAGAAAGCCCTGCTTCTAAGACACACTGACATAATAGTCCTGGGCAAGTCATTTACTTTCTCTATAGAATGGGTCTAAGATCATATTTATAGAGCATTTGCTGAGCTCTATCGGTAAAAAAAGTTTCTTCATTGTAGGAGCTCCCTACCAAGATGAAAGTACAGGAGATCTGGACAGTAAGGGAGAGTGGGATAAGTACAAAGGACAAGTCTAGGCAAAGTGGTGTGAGAAATTTGAGGAAAGATTCCTTTTCTTTATTTACCTTAAAAAGAAAAAAAGTACAGATAACAACCTGGGATTATAAGGAATAGGTGCATACTCAGTGACGCTATTTGACAATGACAGGGGAAATTAGAAGTTGAGATGGTTGAGATGGAAGCTAGGAGATGAAAAGCTGGGTAAATCCTTTATGAGTCTAATATCAACATACCTACACCAATTCAACTCAGTAACAAAAATTTAAGCACTTGCTATGTACAATGCGATAGTTAATGAGTTATCCTATGCTCCTGAGAAAGGACATATAGCCACTGCTAAATGACAATTCTTGCTATTGCCCGGGAAACAATAATGGATCAATTCTAGGTAATAGTGATGAGGTCTAGAGGTTTAGGGGTGCTGCAACCTTGAGATCATGACACGCAGGCCTTGCCTGAATGAATTCAATCCAAATCTTCTTTCAGCCAGAGAAAAAGTTTATTGGAAATAAACCATATAGGCCAGGTGACACCCGTAAGGATGAGCTGGCATGAGAAAGTCTCAGCGTTTAAATGGGGGCCAGGGTGGATCTTATATACACTAAAGTAACTTTGGGTGACCAGGGAAGGGGCTAGGAAAAAAGGTCTAGGTGAGAATTCCAATTGGAATGTCTAAGAGATTGAATAGACAATGGGAATAGATAATGAGAGGGACTGGAAGGAAGAAGTTTGAAAGGTATCTGAATAAGATCAAAAGGTGGAACTAGGGCTTTCAAACAGAGGTAAGGGGAGTCACCATTTGAGACCAGAGTAAGAAAAGTTTAAGGGTTTTCTGGAGTTCGTAGACAAATGGGAGCCAAATTCTTTTTGGGGCAAGGGGCAAAGGTCTCGGCTTGGGCCCATACCCCATCAATAGCTCCAGAATACCTCATTCATATATTTAAAAGTAGAAGAGACAGAGTCTACATAGTCTAACCCTCTCATTTTACAGATGAGGAAACTGACGTTAAAAGAGGTTAAGGTAACTTACTCAATGTCACACAAGTAGGAAGTTACAGAGATAAGATTTGAACTCAGGTCCCCTAATTTCAAAGTCAGCCCTCTTTCCACTGGGTGATACCTTTTAGGAAGAACTTTGACAAGTTCAAGAGCAACCAGAGGATGAAGTTTGAGTCACCTAAAAACGTAGTTTGTAACAGGAATTTTCACGTAGCTGAGGATGAGGTGAGGATAGTTAGAATCTAGAGATGGAACGATGTCACTCTGTGCCTCTAGAGAAACTACCCAAGCTCTCTGGGCCTGATAAAGATGTTGGCTTTGAAGGCCTCTCCAGCTCTAAATCTGTGATCCTAAAGACAATGTTTCTAAGTATGTATCTGTGTGTATGCAGAAATTGGTAGGGACAATAAGACTTTTTTTGGTGAGGGAACCAGATCTGTGATATCATTAGTGATTTCCCAGTGAGAAAACACCCTCTACCAATGCTGTCAGCAACTGTTCTGTCACCCTTTAACAGGGTGTTAAGAAGTGCTCAGATCAAAATGAATGGAATTAGGAGACAGTGAGCCATTTGCTGGCCAAGAATCTGTCATTGACCTGCTGGCCCTTTCAAAAGGTCACTAGGTCACTGGCAAAGCAGGAGACTACTCACAGGAGTGTGACCTTTGGCAGAAGAAAAGATAACCATTGACTATGTACTCTTTTTTGGGGTGGTGGTGGTGAAGAACTTCTTTATACCCCCTAAGAGAGTAAAAAGAGGCAGGATGTTGCACTTCTGTTAATACCACCAACTGGCCCCTAATTTTCTATGGTTTCATTATCAGGGTTAGGGGAAATCAATTGATCAGTACTTCTTTCTTTTTAACAAAACATTATTTCACACACACACACACACACACACACACACACACACACACACACACCCCCCATGTCCCAAAAGTCGTAGTGCAGTTTTAAACTATTAAAACTTTAAATCACACTAAGACTTCGGGGACACCCTATGTTACGGCAAATACTTTTACAATTGGAAAGATGGTGACAGCTTTATGAGTTTTTCAGTGGAGAGATTTTCTATGTTTATGAACAAGGACTCAGATTAAAAAAATTATAATACCACCCAAAATTAACCTTGGGTCCTGGGTGTTCTAAGTTCCCTGAGGGCAAAAAACATTAGAACAAATTTGTTTCTTTAGTAATTCATTAGAGAATGTATCCTGGCACTATTAAGCTCTGGTGATTATCCAAGAATTAAAAGCAAACTTAAGTTCATAGACTTAAAATTGAAAGAAAACTTCTTCCCACCCAACTACCCCCACTTTGCAGAAAAGAAAACTGAGGCCCAGAGTGACTATGAGACTTGCCCAAGGTCACTCACCCAAGGTCATGTAGGCAATAAGTGGCAAAACAGGGCCTTGAACACAGGTCGTCTAGCTATAAAATCCATGCTTTCTATTAGAATAGATGTGTGTTGGGGGAGGGTGGGAGCAAGTTGAGGAGGGAGTACTTATTAAGGAGGGGAAAGGGAGAATTGACCTACATTTCTCTTTGTAATAAGAACTGTTATATTGCCTGCATTATAAGAATCAGTTAATGTCAAACCTCAGAATGACCGAAACAGTGGAAATCAATACATTTGGTTTGTGATTTAGTCCTTTGTATTATTTAGCCTTTTAGTCATCTAAAATGGAACTTGGGTGCATTACCTATTTCCAATTTCATTACCCACAAAGAAAAATGCACAGACGGTCAATTATTCCTGCAAATTCACTTCATGGGAGTATAGATCAGATAGTCTGTTTAATACTGATATAAAAATCAAGTGCAAGATTTGACATATTTTAGAATATAAAAATAACCAAGACTCACAATCTGTTCTTGGTTCACAAAATATTATAATTTGCTTTTGCAATATCTCCTGTTTACTGATTTATCAAGAGCATATGTACTTTAAACAAAGGCTTATTCCTTTCCTGTCAATCTTTTCTCTTTAATTGATTGCGCAAGAAGCCAAAATGCTGATCTTGCCATCATCAGATTCAGGGTGTCAAATTGTGAGGTGTCAAATCCAGGATTAGAAATTCACGGCAGAATCAAACAGAAGGAGCAGCTGGGGAGAGGGGGAAAATAGATTCTGCTTCCAGAACAACTATATGAGGTGGTGCCGAAAGAACAAAGAAGGGGACAGGCCAAATAAAGAGCTTTGGGGACCAGTCTCCTCTTTTCAGTGTGTTCCAAATTGAAACTGTGTGAACAACTGCTGCTATTTTTCTTTATAGCTAAATGAGAATAAAATGCAACTATCCACTTTAAGGACAGTTTGAATTCTTGTACACATATAGTAATTTTTAGAAATCATTTTAGCAGACTAATTGGCTCAGATTATTGGACATGGGTATTTCCAACAATAAGAAAGATACCTAAGAATTCAGTTATAAAATCAAAGGATTTATTGCTGAAAAGGACCTTAGAGGTCAACCCTCTCATTTGACAGTTGGAGAAACCAAGGCCTAGAAAAATGAAATGACTTATTCAGCATCACCTAAGTAGTAAGTAGTAAAATAAAGCTTTAAACCCAGGTTCTTTGACTCCTAATTAAAAGCTCTCTCTACTCCATATATGTGCATGACTGAAACACTGGACAGTAATATCTCTCTATTTTGTTTTACCCATGACATCTTCCCCCAAAACTCTCCCATGAAATTCTCTCAATTCCTAAGGATTGAAGAGAAGAGGAAAATTTCTGTGTAACTTTACAATTCCTGCTGTTCCTCATCATAATGGGGGTAGAAATCAAAGGAATATTACTCATTAGCATTTTGATCCAGGTAAATAGGAATGAACACATGCAAAGGAAGAACCGAAAACATATCATTAATTCCAAGAATAGTAACTCAGAATTTGGTAGAATTTCAACTAGGATCAGGCTGAAGTAATCTTTATATCATCTATGGGATAGAAATTTGATGAGCAAATTAATGAAATAAACAAGATTATTGAATGTAGGCTGTTAGAGGCAAGAAATGTTTTATTCTGTCTTTATAACTCCAGAACCGTTCATGGTACATAGCAGACACTTAATAATGATAATAATCATAACGATAATAATAATAGGAAGCCTTTATATAGTGCTTTAATGTTTGCAAGGTGCTTTACAATTATCATCACATTTTACTATTATTATACCTATTTTATAGATGAGGAAACTGAGGCAGACAGAAATTAAGTTATTTGCCAAGCATCATACAGTCAGTAAGTGTTTGAAGCTGGATATGAACTCAGGTTTTACCGACTTAGGATCCAGATGTCTCTTCACCATACCATCCAGCTGCCTATTGTTGACTAAAAGAAAGAATTATTGGGGAATGGCTAAATAAGTTGTGGTATATGATAGTAATGGTATACTATTGTGCTATAAGAAATGATGAGCAGAAAAAACCTGGAAAGACTTACATGAACTGATGCTGAGTGAAGTGAGCAGAACCAGGGGAACATTGTACATAGTAGCAGTAAAGCTGTATAATGTTCAACTATAAATGATTTAGCTATTCTCAGCAATAAAATGATCTATGACAATTCCAAAGGCCTCATGATGAAAAATGATATCCATCTCCAGAGGAAGAACTGATGGAGTCTGAATGCAGATTGAAGCATACTATTTTTGACTTTATTTTTTTGTGTTTCTTTTTCCTTTTGGTCTGTTCCTTCTTTTACAACATGACTAATATGAAAATATGTTTTACATGATTGCACATATATAACCTATATCAAATTGCTTACCATTCTAGAGTGGGTGGGAAGGAGAAAATAGAACTCAAAACTTTAAAAAATGTTAATTGTCTTTACATGTAACTGTGAAAAAATAAAATTATTTTAAAAAACAAAATTAAAGAATGAATTATAAAAAGAATATTTAAACTACTTATTTTTAAAATTTATTATCTTTGGTCTTCCTATAGCTTTTTTTTTTACTTCTGTGGCTCAATTTGCACTATTAGAAGGAGAACCCATATCAATAAAATCATAGATGTGTTTGAATATTTGGGTATCCCCAAAACTGAGTGCAGCAATCTATGCCAAGTAGGCACTCATTTATAATAAATGTTTGTTAAATTTGTTAAATTAAATCCAGTCATTAAAACAGGTCTATGGTGCTCTAATAGGTAAAACATGCTAGCAACACTTCATACATCAAAATGTATGAAATCAAAAGTGATAAAGCTGCATTTTTCAAAAAGAAGTTTCTAGTCTCTATTGCCTTTCCAGGATATGGTCCAAATCAGCAAGGTTGCATTGTAGCTATGCTTATTTACGTACTGCTTAGCTAGAGTAAAAAGGACATCTTAGGAAGTCACTTAACTTCTGTTTGCCTTAGTGTCCTCATTTGTAAGATGTAGCAGTTGAATATTATCTCACTTGATCCCCACAACAACCCTGGGAAATAGGTGCTTTTTTGGCCTCATTGTACAGTTGAGAACAGTGAGGCAAATGGCAATTAAGTGACAAGTGTCTGAGGCCTGATTTGGACACAGTTTTCCTGACTGCAGGTCCAGTGCTCTATCCACTGCACCTTGTGAAATTAATGTCTAAATTAACTCCAAAGGACCTATGAAGGAAGATACTATCTAAATTCAGAGAAAGAACTGGTAAGTACAAGTATGGATAAAATGATTTTACACATACATATACATATTTTTTAATTGTTATTGAAATGCTTGTTTTATTTCATAAATTAAAAATGAAATAATTTAAAAAGAAACATTGAAAACACTAAAAAAAAAAAGAAATCCATGTTCACATAAACCCTGTTGGCACAATTTCACCATAATATTTTATATCAAAAACGGCCTAAAAGAGAGGCCATAGAAAGGTCATTACAAGATTGAACAGATCTTGTGTAAGTTAACTATGGAAATAAATGTATAGGAGAAGGAGAAGGAGAAAGTACAGATGACTTACGATCTGCATGGATGGAAGCAGCACACACCACTATGAGAACACGAATTTTTTCAGGAATTAAAGTATTTTTACATCCTTTATATTATTATTATTTTTTAAATCACTAGTCTCATTTTTTATTTTATTTTTTAATTAATAAATTTATTTATTTTTAGTATTCAACATTTACTTCCACAAGATTTTGAGTTCCAAATTTTCACCCCATCTCGCCCCTCCCCCCACCCCAAGATGGCATGCATTCTGACTACCCCTTCCCCTAGTCTGCTTTCGCTTCTATCTCTACCCCCCTTCTCTTATCCCCTTCCTCTTCTATTTTCCTGTAGGGCAGGATAGATTTCTGTACCCCATTTCCTGTATTTCTTATTTCCCAGTTGCATGTGAAAATATTTTTTTTAAAACACGTGTTTTTAAAACTTTGGGTTATAAATTTTCTCCCTTCCTCCCTCCCCACCCACCCTCATTGAAAAGGCAAGCAACTCAATATAGGTTATACATGTACAGTTATGCAAAACACTTCCACAGTAGACATGCTATGAAAAACTAACTCTATTTCCCTTAATCCTATCCTGCCCTCCATTTATTCTGTTCTTTCTTTTGACCTTGTCCCTCCTCAGAAGTATTTGCTTCTGATTACCCCCTTTCCCAATCTGCCCCCCTCTCTATCATCCCCCTACTCTCTTGTCCCCTTCCCCCCTTATTTTCCTGTAGGGTAAGACAGATTTCCATACCCAATTGAGTGTGCATGTTATTCCCTTCTCAAGTCAAATCCTATGAGAATAAGATTCACTCCTTCCCTCTCACCTTCCCCCATTTCCCCTCCACTGTAAGAGCCTTTTCTGTTTTTTTGTGAGATAATTTACCCCATTCTACCTCTCCCTTTCTCCTTCTCCTAGTACAATCCTCTCTTACCCCTTAATTTTATTCTCCAGATATGACCCCTTCATCTTCAATTCACCCTGTGCCCTCTATCTATCTATCTGTCTATCTATCTGTCTGTCTGTCTGTCTATCTATCTATCTATATCTATATCTATAGATATACACATACATATAATCTTTTCCCTCCAACTACCCTAATACTGACAAAGGTCTCATGAGTTACAAATACCATCTTCCCATGCAGGAATGTAAACAGTTCAACCTTAATAAGTCTCTTATGATTTCTCTTTCCTGTGTACCTCTTCATGTTCCACTTGAGTCTTGTATTTGAAAGTCAAATTTTCTATTCAGCTCTGGCCTTTTCATCAAGAATGCTTGAAAGTTCTCTATTTCACTGAATGACCATTTTTTCCCCTGAAGGATTATACTCAGTTTTGCTGGGCAGGTGATTCTTGGTTGTAATCCTATCTCCTTGGCCCTCTGGAATACTATATTCCATGCCCTGCAGTCCCTTAATGTAGAAGATGCTAAATCTTGTGTTATCCTGATTTTGTTTCCACAATACTTGAATTGTTTCTTTCTGGCTGCTTGTAATATTTTCTCCTTAACCTGAGAACTCTGGAATTTGGCTGCAACATTCCTAGGAGTTTTCCTTTGGGGATCTCTTTCAGGAGGAGATCGGTGGATTCTTTCCATTTCTATTTTGCCCTCTGGTTCTAAAATATCAGGACAGTTTTCCTGGATAATTTCTTGAAAGATGATGTCTAAGCTCTTTTTTTGATCATGGCTTTCAGATAGTCCAATAATTTTAAAATTCTCTCTCCTGGATCTATTTTCCAGGTCAGTTGTTTTTCCAATGAGATATTTCACATTGTTTTCTAATTTTTCATTCTTTTGGATTTGTTTTACAGTGTCTTGATTTCTCATAAAGTCACTAGCTTCCAATTGCTCTATTCTAACTTTTAAGGAAGTATTTTCTGCAGTAAGCTTTTGTACTTCCTTTTCTATTTGGCCAATTTTGCTTTTTAGGGCATTCTTCTCCTCATTGGCTTTTTGGACCTCTTTTGCCATATGGGTTAGGCAATTTTTTAAGGTGTTATTTTCTTCAGTATTTTTTTGGGTCTCCTTTAGCAACTTGTTGATTTGTTTTTCATGATTTTCTTGCATCATTCTCATTTCTCTTCCCAGTTTTTCCTCTACTTCTCTTACCTGCTTCTCAAAATCCCTTTTAAGCTCTTCCGAGGTCTGGGACTGATTCATATTTTTCTTGGAGGCTTTGGATGTAGGAGCTTTGACTTTGTTGTCTTCTTCTGGTTGTATGTTTTGATCTTCTTTGTCACCAAAGTAAGATAATATAGTCTGACTCTTTTTGTGAGGTTTGGTCATGATCCCAGCCAATTACTTGAGTTTTAAACTCTTTGTTAAGGTAAGAGTCTGCTTCCAATGTGGAGAATGTACTGTCCCAAGCTTGGGGGTTGGTACAGCTGTTTTCAGAGATACTTCTAGGGGCCTGTAAATTTTCAGTTCTTCCAAGGTGGTATGATAAGGGGCAAGGTGTTTCCTCTCCACCACCACAACAAGCTCCACCGCGCCACTCTTCCTTACCCCAGGACTGCCACCCAGAACTGTGACCCAGATACAAGCATGGGCAAAGCAAGAGACTCCTGCCTCAGTATTGGCAGAGAGATTCCTTCAATCCCCCTCTGATCAGCCACTGGATTCCCCCTCAGTCTGTGGGCTGGAAGCTCAGGAGGCAGCTGCTGCCCCGGGGGCACACTCAGGACTTGGGGCTGAGACCTAGTCCCTCTCTCTCAATGCAGAAACAGACTTTCCCACTGACCTTCTAAGTTGTCTTTGGTGTTCGTGGGTTGAGAAGTCTGGAAACCTTCACAGCTGCCCGGGATTCAGTCTTCTGAGGCCTGTTCCAGGGTCGCTGTGGCCTGTGTGCCCATGCCGAACTGCACTCCTCTCCCAGCCCGGCATGATATACCCTTCTGATCAACCATCCAGGCTGTCTTTGGCTGGAAATTTGTTTCACTCTGTCTTTTTGTGGGTTCTGCTGCTTTAGAACTTGTTTAGAGCCATTTTTTTTACAGGTATTTGGAGGGGTTTGGGCGAGAGCTCAAGCAAGTCACTGCTTTCACTCCGCCATCTTGGCTCTGCCCCTAGTCTCATTTTTTAAAGTAAGTCTTTGAAATTTAAATTGGGCATCTAGGTGGCACAGTAGATAGAGTATCAGGTCTAGATTCAGGGAGACTCATCTTCTTGAGTTCAAATCTGGCCTCAGACACTTACTAGATGTGTGACCCTGGGCAAGTCACTTAACCCTGTTTGCCTCAGTTACCTCATCTGTAAAATGAACTGTAGAAGGAAATGGCAAACCACTTCAGTATCTCTGCCAAGAAAATCCCAAATGGGCTCATGAAGAGTCAGACATGACTGAAAAAGACTAAACAAAAAAATAAATAAATAAAATTGGCCTCAAGAACCTTTACTGTGGCAAAATGGGGACCAATCTTTGAATCTGGTGTCACTTAAAATAGGTCGGATTAGTTATATAACATGAGTGAAAACCAAAGTCACACCAAGCTAGTCTTTTCCTTTTGATTTTCTACTCAAGTCAGCAATGCCATAAGAAATTATGGAGTACTGCCATACTCCCCACATTTTCCTTTCCTGCTCTGTGTTAATTCTCTGAATCTGTGCCTGTGTGTTGCTAATGCAGATATTCATAAGAGTGACAGTAATGCACACTGAAATCAATCAGTGCTCATGGGATTCTGGCTGGCAGAGAAGAAAGTGAAGATTACACACTGACTGGTTACAATTCTGATCTCCCACTGGTTCATCACTCAGTCAGAGGCAGAAAGCCAACAGCTTTCATTGCATTTTAGCCAGGTCTCCACAGCCAAAGCAAACCAGTCCTTTGGGGACAATTGCCACAGTACTTTAGGTGAAAAATCTCCTTGCTTTGGCTGTGAAAATATGGCCTTAATCTGTTCAAAGTGTTTATTGAAAGCTTTCCAAGTTAGAATTGGGGGAACATAAAGAACCTTTCAAGGACATCATTCTCATCTTTAGCCAATTCTTCGGAAGTGGAGGATAAATCTGAAACAACATAAAATAGAAAGCCAAGAGACAATAGGGATTGTGCAGCTAAATTGCTGCTGGCACTAAAGTTTTATCATCATTTTCCTGATCCTGACATTGTCTTCCCCCCCTTATAATATTAAAAAAAAAAATCAGGATTGAGGGGAGGGCAGAAATGAATCTGTGTCTGTGAACAATTTACAAACCTAATAAAAATGCAAATAAACACCCTCAGGCAAAATTTTGCAATTGGCCCGGCATTATTGCTACAATCCTTAAGGAATCTATTATTTGTTCAGTGTAGATATTCCCTTTATCCATATAAACTGTTACCTTTGTATGGTCTTCATGGGTTGCCTTGGAAGAAAACATTAATCATCTGGTAAATTTCTGATAAGGCTCTCTAAACTGAGTAAGTCTGGTCCTCAAACGACAATCATACCAACCACTGCCAGGCCTTCACTTGAAGTTTTTCCAGCCTGATAGGGCTTGCCAAAGTTTGCCCTCTGCTGGCAAAATAGTTGAGAACTCAGGGTCATTTCTATGCTGTGATGAGACCACGGAGGAGGTCTTTAGTGGAGATTGACCTAAATCTCATCTCATATTGTGTTTAGTTACAGCATTGTATAAATTTTGATGCAATTCAATAGGAAATTTGTAATAAACTGAAAATAGAATTTACTCATTAGCTATAATATGTTCAGGGTCTTTTTAGAAGGAAATAAAAAATTACCAAAAAAAAACCAAAAACAAAAACAAAAAACCCAACAACTACCTGTAAGGCCTTCTTTATAGCAAAAATATTTTAGCAGAATTATTCTTAGCATAAGCCTGTGCATTTTATTTACTTTACTCTGTTAAATTCTGTTGAAAACTGAGCTTCTTTCAGAGCTATGCTGGAGCCAGTTCTATGAACATTTACCCCTTAGAAAGGGCTACATATCAGGAATTGATTTATTGCTTTTTTCATTATCTGCCAGAGGTTCCCAAAGTGGGCAGTACTGCCCCTTGGGGAGCACTGGAATGATCCAGTGGTAGTAGCCTGTGGTACAATTGGGGGGGGCACTGAATAAAAATAAGGGGGCAATGGAAGCATAAGGAAAGAAGAAAAAATAAGAAAATTTTGAAAAGTCATTCATACATGTTTTATTTGTTGTGTAACAGTTAAAGTCGTAGTGGTTACATTATTTTCGAAATAAACACACAAAATGCAAGTTATAACCAATCAGTGGTCAAGTCTGTTGACAGGTATTAACAAGCAAGTGCTGGCAGGCAAGCCCATTGTGGACTATGAGGAAGTCCAGCATGCATTGGCAGGAATACGTGTGTATAATGACTTGTTTACAATACCATACTATATGGTTATATGATGCAATATAGCATCATCACAATTTCAGTGCAGAGAAAAAAATCACAAATTTATAATAAACTATTAAATTTAAGATGCGTCATTTTAAATAAATATATATATATATTTTTTTAAATGACAAAAATTTAAAAAAACATGTTACCGGGTTAAAGAAAGTAGATTTCCAGGGGAATGCTGAGTAATTTTTTTTTCAAAGGGGCCGGTAGGCCAAATAACTTTGGGAACCTCCGATCTAGACTTAAGAAAGTGACAGAAAAAAAATATTAATAAAAGTGTGTTGTATATTTTTGGGGAGCCAGTTGTTAAGCATTTACCAGCGTACCCCTGACTGCATGGCTCTATATTGGACTATTTCTGGAGGTCAGAGCACTGGACTCCTGTTCTTAAAAGGTTGTCATACTCAAACTAGTCATGCAGTATTAGATTCCTAAGAAGGAACTTTGGAGATAATCTAGTCCAGTTGTATCAAACTCAAATAGAAATGAGGGCCACTGAAAAGTCCATATAGGTTGCATATTTTGTTGTACATTGACATATTAACATTATCTATGTTTTTCATAGTTTTATTTATTTTGCTAAATATTTCTGTTATATTTCAATCACCTCTAATATAGACTACCCCCTTACTTTATTATATTTACATTTTTATTGACACCTTTTTTTTACACAATGCTAATTTCCTCATATTTATCATCTCCTATTGAACTGAGCCTTAAAAAAGAAAAAAATGTCAAGCAAAACTGACCAAAAGACTGTATGTAACAAAATACACATCATTCTGTGCCCCTCATCCTCCACCAAAAGAAGGGAAATGTGTTTTTATCATAATGGCAGTTAGGTGGCACATTAGATGGAGAATAGGACCTAGAGTCAGGAAAAGCTGAGTTCAAATTTGTCCCAAGACACTTACTTGCTACTTCGCGACCCTGGGCAATTCACTTAACCTCTGTATACCTCAGTTGCCTTATCTGTACAATGGGGATAATAATAACACCTACCTCCCAGGGTTATTGTGAGTATTGACTGATAATGATATTTGTAAAGCGCTTAGCCTGGCACATAGTAGTTACTAAATTGCTAGCTATTATTATCCGTTCTCTGTGTCAAGATTGCTCATTGGACAATTTCCTTTTGATTTTCTACCTATGTCAGCAATGCCATGGGAAAATATGTAGAGTTGTCATACTCCCCACATCTTCCTCTTTTGTTCTGTGTACTCTGAATCCATGCCTGTGGGTTGCTAATGCAGATATTCCTAAATTCAGCTGCCTTCCAGTGTTGTTTCTATTAATATCATGGCAGTCACTGCATATACTGTTATCCTAATTTTACTTTCTTTACAATGTGTCAGTTCATGCAAGTCTTTCAATGTGTCTCTGAATTCTCATTTGTCAACTCATGGCACAATAATATTCCATTACATACATATTAACACAATTTTTTATTTGTTCTGTCATTTCCTAGTCAAGGGACAGCCACGTTGTTTCAGCTACTTTTTTTTAACCATAATAAAAAGTGCTCTGATGAAAATGATTTTTTTTTTAACCAGACCTGAGTTTAATTGATGGAAGGAGGTTTCAGTAAGGAACTTCCGTTACCACAGATCAGCACCTGCTCTGCACATTACTGTCTTAGAGAGTTGTCTGGGGCACTGAGAGAATTAATCACTGCCCCAGGGTTACATAGCCAATATAAGTCAAAGACACAAATTGAACCTAAGTTATCTTAACTCCAAGATCAACTCTATATTCACTAACTACGCTTCAATACATAATATGTAATTGCTTGTAGGTATGAGTCTATGTATAGGTATGTATATATATGTATATGTATGTGTGTATGGATATATATATACATATACGCATATAGGTATACATATATGCATACACACATTAATATACATATGCACGTGTATATGTATGTATACATGTATTTACTTTGACCACCTTTAAGAATATACTCTGTGGGGGCAGCTAGGTGGAGCAGTGGATAGAGCACTGGCCCTGAAGTTAGGAGGACCTGAGTTCAAATGTGGCCTCAGACCAAACACTTGACACTTACTTGACACACCCTAGGCAAGTCACTTAACCCCAATTGCCCAAAAACCTGTGAATAGATAATTGGTTCTAAGGGCGTAAACAGCTTAGTGACTTTTTTCACATGAATCCAAGCTGTTTTCCAGAACAATTGGACTATTTTTATTTCCACTCATAATGTATTAGTGTACATGTCACAGGGATGGGGAACCTGTGGCCTCCAGGCAACATGTGGCTTTCTAGGTCCTTGGGTACGGCCTTTTGACTGAGTCCAAGTTTTACGGAACAAATTCTTTTACTAAGGGGATTTGTTCTGTGAAGTTTGGATGCAGTCAAAGGGCCACACTTGAGGACCTAGAGGGCCACATGTGGCCTGGAGGCCGCAGGTTCCCCGACGCAGGTTCCCCACCCCTGCTAGCCCCTCTAATACTGATTATTTCCATCTTCAATCATTGTTGTCAATTAGTTCTTTCCTTTATTTTATAGATCAGTGAATAGATATAGAAAGGTTAAATAAATTGTTCAATGTATAATAAATTGCACATAGCTGATATAGAAGAATTGGGAATCAAATTCAAGCCTTAGAGTACTTTGTTCAATCCTAGGCACCACAGTAGAGGTTCAGAGAAGGCAAACCAGGATGGTAAAGGATCTTGAGCTCATTCCATATGAAGATTGGTTGAAAAAAACAGCATAGTTAGTCTGGAGAAGAGAAAACTCAAGGGACACATGAAGGTTATAATTATATTAGTATATATATATATTTATAAATTACATATATTATAAATCTAAATTGTAAATTATATATTATAAATCTAAATAATATAAATCTAAAATAATAATTATTTGAAGGGCTATTATGTGTAAGAAGGATTAGACTTATTTTGTTGGGGCCCAGAGGGCAGTACATTTAGGACCTTTATCTTAAAGTTGTAAAAATGGAAATTGTTTTGATGTCAGAGAAAATTTCCTAACAATCCCTAACAATTTCCTAACAAATTATCCAAAAATGAAGTCCAAAAGCACTGCCTTAAGAGGTAGTGGAATTCCCTTTCTTAGAGTTCTTCAAGACAAATTTGGATGGCAACTTGTCAGGTGGGTTGTAATAGAAACTCCTTTTAGAAATGGATTGGACCATTGGAAAGTTCACTTTCAACTCTCAAATGCTGTGATTCTGTTCCCTGAAATCTAGTGCTCTTTTGACCACTCCAGGTTACCTCAATAAAAGATCTTCACAAAACCATTCATTAATCTGGCACATGTACACGAGGAGGAGCAATCAATTAATCTAGTTATTTGGGATCATGTAAATAAACCATTCAATTTACTGTTTGAATGTTTCATTGTTCAATCAGTTGCCCTTATGGACAGTCCACATATTATTTGCTGTTCATTTTAAATGGATTTAAATCATCTCCAAGTCAGCCTTACATGGTCACATATTTGTAGAGGGATATTATTATTTGGGGACTTGAATAATGTAGTTTGGTTACCTATACTACCCAGATTTACTGGATAAATGCCAATTCATCCTTTCATTGAATTGTGTAGAAACAGCACCAGTATACCAATTTCTTTCTTCTTTTCAAAATGGAGAGAATAACATGTGCAGGGTTCCTGGAATTTCATGAATAAACCCATAGATGCCTGTGAAAACATGGATAAAAGTCATGCTTTCTTTTAGGATATCTGATTTCTTTGGTGTGGGTTCTCCTTCCATCAGTATATACTACAATATCACTATATCTTAACAAATTGTTTTCTTAAGTTGTTTTGGGAGAAATTTATAAAAAATCAAATCACCTGGAGGCCAATGTCTCCAGTGTTTTTCAATGAGACTATCAATGAGACTTGGATAGGACAGTTATTGGACAGGGAGCATACTGACAGTATTTGAGATATTACCAATTTAGTAAGACCAGCCAGAACTTGTATTTTACTGGCATAGCCTGTAAGAACCCACTGTCAACTCCACTTTGACATCACGCATTGGCATAGGATATTGGAGGAGGGAAAAGATATAAGGGTATTAAATTTCACCAAACACTAAGTATCATTAGACTTGTAGCTGAGAAATACTACTAAGTTTGTTGCCATCAAAATATTTTGGTAATATTACTAATAGCAACTTAAGAGATGTCTATTTCACTACTTGTGCAAAATATGTAAGCACCATGTTAACTTTTGTGATAAGACAATGTCTCCTCAGAGGCAGACCCAACATTCAGTTTTGGGTGGAACATTGTCAGCTCTCCATAAGTAATCATGTTGCTATACCTACATGTTTCAAGGGCCATTTAATAGGAATTTTTTTGAAAATTAAAAAAAAAAGCACCAACAATAGAAACTGTGTCTACTCACTCTAATGGATTTGGTTATTTATTTATTTATTTTTTTTTACTAATTTAACTGGTCAAGAAAATGTAGACAGTAAGATCAAATGAAATGAAGATTCATGAGAAATTCTTTTCTTCTGGATATTAATAGCTAACGGTCTTATGAAGATTACAGAGACTATCTGGTTGCTACATAATGGAGAACGTGCTTGATTTTAGTTAGATCATCAGAACTAAACAGATTAGGTACACTTAAGGAATCTTTAGGTAATACATCTTTTGGACATCATGTTAAATAGTTTTATGAATCTATAGGAAAATTATTGACAACAAATAGCTTTTAAGTGATTTAGGACTTAACATTTTAACTGTGATTGTAATCACTGACAACACCAAATGAATTTTTGTATTACCTGCCCAACTGACATTACAGAACTTAATCTAGTCACTTTACACCCTTTATCATTTGATTTGGGCTACTCTCTCTTTTCTTCATCTTGCACTAAACCTCCACTAAATTTGATAAACTTTCTTGACTATACGTGTAGTACCTATCCAAGACAAGCATGAAAAATGATAGAAAGTGACAGACTTTTCATGTACCATGTAACAATCCAGGAACAAACATATTTATTAATTTTGTGAGAATATGGGTCATAATGGAAAGGCTATAGGACTCAACTATAGGTAATAGACTACATGACCACAGGAAAATACTTGTTAGGATCTTGTCAAATATTTATGACTCTTTGTTAGAAGAAAGATAAAAATCAATACCACATTAAAGAATAAAAATGAGAAGATGTTGAAGAACAATGTATCTGATGTCCAAGAACCAGCCAAGCTAAATGCCTAGTATCTCCTGATTGGGTTGAATCAAGAATGATTTGGTCACAGAATCTCTGGTATTATGGAAAAGATCACTGGATGTAAAGTCAGAGGACCCAGATTCAAATCTCTGTAACCTTGGGAAATCCACTTCACTTCTCAAAGCTTCAGTTTTTTTGCCTCTAAAATAAGGGTTTGGACTATATGACTTTAAGAGTCCCTTCTAACTTTAAGTTTATGACAGCCAAAAGCAACATTGGCATAGGAAAAAATGTTCCATTTGCAAAATCTTAAAGAGGAAGATAGCAAAACATTATGAGCAACATTACCTTACAAAATGGTGGGAAGCAGTGGAGAGAAGACTAAGTTTATAGAACTCTTGGAAAGAAACTTTATTAAACCAGAGAATCCTGAGAACATTTAAAGGTAAAACTGGAAACAAGACAACAGACAAAAGAAGTAAAAAAATCTGTCAAGATTTCTATAATAAACTATTTTTTCCAGTGATGACAGTGGAGGTACCACATTTGAATTTTAACATCATGTTCCCCAGTGAGCTTTCTGAGCAAAACAGAAATGACACTAAAGAAAAGAGAATGGGAAATTCAGCTAAATTAAGTCAAGTATACTTTGACAAAAGCAGTCTGTGTTGGAGGTAATGCAATTTTTGAGAATGTTCATGGATATATTCTTAAGATTTCTGAAAGTGGAGTAGTTACCAACTGATTAGTCAATAAAATATTAATAATTACCAATCTATATGTATACTTTTTCATTTCTATAAATTATTTATGAAAATAATCTATAGATATATCAAAGGCATTCTTGATGAAGACAGAAGGAAACTCAAGGCATTCACAAATAATATTCTGCAGCAGACCCCATATTTAAAATCACTTAATTTACTGATAGATGGAGAGAATACAAGATCTCACTGTGTTTATGATTAAGTATTTATGACAAGAAAAAAAATTTGATTAATTAGAGTTAAATAACAACTTAAAAACTATACTCGTACAAGATTTTTCCCGTGAATACATTCAAATCACATAAAATTGCTGGAAAGGTACAACAAAAGAGAGAACTGTGTTTAATGATCTCTCTGGTTATTAGTATCACATGAGGGAGATATATGCTTGCCAAAAGTGTTTGCCATTCTCAAGTAGAATATACAAAGCAGAATCCAAATGAAAGAATTCTCTGTACAAATTGTGAAATCCTCCAGATGCTTCTGTTTGTGGATGACATCGTATCGCTCACTGTAAGCTCTAAAACATTGCAAAGATTCCCATGGGACAGTTAGGCCTAACCACATGTTTTGGAAAACCAAAATACGTATTCATGAACACTATCCAGACTATGACATGCAGTTTGATGAATAGCCCACAGATCTTGTCCACCAGTATATAGGCCTTACACTGAAATAATAGTTAGACAATAAACTAGATATAACATAAACTATGAAGAAGAGGGTAGACAAGATTATATTTGGGAAATTGTACAGTGCTTTTAATGACCCTATCCTTTTCCCTGAAATAAACATCCATCTTTTGAACAATGTTTTTTCTGGTGAAACTACATGGATATGAGTTAGGGAACACAAAGAATTAAAAAGTGAGGCAATGGAGAGACATATGATGGGAATAGACAGGCTAGCAAATAATCAATGAAAAATTATACACCAAAAGTAGAATAAAAGGTATTATCAAGGATACATATAGATGGAAAAGGAGGTAGACTGAATGTAATAAGAGTAAGAGATAATAGACAGGCATACACTGAGTTCCATTGCCCCGCCCCGTGTAATGGCAAGAGATGCTGAGGAAAATCTCCAGGATGTTGAATGAACCTTCACGGGGAATTATGGGAGAATATGGACAAGAATCACACAGGATGGGTTGTGGTCTATACTGGTAGATCTGCAAAGGCAGCTAAGTGGCAAGGTGTTAGACCTGGAATTAAGAAGACCTGTGTTCAATCTGGTCTGACACTAGCTGCATGATGTGGGCAAGTCACTTAACCTGTGTCTGCCTTAGTTTCCTCATCTGTAAAATTCAGATGATAATAGCACCTACCACTGAAGGTTGTTGAGAGCATTAAATGAGATAATATTTGTGAAGTGCTCTGCAAATTTTATATTATTATTATTAATAAATACTAGCTATTGTTGTTGCTATTGGAGGGAATATCCGCAATGTTTTGAGTACAGACTCATCAACATGCTTAAGTAACTACCCCTTGACCATAGCTAAAAGATCAAGAGATCATTGATTAAAAAAAAGATTTATAGGTAGAATAGAAGGAGATTTAAAGGTCTGTATTATCTCTGCAATACTAGATATAACTATACAGATTTTAAATCTTTTTAGATGCACTGAATAATGGAAAGGAGATGAGACTGTAGCTGTACAATGACAACCTTTATCTCAATACTTGGACAAATTCCATGATGTCATCAACATTGGAGCTCCTTCTGCTACAGATCTCATACTCGTCTCAACCTATGTGATGCTGATGTCAACGTCTTTCTGTAAATCCTACAATATCTCAGAGATACTAAGCATTTTTCCATTGTCCTTTGGCTTACTTGTAATCCAAGATACACATATGTATGTACGTATGCATGCATGTATGTATGTATATGGATATATACATACACATACATATATGTTTGAATAGGTTTTATTATGTATAGTACCAAATTATATGTGTATGTTTATAATATATTGTGTATACACACAGCAAAACTGGGAGAATATTGGTGTTAAAACGGTATCAGTTTTTGTAACATCAAGCAGTTCATTGACAGCTATGGAGATCAGCCTAATCTCTTCCTTCCTTTCAATTTTAGGTCTAGCATATCCATCTACAGTACCTATCCAAGTCATCCGTACATATCAGTGGAATAATTAAATGAATTGCCTATCCATTTTTTATGCAATACAATACAGGTTTCTTCTTCCACCGTTTTTTTTTCCCCCTAAGGCAGTGCTGCAAAATGGATAAATTGTTAAAGTTGGAATAAGGAAGACCTGGGTTCAAATTCTGCTCTGACAATTTATTATTATTATTAGCTGAGCAACCATAATCATTATATAACCTCTCTGAGCTTTAAGCAACTCTCCAAGACTACAATTTATGAAGAGGCTACAATTGCCCTAGTGGAGAGAGTCTCCACACTAACATAATGTTCTTCTTGTGTGGATAGTTAGACCAGTCTTTTTTTTTTTTTTTTGTTTTGGTACTGCTGTGGATTTCACAGAGGATAACTTTTTTTTAATGTTCTGGGGCTGAAAAAGCAAGTTACACAGTGTCATCTATATAATAGGAGCATTTGCAGAGTTTTATCATCAATAGGTATTTCTTTTGTTTGGACTCTGAGCAAGATGTCTTTTATGACACCAGTGAACACTTTAGATAGCAAAAATATTTGCCATAAATTTTAAAATATCTAGTCAGAACAATTACTTTCATGATTAAGAATCTTGAAACGCCTTAGAGTCATCATTCCAAACACGAATTTTCATTCTACAATACAATAGCTGTAGATGTGTTGGAGATTGGGCTGACTGTGTACTGACTATGGAACTCAGAGAAGTTTTTTTTTTCCTTTTACTAAATTTGTGATAGCTTAATTTATGTCATTTGGTTCTTTCTTCTGAAAGTAGAATACAGAGGAGAAAAAAAATCAATTGGCTAACTGAAGCTTTCTGTTAATTGAGGTTTTACTTGCATGTACTCAGTCTAATCTCTAACACACATACATGTGAGTATATGCAAGTAAAGACTGAATTAACTAGAAACTACTTAAGTACGTGTATTATATGGATGAATAGATAGATGGATAGGTGACAGATGATAGACATTGTGCCAATAGATATATACATGTAAACATATGTGTTTATGTATATATACATAGATTTGCATATGTGCCAATATGATTGGTTGTTGTTCAATCTTGAAGAGGACTAAAATGATATCACCACATCAGGATCAAGGCATCCCATCCAACTGTGGCTGATCAGACCAATATGAGCTCAGAAGATTCTACCACAGGTTAGGCACAAAGAGTCCATATGATATCAAATATATGAGCGCACATATATGTATGTATATGTATATGCATGTAAAAACACATGCCATCCATGAATATCACCTGTACCCATAAAATGAGGTATATTTGAAAGGAAAAAAAGTATTAGTACACACAGAAAACTAATATCAATTGTAGGCTGCACATAGTTTTCATACAAGCTTTTAAAAACAAAAGTACAGGATATAATTGGATAGATCAATGTAATGAGTACATATCTATTTATTAATCTATCAGTCTAATGGGGAAATATAGATGTTATTGATTCATGCTTTACAATTTGAACAGTCTGTCCATGGGATCAAGCAACATCACTGCAGGAACATTTGATTTGGATTTATGTCACATATCCACTGAGGCTGGTTAAGTGTCTCTTCATTGTATTTAGTCAGCTTGCCACACTTTCCATTCAGCTTTATTGAAGTAATGTATATCGCCCTGAAACCTAACCTATCATTTCTGAAAGGCAAAGCATGTTCCCAGAGCTTAGCAATGCAGGGAAGGAGGGCTGAGTACCAGTTCCCCACTAGTGCATGCTTCTATTTGCCTGTACTCCTTGACAGGTGCTGGCTGAGAAGTACTTGTCTTATCAGCAAAAGCCTAATTACCTGGAGGGAAATTTTATAGTCTCCTGCAGTGACCTGGTGACCAAATTTTGAGCCTGTATTACTTAGCATATTACATCTAAGACAATGTTGTTTAATGTCAGCACATTAGAGAAAAGAGAGTGATGAGTATGATAGGAAGACATGTCAGAAGAGACATGGACATGAGGGAAATGATGCAAACCTTTAAGAGAAGAGAAGAAATATGTAGTCAACTTGATCCAGCATATCCTGGCCAGTCAGTGGATAGATACAAGTAAGCTAATGTGGTCACAGAGGTGAGCAAATGAAGATTACTTTCACTGGGTCAATAGAGACATATGATTTTTAAAAAATCTGTCAGGGAAAAATTATATTCCACAGCATAGTAGACACTACTTGAATCTCTTTGCCAAAAACATTCATCACCTGAGGTGACTTGTGGGTATGAGGCATCTGGATTAGATTCTTGGCATAACTCATCCAACCTTTCATATTGTATTCATATTCCCTCCACCCCTCAACTCTCCTTCTCCTTATATTCCCATAGGCTTTGTCACAGGGAAGGCTCCCTTTCAAGTGAAAATGTAGCTGATGCCTCTTTAGAAAAGAGACGAGACTAATTGGTTAACCTGGCAATTAATTAGTCCTGACTATAACAGGAGGGGATGATTATTGGCAGGAAAGAGAAATAAGTGCTCAAACTCACAAGCTGCCAACTGGCAGATGCATGTTCAAACATGGGGGAAAGAACTTTCTGGCATTAAGCTGAGAGCTCCATATATGTTGTCAATCAGAATGAAGATTCTGCCTGGTTTTTTTGCCTGGGAGCAAAGGCTGGAGTTCATTTACCCTGAAACTCTTTGGGCTGTTTTGCCCACCCAGCTGCCCCAACCCCTAGTTTGGTGGTTTCTGAGAAAACTCAAGCATTAAAAGTGTGTCAGAGAAGCACATGGCTACAGATCCTAATTTCCATGTCCAGACATGCATGTGATTCTTTTGATGAAGATTTCATTTGACAAGATCAGATGCTTCCCACCTGGAGAAACGATAATTGATTCAATTCAATTCAACAAGCATTTATGAAATCTCTCTTGTATACAAGTTACTGGAATAAAAAAGCATTTGTTAAGTGTCTACTATATGTAAGACACTGCATTAGGACCTAAAGACATAAATATGACAGTGAGTCCCTGTTGATGGCACAAAAGCTAGAGTACTAGACTTGGAGTCAGAAAGATTTAAGTTCAAATCTTTCTTCAGACACTTACTAGCTGTGTGACTAGGAAGGTTACTTAAACCTCATTCAATCTCAGTATCCTCATTTGTTAAGAAAAATTGTATTCAGCCTCTAATATCTATTCCAGCTCAAAGTCTTATGATTCCATTCTAATTTAAGGAGAAAATACACATAGAAGAGTAGCAGCCATTGAAGGGAGTTTTTGTTTGAGGAGCCACAGGGATGATGAGTAGATCCATGGACCACTCAATTATCATGTCTTTTCCAGTAACAATGGTAATATTGATTTGATTATTTTTTCTAGAGCAAGAGGGGGAAAGAGAAAGTACACAGACTACATCAGGTCAGGTGGCAAGATGCATAGCTAGGACCCAGTTTCCTAGTTCCCTGGCATATATCTGTATGGAATGTGAAACATCATCTAGGAACATATATATTATGTTATGTTATGTTATGTCATTTCATGTCATGTTACATTACATTACATTGTATTGTATTATGTTATATCCCACAGTATATTAATTTGTATGTGTATATGTATATGCATGTGCATATATATGTTTATATACATATACATACATTACATATATACACATATACATATACACATATACATACACACACACATATAAGCATGTGTTTCTGAACACACACATATTCAACCACCAATCAAGATAGCTCAGACCCCGGATGAAATTCCAAACTTGAGTGGATTAATTCTCCCACAGAAGGGGAGAGCATAGTCATTGGAAGTTCAGTTCAAAAGGTCCAAGTAGGAATAAGGGGGGCCAGCAGCAATGTAAATAACAAGATACCCTAATAGAGCCTGGTTTCCTGGTGGAAGAGATATTGTTCCAGGTATTGGAGATATAAAAAGACAGACCCTTCTCTTAAGGAGAAGACATGGCACCCCAAGTGGGGAAAATGACACACACAGAAATAACTGTTTTAAGGTAGTATATAATAAGCACAAAGAAAAATTAGAAGTGAAGTACTATGAGAAATTTGAAGAGAGAGAGATACCCCTTTCATCTGGGAAGGTGGGAGATGAGGGATAAAGGAAGTCATCTTTATGAAATGACATCCAAATGGATCATTGAAAAAGAAGAGAGGCAGTAATTTCAAGTCTTGACTCTAACATACACTGGCTGTATGACTTTTGGCAAGTCAATTAATCTCTCAGTACCCTCGGAAATTCTTTAAGACTATAAATTATATAGCTAGATATAGATAAAGTTGCATTATCTTTCATCTCACTGGCTACATTAGTGCACTTTCCTAATCACCTAAATGGTAGGCACATTTTTGGGAGCAATACTGTCATGGATGTTCCTCTAGCCCAGAACTTTAGAGTATAAACTGTGGATAAAGATAAACCCAAGAAATTGGAAGGGCAGCATTTTGACCAATGACATGAAGAGAAATGAGGGGGGAGGGAAGGAAATCAACATTTATATAGTACCTGCTATGTATTAGGCACTGTGCTAAGCACTTTATAAATATTATCTCGTTCTAACCTTATAACAATCCAATGTAGTCAACGCTATTATTGCCCCATTTTACAGTTGAAGAAACAGAGGCAAACAGAGGTTAAGTGACTTGCCAAGGGTCATAGAGCAAGTACATGTCTGAAGTTGGACTCGAACTCAGGTCTTCCTTAACCCAAGCCTAGTTTCCCATCCACTGCACCATCCCCTGCCTCTAACATTAAAATGCCAGTGTCATCAATAATTAGATTATATAATTATTAGTCAAGTTGAGAACTTTTTCTTTTGCTTCTCAGGCTACATCAAAGAGAAACCAAGCTTTTGGTCTTATGTCATCATGGAGATCCTCTTTTATTAGAATTCCTCAGGCGTCAGAGAAAGAGAGAAAACATATTCTGCCTCCTTTAGAGAAAGATTCACTCATTCACTGGTGTTCATTCATTTTTTATTCAATAAGCATTTAAAAAACATGTATTATGTGCCAGCTATTGAAGTAAGCTAGGTAGCTCAGTGAATAAGCACTGGGCCTGGAGTTAGGAAGACGTGTTCAAATCTGCCTCAGGTACTTACAAGCTGTATGATCCTGGACAAGTCACTTAACCTCTGTTTGCCAATCTACTGGAGAAGGAAATGCAAAACCACTCTAATATCTCTGCCAAGAAAATCTCATGGACAGTGTGGTCCAAGGGGTCTTGAAGAGTTAGACATAACTGAACAACAACAATTACGTGCCAGGCACTGTGTTAGGCCCTGGGGATAGTAAGACAAAAAAAGGAAAACAGTCCTTGCCTTCAAGGACATTACAGTCTATTGGAAAAAAAAACAACTTGGACTCACCTTCAATGGCTTAAAACTACACTTTGGGGATGCCCAAATAGCATGTACAGAGATGAGAAGATGGGAGATGGAATGTCAAATTCTGGAAATAGGCCAGTCTGACCGAACACTGAGTATGTGAAGGGAGCAATGAGAATTAAGTGTGGAAAGATCAGTTGGAGTCAAGTCAGGATGGGCTTTAAAGGTCAAGTTGACATTTTATTCTACGGGCAAGAGGGATCCACTGAAACTTATGGAGCAGGAGAATGACATAGGCAGAATCTTACTCGAGAGAGATTATTTTAGCAGTTTGTGGATGATGAACTGGAGAAGAAAGAGACTTGACGCAGGGAGACTAATTAGGAGACTATTACAATAGTCCAGAGGGGAGGTGACAAGCTCCTGAAATGAAGGGGTGCTGATGTGAATGGAGAGAAGAAGAAATACGTAAGGGATATCTTAGAAGGAGAACTGTCAAAATTTGGCAATTGGTTTCCCGTAAGGAATGAAAGAGAGGATTCATTGACTCCAAGATTTCAGGTCTGATTAACTGGAAAAAGAGTGGAACCTTTCACAGAAATAGGGAAGTTTGGAGGAAGGGAAGGTTTGAGAAGGAAAGACAATAAGTTCTATTTTAGGTATTAGTTTTAATTAATTAAATAATAATTATAATTATTCTATATATAACATATAATTTAATTAATATGTACTTATATATAATTTAATATATTACATATAAATATTAATGATATATAATTTAATTAATATATAATCTGTATATAATTTAATTAATTAAATAATTATAATTATTCTATATAATAAATATTAATTAATAATAAATTTAATTAATAATTAGTTAATTTATTGATATTAGTTAATATTTTAGGTATTAATTCTAGATACTTATAAGACATCCATATGCAGTGTTATCAAGGAACTAGCGACGCTAGACCTAAGTTAAGAATGGAGATTAATGTTAGACGTATAGGTTTAGGATTCAACTGCAAATATATATGTTAACTGATTCCATGGGAGCTAATTAAACCACCAAGGGAAAGGAGGGACAGAGAGAAGGAAGGGAAAGAGAGAAAGAGGGAAAGAAGGAGAGAGACAGAGGAATCAAGAATCAGGAGGGCTTTTGAGGACACATATCATTGATGGGATATAGATGTTGATCCATCAAAGAAGACTGAGGAAAGGTAATATGATAAGTAAGAGGAAAACCAGGAAAAAAACAGTGTCATGGAAATTGTAGAAGGAAAGAATAACCAGGAGATGGAGCGGTCAACAACATCACAAGCTACAGAAAAGTAAAGGACGATGATTAAACAAAGCTATTGGAACCTTGGAGCAGGTAATCTCAGAGAAAGGAGATTCAGATTAGTAGTAGAGGGAAAGTACTGTGTGAGACTCTGGGGATACAAAGATGAATTCACTTCAGGCTTTGGCTTGAAGGGGTCTATAGTCTATTTGGGTAGAAAAGTCACGTACTCAAGTATTATAGCAGACTAATGTGACTAGGGTGGAGGGGGTCTCTAAACAAAGGACAAAAGATGAGTAGGAAGAGCTTTTGGCCCCACCTCCTTACTGAAACTGCCCTCTATTTAATCACAGTTAGCCATCTTATTTCTAAAATTCAAGAGACTTTTTGTTTTTGAGGATTTACTTTGCTTGATGTCTGTAGCTTTTTATACTATTAACCATTCTTTTCTTTGATATTCTAATTCCTGGGCTTCAGAAACACTGCAATCTCTGGGTTTGGGTTGTGGGTTTTGTTGGTTTCTTTTTTTGTTTGTTTGTTTTGTTTTCTTTTTGCATTATTTTTATTTAATATTTCCTCCAATTACATGTAAAAACAATTTTAACATTATTTTTTCAAATGTTTTAGTTCCAAATTCTCTCCCTCTGCTCCAAGAAAAATGAATAAAGTAAAGAAAAAGTAACTTCGATCTACATTCAGGTTCCACCAGTTCTTTCTCTGGAGATGGACAGTACCATTCATCATAAGTCCTTTAGAAATGTCTTAGTTCACAATAGCTAAGTTACTCACAGCAAATCATCATACAATACTGCTGTGACTGTGTACAATGTTCTTCTGGTTCTGCTCATTTCACTTTCATCAGTTCATGTAAGTCTTTCCAGGTTTTTATGAGAGCATCCTGCTCATCATTTCTTTTTTTTTTTAAATTCATTCATTCATTCATTTATTTTTAGTTTTCAACATTCACTTCCATAAGATTTTGAGTTCTAAATTTTCTCCCTGTCTCTCCCCTCTTCCCTTCCCGACAGAGTGCAATCTGATATAGGCTCTACAGATACGTTCATATTAAACATATTTCCACATTAGTCTTGTTGTAAAGAAGAATTAGAACCAATGGGAGAAACCGTGAGAAAGAAGAAACAACAAAAAAAGAGAGCAAATAGTACACTTCTATCTGCATTCAGACGCTATAGTTCTTTTTCTCGACGTGGACAGCATTTTTCATCATGAGTCTTTGGAGTTGTCTTAGATGCTTGTATTGTTGAGAAACTCCTCATCATTTCCTATAGCACAATAGTATTCCATCACAATCATATACAACAACTTGTTCAGCCATTCTCCAATTGATAGACATCCCTTCAATTTCCAATTCTTTGCCACCACTAAAAGAGCTGCTATAAATATTTTTGTACATATAGGCCCTTTTCCTTTTTGTTTTTTATCTTGCTTGGTCAAAGGGTATGCATAGTTTTATAGCCCTTTGGTCAAAGTTTCAAAATGCTAGCCAGAATGGCTGAATTGGTATATACAACTCCACAAACAGTGCATTAGTGTTTTAATCTTCCCACATCCCCTCCAACATTTGTCATTTTCCTTTTCTGTCATATTGGTCAATCTGACAGATGTGTGGTGGTACCTCAGAGTTCTTTTAATTTACATTTCTGTAATCAATAGTGATTCAGAGCATTTTTTCATATCACTACAGATAGCTTTGCTTACTTTGTCTGTAAACTTCCTCTTCATATCCTTTGACCATTTGTAAATTGAGGAATGGCTCTTATTTCTATAAATTTGACCAGTTTTCTATGTATTTGAGAAATGAAGTCTTAACCAGAGAAACTTGCTATAAAAATTACTTTCACAGTAATGATTACTATGTATTTCCCTCCATCCTGTTCCCCCCCCACTCTCTTTTCTCCCTGTCCATTCTCAAAAGTGTTTTGCTTCTTCTGATTTTTACCTCCTCCAATAGGCCCTATCTTCTATCAGTTGCCCCCCCCCCCTCTTTTTCCCCTTCCCCTCCTACTTTTCTGTATGGTAAGATAGATTTCTACATTCAACTGAGCGTGCATGTTATTCTCTCTTTGAGCCAGTTCTGACGAGAGCACTACAATCTCTTAATTCTCTTCTCTAACAGCTACTTTGTCTCCTTCTCTGGTGTTTGATCTTCTCAGCTTCTTAATGTGGGTAATCAATCAATCAGTCAATCCATAAGCATTTATTAAGTACCTACTATGAGTACTCATCTAGGAACTGAATATACAAAGACAAATATAAAATGCCCTGAAACAGCACATGCATATATAAGTCTGTACAAAATAAATATATGCAAAATAGTTCAGGAAGGGGGCACTAGCACCTGGTAAAGGGCAGGAACTCGGGAAAGGCTCCATTTACAGAATAGCAAGTGAGCAGAGCTTCAAAGGAAACTAAGAATTCTTGTCCCCTACGGGTCTATCCTTGGCCCTTTTCTCTTTCTGCTTTCCACCTTCTTTTGACAAATCTTCGTAATTCCCACAGTTTCAGTTACCATCTCTATATAGATGACTGCTAAATCTGTCTGTTCCCCTAGTCAAGGTCTCTCTGCTCAGCCACATCTGCAAATGCTTTCAGGACATTTGTTGAGTCAGTTTTCAGGTCTGTTGGACTCTATGTGACCCCATTTGGGGTTTTCTTGCCAAAGATATTGAAGAAGTTTGCCATTTCCTTCTCCAGATCATTTTACAGATGAGGAAACTGAGGCAAACAAGGTTAAGTAACTTGCCCAGGGTAACACAGCTATTAAGTGTCTGAGGCCAGATTTAAACTGAGGAAGATGAGTCTTCCTGACTCTAGCCACAGCACTCTATCCACTTCACCAGCTGGATATCCCACTGGCATTTTAAACTCACTATGTTTCACATCAAGCCCATTCTCCTTCTGCCTAAATATGCTCTTTTTTTTCTGACTTCACTGTTTTTCTGTGGGATTATCATTCAATTGGTCTCCAGTGTTTGTAACCTTGGGATTATCTCGGATTCTTTCCTTCCTTTTACTATTGCCACTGCCCATACACTTTAAGGGATGCAATCTGATCCAGTGGGAAGAGTCTACCTTGGTAAGCACAGTTCCTGGATTCAAATACCAATTCTAAAACTAGAAGATTGGAAAGATAGGAGAGGGCTAGGTTAGGAAGGGCTCTGAATGGCCAACAGTATTTTGTATTTGATTCTAGAGAAGACAGGGAGATATTGAAGTTTATTGAGTAGGGTAATATCATGGTCAGACCTGCACTTCAGGAAGATCACTTTAGTGGCTGAATGGAGCTTTTGACACCCAGTCAGCATTTATTAAATGTTTGTTGAATGACTGATTAGTAAGAGCTCTTTACTCAGGTAGACTGTGGATTCTATTGAAAAAAAAATGGAAACAGGCCAAACATTAAAGGGTTGATTGAAAAGTGTATTTAGTCACTTGGGAGCCAATTGCTTCCCTTCTTCACTCCCTGCCTCCTCTCCACCTGCCTTTTAACGAATATTTTTTTAGTCAGCCAAATGCTGAAGAGAACACTATATCTCCACAAAAGAAGGACGCTGTGCCTTCAGTTTACTGTACTCTGAGATATTTATAGCACATTTAAAGAAGATTTTTTGACAATAGCAAAATAGGGTTCTTTGAGAAGTAGCTATTTAAACCCTCCACTGAATGTATCCTGACAAAAATTAGAGTTTTATTAATTAGCTCGCCTGCGGAGAGAATTGAGCCCTGAGTCACCACACTGTGTGCCAAAATAAGTTTAAATCTTCAGACTTGGCCTTCTTCATCTAATGTCCTTTTAATTAGAGAATCCCTCATGAGAAAGCCAGCCAGTCACTACAAATGAAAAGGAAATTCTCTTATGGCATGAGAAGTCTATACAAATAATCATAGGGGGGAAACTGTTGTCCCCTAGTGTAATTTTCCCTCACTTAAATCTCCAAGGCCTCAAGGAAATTAATTAGAACTAACAGTTTTGAAAAACATAGATCTCTGTCACAAATTTCCTGGTAGCTCCACTGAAGGATTCTTGCTACCACTGGATGCTGTGCAAAGGATACCAAGTGCAATGGAGCCGCCATTTCCAGAAAGGTAAAGAGTGTGGGACAAAGAATGGATGGGATATTTCCCCAAGCTCCTCCAGATGACATTCTTGCCCAGAAAACAAACCACAGCCCTGATGTATTTCATGACTGCAACACACTTTAATTTCCTTTGAAATAAAAGATATCTGATGCTGTCACATATAAATTGAGTGCTCTGACATTTGAGATACATCAGATATTTTTCATTTCATTTGCATTTTAAAGGTCTGAGTAATTTTCCTCCCTGATGCAGCTTGGCCCACATTTTCTTCATGCCCCACACACATACACATCTGAAACTTTGCAATCCTCATCAAAATTCCCTCTTAAGTTGTGACTTTCATGTGTCTTTTACTTGGCTCAGCTTCCCCGCAGCTCTTGCCCTGCCTGTTTTCCCAAGAGCTCTCCTCCCACTTGGCAAGATGAAAGTCTTCTCCCCTCCAATAAGAATCCACCTCTGCTTTCATGCTAATGAAAAATAACTTAAGGACAGAAAAAATAATTTTGTATTAAAACTTGTTCTTGGGCCGACACAGTGCCCTTTCATCCAGGGACTTTTTTAGTTATTATAGGAACTTCACCCTCATTTAAAAAAAATCTATAGTTCATTTCTTTCATCAGTATTAGTCTTTCCATAAGTGTAGCTTCCACCAATCAAAAATCCGATACACCCATCCTTTGTGGCAGTATCATCAATCCAGTTATTTTCTTTCATATTTTTCCCTCCTCAGCTAGATAATAATTTTCTTGAGGACAAGGGCAGTATCTTATATTTCTTTTATATCTTCCCTCCTCAGGCATACAATTGTGCTTCAAAAAATGCTTGGCCATGGAAAAATGCTGTGAACTCTGCTATATCCAATTAGCATTTACCCAATTAGAGACAGAACAACTTCACACTATATTGAAACTCTAAATAGAACTGAGGCATCCATTTGTTTACTGCTTAGATTTACAAAGTATATAGAATATTGTGGATTTCCAGATGACAAGCAAGGGTTGAATCACTTAAACAAGAAGCAAACAAAGGGATTTAAATCATTCCCTTGTGGGCGGGAGAGTAAGGGAATGGCATTAATATCAACACCAAATGCCAATGGAGCTCCTATTACCAGTCACTGTGTTAGGCTTTGAGCCCACAAAAAACCCATAAGAGTGGGTCCATACCCTCAAAGCATTTTCATTGTGGTAGGAACTAGAGGACAGTCCCCACTACTTAGATAGATCTGTGATCCTACTGATTTGGGTTCTCCCTCCAACAGTGTAGACTATAATCTATCCACACTTGCCCATGGCAATCCAAGATTACAGGATTACAGAGTCATAGAACTTGAACTAGAAAAACCTGAGAGGCCATTTAATCCAATTCAGTCATTTTTTACAGACAGGGAAATACAAGCCAAGCACGTTTAAGTGGCTTCCCCAAGGCCACACAGCATCAAGATAAGGATTTTAACCTAGTTGTCTGGTTTCAGAGCCAATGCCCGTTTCACTAAAACAGTGCATAAAAATTGTTAAAACAGTATATATTAAGCACAATCAATACATAGGATGATGTAATAATAGATCTAGTTTTACAGAATCTTAAGATTATAGGTCTTAGACATCGCAATCCATCTAGTTCAATCCCCTCATTTACAGATAAGGAGACTGAGGCTAAATGAGGTTAAGTGATTTGCCCAAGGTCATACAAAACCAGAGGCAGGATTTGAACCTAGGTCTTCTAACTCTGGAGCCAAGCCTTTCCCAGAAAGAAGACATTAAAAATTTTAAATAGCAATATATGGTAATACGTATGAAGTACAAGTGGTAAATGTTACCAATGTTCAGATTAAAGAGATATCTGAAACCTGGGGCAGTTCAGGAAGCAATGAATTTCTTTTTTTCTGTTCTGAAATTACTTATAAGTTTTCATTTCTTACAGCAGAACATTTAAAACAATTTAAACAATTTTGGGTTGCAAATGAAAGGAGGGAAATGGAATAAGTTGTAACTATTGAATATATTATTCAAACTAGGGTGCCCCGTTTTAAACTTATTACCTTCAGGAATTAACTTCTTCAATATTTTAAAAATCTCTAACTTGATTGGTATAGATATTCTCTTTACCAATATGGTTTGCAACCTTTCTACAATTTCATAGATGGCCTTTGAGAATGGTTGTGGCCAAAAATATTCATTACCTTGTGCTCAACCTGAAGATAAGCCTCTCAGAATTTAGCTAGCTTGCTTCTCAGATCATATTCCATCACTTAGTCACATCATTCCAAGCCTTTTCAACCTGGTAGGACCTGACAGCTTGTGACAGCAAGCTTGTGCTTGCTGACATAACCTTTGAAAACCTTGAGTCACCTCCACACCACAATAAGGTATTGGATTAAGACTTCAGGGAAGTCAGGAATCAAAACATTCACTAAATAACTGCCACTTGGTCATTATAACCTAGGATTCCAGTTCCACATATATTTTTTTCAGCAGTGTCCTACGATGGTTTTACCTGGTCACAGATTAGGGTTGTCTGGTGAATACAAGTTATATCTCTTACTTTTCACATAGTACCATTTGGCCATGGAAAGAATATTAGCTTTATAGTGGGAGGACCTGGGTTCAAATCCTGACTCTTCCTTTACTATCTCTGAGATTGTAGGCAAGTCATTTCACTTCTTGGAGTCTCAGTTTCCTAATTTGTAAAATAAAGGGATTGGATCAGATGACCTCCAAAATCTCTTACAGCATTCAATCTTATGATCCTGGTTTTTTTTCTGGTTATTCAAAGGAAGGAATGGCAAGGATAAGGAAATGAAAGCCAAGAAATTTTATACTGTGCCATACTAGTAGTCTATCGAATATAACTTTCAGTCTATAAGCATACTAAGGAAGATTTTGTGAGGGATGATGCACTTGTAGAGGAAGGCTCTTCAGCCACTATATCATGTTGTAGTTCACTATCCCAGCTAAACTGTCCCCCTACACACCAGTAATTTTGGTACAATTATCATTTGTTCCCAGTATATTTTCCTTTCTTTTCTTCAGATCACAGGCCAGGACAAAATGATGATCAGAAGTCTTAACCCATTCCATTTTTTAGACATGGGCCAATTTGCCTCTCCTTGAGCAGACTGGACATTCTACTCACAGGGGTTTACCATAATGGTGTTGGACTTACTGAGAACACCCAATTGGCTTTAGGCCCACTGTAGCTCAGAATTGATGAACCTGGATTTAATCCAAGTTTTCAGGTTTTCCTCACTCTAAATCTTGTATTTTTACACTATACCATGCTACTCTCATGAAGTGAGAATCACAAATGAAGCTAGATTTTAAGAGGCAGAGTTCAGAAGGAAGGGATTTCTAGATATACAGAGCAGCCTGTGCACAGATATTGAAGACAGAAAGTGGAATTCAGTTGGATGAAGAGCAAATAAGCCAATTGAGTTGTTTCTGAAATACAAAAAGTAGTGATCTCTGATAATTCTACATACCATCAAGTGAAAACAGACACCACTGCCTCACTGTCACATGGACCCTATTGTTCTTTCATCTTTTTTTCTTGGGGGGAGGCAGCACAGAGCAAGGGATGCAAGGATACCAAATGCCAAATAAAAACACAGTTATCCCTTCCACATTGAGACTTTCCCCATCACAGTTTCGATATATCATAGGTTGGCATAAAAATTAAATGGGAATTTGGGGGGCGTTTTGGGAAGCTGCAGATGACATAGAAGTTTACAAACTCAGAAATGCATAATACATACATACATACACACACACACACACACACACAAAGAGAATATTATATAACACCAATATGTTTTATCTTTTAATACCATAATAATTCAGACTTCTCTTGTATTAAGGGAGGGCAAACAATTTTAAGCATATTTTCCAGATTGGGGGGGTGTTCTCCTAATACCCTATAGTAGGCGTGTATTCTATTCTTAGAGCAACTAATTAAGGAGCTCCTATCTAGAGAACAGTTTGTGGTGTTCCTGAGCTCTCCTCTTAAAGATATAGAGGTTGACATTGCCCTTCCCACCCAAACAAAAGAAAATTTGGTAGATGTATGTGTTGCTGGGGGCTCCCTGGCTTCTTTTTAGTATCTATTCATGCATAACTGATTTCTGGTTTCCTTACCTGCAGGGAGCTTTCCATTAATACCTTATCTCCCATTGTATGGCAGCAGGATAAATAAGCCATTCAGTTATTCTGATATAATGGAAAGACTACTGACTAGAAGTCATGAATCCTGAGCCCTAGTCCTGATTCTACCACTAAATTTCTGTCCTTGGATATACTTACCTTCTTTGAATTCCAATTTTATTATCTTTAAAATAAGGGGCTTGAATTAGGTGATATATAAGATGCTAAGCTATGTAGCATTTTTTCTTGCGTGTTCATAGGGGTTTTTAAATTGTTCCTCCCATTTCTACTCTACTCATTGTGAAGATTGGATCAAGTGAGATGATATATATAAAGTGCTTCGCAAGCTTTAAAGTGTTATTAAAATAAGTTATTATTATTTTCATTATGATTATTTGCAGTCAGAAGGGCTAGGTTTCCAATTCTAGTTTTTTTTTTTTTTTGGTGAGGCAATTGGGGTTAAGTGACTTGGCCAGGGTCACACAACTGGTGAGTATCATATGTCTGAGGCCAGATTTGAACTCAGATCCTCCTGACTCCAGGGCCAGTGCTCTATCCATTGCACCACTTAGCTGCCCCAATCCTAGTTCTTCTAATTACTACTTGAGTGACTCTGGACAAGTCACTTAACCTCTGCATAAAGTTTTCTTCTCCATATAGTAAGGGGTTTGGAAATGACTTTCAGCTCTAAATCTATGATGGCTATATAGATGGATAATATCTAAGGTCCTTTCCAGATCTAATTTCCACATTTCATTTATGGAGATTCCTCTTTGGCACACTAGCAATTTGACTGGTTAATTGACCAAAGGGATCATTTGAGGCTGTGTATTAAAAGTTTGCAGATGGCTTTAAGGAACAAAAGTGGCAAAGAAACAAGCTAAAGCTCCATTTAATCAAAGATCCCTTATGGTAAATACCATCTGAGAATTTAAAAGTCTGTGAGTATATATGAGTGTGTGTGTGTGTGTGTGTGTGTGTGTGTGTGTGTGAGAGAGAGAGAGAGAGAGAGAGAGAGAGAGAGAGAGAGAGAGAGAGAGAGAGAGAGAGAGAGAGTGTGTGTGTGTGTGTGTGTGTGCGTGTGTGTGTGTGTTTTAAATAGTCTCCAGTAAGAAGCATCCAGGCAGTTCTGGCCAAAAGCTGTTGTTTGTACTTAACATTGTGCAGCTGGCTGATAAAACTTTTACATAGTCTCCTAGGTCTGTGAGTCCCAAAAGGTCAAAGAGTTCCTTGGGCTTTGGATGATCTGGGGTAAGCACACCAGAAGAGGATGTGACAACAACAAAAATTATTCTGACAACTTGACATGAAGCACCAATGAGTTGTGCCTCTGGACTAAATATTATAATCTTCTTATCTTTTCAAAAGACTTATACATTTGCATCTGTTAGGTTGCTTTCCCTAACCTTTTCTTCTTTTCTCTCTAAGCTATTATAGCAACTTTGAAAATTAAAGTCCAAGATTGAAAACGAGTGGGTTTTTTTTTTTATTTTGGGGAGAAACATTTTGGCACAAACAGTCCCCATCTAAATAATGTGCTTTTGTTCAAATACTCATTTTTAAGTCAGTTATTTGGAAGTGCAAATTTATTTTCTCTTTGAAGAAATGTTAAGCACTGTGATCAAGTTCACAGGCTAGCCCACAAAATCCCATTTTGTTCATGATGTCACTGTGGACAACTGAACAACTATTTATGACACAAGGGAAAACCAGTTCTAAGTTCCACCTTGGAACCCAAGTCCATAAGATATATAGCTTGAAGGGTACTTAGAGATAATCTAGAGGTCTCCAACTTCTTTTCTTTCTTGAAAAAATTATCATTTTTAATGCCACTATCATTTTCTGATCTACTATCCCTCCCCACAATGAACCCTCCTGAAGCAAAGAAAAGTAATTAAGCATAACATACCAAATAAACTACTGCATCATGTGCAGCATTTTCTGTGTTCTGTATGTGTGGTCCCCCACCTCTTCACCAAGAGAAAGGAAGTGTATTCATCATTTTTCTCCAGTACCAAGACTGGTCTTTGCAATTAATCTGAATGGGACTTTTAGAGTTGTTTTCATTTCCATTATTGTTGTAGTTACTGTGTATTGTTTTCCTTACTTTGCTCTAGATGAGTTCCTATAAACCTCCCCACTTTTTTTTTTTATAATTCATTGTTTCCTATACCACATTGCTATTCTGTGACATTCATATGCCATGTTGTTCTAACCATTTCTTAATGGGCATCTACTTGGTTTCCAGGTGGTAGTTGTTGTCACCATTATTGTTATTGTTTGTTTTGAAGTTTTAAAATTTTTTGCTACCACAAAAAGTTCTTCTATGAATATGCTGGTACTTATGTGGCCTTTTATTCTGTATTTGACCTTCTTGGGGTATGGGCCCAATAACAGGATCAAAGGGTTTAGTGATTTTTCTCACATAGTTCCAAATTATTTTCCAGAAGAACCCTGCCATTTTATAGATGGAAACTAAACTTTAGAGAGGTTAACTGACTTTTACAAGGTCCTACTGATAGAAAGTAGCAGAGCCAGGATTCAAACCCAGCATGTCTTATTTAAGTGCTCTTTTCTCTCTTTCACAGTGTCTCCCCTTTTTCCTCACTTTCTGCATTGGAAATGGGAACTACATTCATTCCATCAATAGTCAACACTACATACTAAGTGCCTGCTATGTATCAGGCACTGTGCTAAGTGCTGGGGATGTATAGAAAAAAGCTAGCCCTCAAAGAGCTTACATTCTAACGGGGGAGACAACACACATGCCAGTGATGTTGGGCATGCACATGCATGCACACACACTCCCATACATCCACACCCACAATTCATGCAAAACAAATACAAAATAACCTTCATGAGAAATACACTAGCAACTTGAGTGAGATGAGGAAAGACTTTGTGAAAAAGGTTGAAGGAAACCAGGAATCACAAAAGGGGTATATGAGGAGAGAATATATTTCAACATGGGGGAAAGTTACTAAAAAGAGATGGTTAACAGAGAGTCAAATGTGAGGAACAGCCAGAAGACGAGACTAGCTGGATAGTAGAGAGCATGGAGTAAGTTGTATGAACTAATAAGGTAGAAAAGGTAGGATGGGGCCAGTTTTAAATAACAAACAGCAGAGTTTATATTTGGTCCTAGAGGTAATATGGAGCCCCTAGAATTTACTGATATAATCAAGCCATACTTTAGGAAAATCATTTTACCATCTGGGACATGGCAATGTCTCTAACAAGCAGTAGCTTAAGGTAGGATCAGAACCAAGGAGAAGTCTCAGGTTTGTGTGTTGGAATTCAAGTAGAGGCAGATTTTATAGGGGTCACTCAAGTAGTTGGGGGAATGGGCTCCAATGAAAGCGAAGCTTCAAGGGCAGAGATTTCCATAGGGGCTTTAGTGGGGAGTATGCTTCGCTGGGACAAGACAAAGAGGGCAAGGCTGTGTGAGCTCCCTGAGGGTAAAAATTGTCTTGCTTTTTCTATTTGCATTTCCAGCACTTTGCAATGTGCTTGGCATATAGTAAGCACTTTTTTTCATTCATTATATACATGTCAGTTATTATTATTAAGAGAAATCAGGCTAGAACAGTAGTCAGCAATAAAAGTAAGGTAGGAATATAGGACTATATAAGTGTTTTAATAAAAAACATTTTTGGTTGTTATGCTACCAACTCAAGTCAACTTGTATCCTTATAGATTTGTGTAGCTATGTTAGCATAGGGTCAGAAATATAGTATGTAATAACCTGATGTGCAGGTAGTTTTCCTACTAACAATAAATATAAAACATATTTAGGATATAGTGATTTGCTCTCCTCGGAATGTTTTCCTCCACATAGTAACATCAATTTTGGTAACGATTGATGCAGGTTGTTTTTCTGTTCCTTGTCATACATTGCCCAGAATAAATCAAGTTGATCTACTAGTCATTGACCTTGTTAAACAAACAAAGTAGCCACTTCCTCACTTACACACAGTGGTATTCATCCATTTGAACAGTCTTCAGTAGTATGCCCATAGTGTCAGTAATATATAAGGCAGGGTAGTGAACCTGTGGCCTCAAGGCCACATGTAACCCTCTCGGTCCTCGGGTATAGCCCTTTGACTGAATCCAAACTTGACAGAACAAATCCTTTTATTAAGCAGATTTTTAAGGGAATATTAAGAGGCTACAGGTTCTCCACTCCTGAAGGTATAAATTCATAGATGTGACATAATTAAAAGCAACCACAATTTGTACATTATTATTAGAAACATATATTTTAAACAGATTGAGTAGATTTATGGAGTACTGCTAGGAAGAGCAATGACATTACACTATGACACAGCACTGAATTTTTTTCCATAATTGCCAAGTCTTCAGGTACTAGTGATTATGGTTTAATCCAGGGGGAAACCTGTGGCCTTGAGGTCATACATAGCCTAGGTCCTCAAGTGCAGCCCTTTGACTGAATCCAAATTTCACAGAACAAATACCGTTAATAAAAGGATTTGTTCTGTAAAACTTGGACTCAGTCAAAAGGCTGCATCCAAGGACCTAAAAGGGCACATGTGGCCTTGAGGCCACAGGTTCCCCACCACTGTCTGTGTGTACTTGGGCAAGTCACTTTATCTCTTGAGTTTCCTAAGTCTTAGTTGTGTTATCTGCAAAACAGAAATAATAATACTATGGGGGATTTATGGAAATAAATGAACAAGAATTAGACTCAGTGAAGAAGTTTCAAGGGATTAGGGTCCTCACCAGTAGAGAAAGTATCCACATTAATAACATTCATGTAAGCATTGAAGTTATAGCTACTTATGCCATCTATCTAACTTTGCTGGTTGTGAGATAGTGCATGAACCTTATAATTGAAAAATACTTACATAAATGTTATTGTTAGCATTGTTTCCAAATAGCATGGTGATTTTGGAGGCACAATGGACAGAGATCTGCCCTTAGAGTCAGTAAAATTTGGGTTTAAGCCCTGCCTGTGACACACACTGGCTGTGTGACTTTGGGGAAGTAACTTGACTTCCCAGTGGCCTGGACTCGTAAGTTTTGTGGGGTTTTTTCCCTCTCAGACTATAAATTTCAGAAAAGGTGTTGATCTGCATTGGTAGAAAGATAGTACTCATCTGAGAATTCCCTATATTAATGAAATCAAAAGTCTAAAATGAGTTTGTACTGACCTATTTGAGCTCTTTTACTCTGTCTCCTTTATGACACATACCTTACATTTGCTAAATGACAATGCAATATTAGGGATATAGTATGTCCCAATCGTGCAAAAAAAAAAAAAAAAAGAAATGTGTGTGTGTGTGTGTGTGTGTGTATAAAGGATTTAATCCCCATATAGCCTACACACACACACACACAACACTTTTTTTTGCAATCTCCATACAGAACATATATATACGTACATATATGCATATATGTATATATGCATATGAACATATGTGTGTGTGTATATATATATGTATGTATGCACACATGCTGTATGGGGATTAAATCCTTGACTTTGGTTTAATTAACACTATGTTCTAACTTACCAAAGTAATAAGACACATATTATTTGAAAAAGCAAATAATGTGGGGAAACCAGTGACCACTTTTGCATTCAGTCCAGTTTAGAGATACAACCTGGTACAGTGAAAAGAACACTGGCTTTAGAACCAGAGAACCTAGGTTCAGCCCCATCCAGTTCCCCTAGTCAGTAGCTGTGTGACAGTGAACAAGGTATCTAAACTCTCAGAGCCTCAGTTTCCTACACTACCTACTTCATAGGATGGTTGTGAGAAAAGTGCTTTGTAACCATAAAGTGACTAATAAATAATATGATATAAGTGAAGCCTTGATATTTCTCTCACTCTCTCTCCCTCCAAAATGGAATATTTTAATATTATGTCCGTTATCTTTCACTCCTGTTTACCATGGAGGGCAGAATGTTTCTTGTTTTAATCCTTTTGTTCCTTTTCTTGGCAGACTTTGAATTTTTATAGAAAGAAACTTGGTTTGTTTTTTCTCTCTTTTGGCTCACACCATCAATGCACGCACAGTACTTGTTCCCTTCACCTCCCTCCCACCCACTCCTCGCTTGTGATTTCAGGAAGCCTGCTGCTGTCTTTATGTAAATTCAATCAAACCTTATTGAATTATTCCTAACTGCCCAGGCAACAATAAGTAGTGAAATGCTTACTGTCCAGGCCCTCAGAATCAATGGGATCATTCTTCCAGTCTAAATCTGCCTCTCAGCACACGTGGAGGAAGGTTCCGACTTTAAAGAGACGGATGTGTAGAGATAAGGGAGAGAGCACAGTTCACTGAAGAAATACAAAGATGTAGGAGAGCAATTGGTGAAGTGAAAATAGAAGTGAAAATTATACCATCTTGTATAGGCTCAGCCTGTATTTCCTTAACAAGGATGGAATCTTGAAGAATCTCATATTCCTACCTTTTTTTTTAAATCAAATGGCCCATTTGTTTTGCTGAACAAAGAAGATGAAAGGAGGAATAGGAGAAAAACAATGTGAGAAAGATTAAGGAAGCTGAACTGGAGACAGGGAAGCACAATTTCATATTGTGGTTATACTGAACCACCATAATATAGTGGCCTAGGAATCACGAAACCTGGACTCTAGACCCTGCTCAGCTATTATTTGGCTATTTAAATTTGGCCATGTCAGTTAGTCTTTCTGGGAATTGTGTAAAATGAGAGGGATGAATGAGAATGATAGGTTGAAAGTGAGAAGTAATCTTCCCTAGCCTATTGCTATCATTTTACAGATGAGGACACTGAAGCCTAGAAAGATGAATGTACTTTGCCCAAGATCAGATAGCTCAAAAGTGTTAGAAGTAGAATTTGAATCTAGGACTTCTTACTCCAAATCCAGTGCTTCTTCTACTGTACCTCTCAACCAGACAGATGACCTCTCAGGTTCCTTTCAACTCCTGTAGTCTATAACTTTGAGCAGAGCCAATCTTGGTCAAAATTGTGAAATAGGTGAATTTTGTTTTCATCACCCCTGAATTCCCTTTTCTGCAGCCAGAGGGACACATGCTTACTCACTAGAAACTCCATTCCATGCTCTCTTGCTCCTCTGACAAAGTCTGCTTCAGGAAAGGTTGTAATAAACTAATGTGGAGGTCTCTCTCTCTCGCCTTTGTAGAATTTCTCTGATTTCTGTTTGGCTATAGAATTGGATAAATGGATTTCTTTGCTATTCACTATGTGTGTTCATTGTGGAAATGGTATCTGGTGGGGAAAAAAAAATCAAACTTTGGATATAGAGCTTGGGGTTCTGTTTCCCCCATCAATGAAATAGTGATTACAAGTTAATTTAAACCTGAAAACCACATATGCTAGACTCACAATATTTAGAGGAGGAGATAGATATAATGCTAGTCTGGTAGAATTATATCTGTTCTCTCTGAGGAAAGCAGAGTGGTCAGCCTCTGGTCACAACTTCCTGCTTCCCTTCCTGGTAGGAATTTAAGTTTCTATTGGAGAAGCATAGGGGAAGAAGAGACTAGAGATGACTATTTTTCCCTCCCTTTGAGCCACACAACACCCCCATGCTACATGTGGGGGACAGCCCTTACACCATATAATAATTATCAAATGTATAGAGGAGGCCCATGCTGAAAGTGACACAATTTTGAGGATCTCAAGGGATTGATTCTCAGGTTACATAAGAGAGAAAAGTAACAAAGGCATGGGAAAAAAATCAGAATTTACTGGGGCACCTAGGTTGTGCAGTTTATAGAGTGATTAGAGTCAAGAAGATTTGAGTTCAAATCCAACCTCAGATGCTTACTATCTCTGTGACTCTGGGCAAGTCACATAATCTCTTTCTCGGTTTCCTCAACTATAAATGGGGATAATAATAGAACCTACTTCCCAAGACTGTTGTGAGAATCAAATGAGATAATATTTGTAAAGTGCTTACCACAGTGCCTGGCACATAATAGGGTGCTTTAATAAATGTTTGTTTCCTTCCTTCTTTCCTATTAATATCACTATAGACTGTACTACATTTTTACCATCATTCATTTATCTGAAATATATATAGAATTTAAGATCTACTGTTTGTTCATAAGAAAAAAAAGAAACATTTAATTGGGTAGAACAAAACAACACCTTAAAGACTCTTCAACAAGATTTCTTTCATGTCTGTCAAAATTATACAAGGTATCTTGAAAGACATAAGAAAGTGAGGGTGGCCCTCTGCATGTTAAGTGGACCTCTTATGGTAAGTTAAAGGGAGGCCAGGGACAAGAGTCATGCAGGACAGACAGACTCCCTTATCATTGAAGAGAATACACATATCAGTGAGATCAGAGATCTGTGTGAGTATGTCACTCATACTTATCTTGTACCTTACAAAGTGTTTTGTGCCTGACAGCCTGATGGAGTAGGTGCTATGGGTATTATGATGTTCATTTTAGAGCCAGGAAACTGACGTTGAGAGAGTTAAAGAGGCTCGTCCAAGGTTATACAGCTAGTAAGTGTCAGAACTAGGACTCCTCAGAAGTGTCAGAACCAGAACTCTTGAGATTTCTGTTCTTTTTATAATGGCACAGAAAACTTTCAAAGAGGAAAAATAGTGCTAACCTTGTCCTGTTCTGTACTAATAAATTTTCAAGGATATGGGTTTTATAATAATTTTATCAAATGCAGTTTCATGTACAAAATTGCAAGTGAATATCTTAACTGCATAATTTATTGAGTTTTTCTTTGCATGGATATTTACTTAAAATAAACTTTTAAATCTGGTTTTCAATAATAAAAAAATGGACATTTCCCTCCTTCTCCTGCCTTATTAACCACTTTGTCATCTGATTTTTTTTTCTTAAAGGGAATATTTCTTTCACTGATTTGGAGTTGAAAGGAAAAATTGAAATTAACTATTTTCTCCTTTGTGGTTACTCTCACTTCTAGTTTCATCTACTGAATATTTGTTGTTCTTGCTTATCCCTACGTTTGATGATTTTGGTGAAAAGGAAAGGGCATATAAAAGCAACTGAGTGTTACCAATGGCCTCCTAACTTATATTACACATAGCTGCTTCCAGGGACATCTGACTCATAGGCAGGAGTCAGAGAGGACAGGTATTCTGAGAATAGCCTCAAAAACAATGACAAGAAGAATAAAGGATGAAGTGGAGGGGGCAAACTGCTATAAAAGCCCTCTTGAATTTCATAAGTCTTGGATTTGACACTTTTGCCAGAACTAGGAAGTACTGACAGATTCATATTTATCCATACTCCGATATTTACATTTTATATCCCAGCTTTCTCCTCCCCAAATAAGGCCATCCTCTAATAAGAGCTGTCACTGACCTACTATTTTGGCGTGACATCTATAAGCAGGCATGTGTTATGATTGTCAAGACAACTCATTTTGTTTCATTATAAGTTGCATAGAACTTCAAAGTTGTTTGAAAGTTCAAAGACATGCTGTCAGAAAGCAAATTAGTGCTCCTCTTTTACTCTCTTGATCATTCATTAAATTAGGTTATAATCTTCAATAAGTACCAACACATGAGTCTAATTTTTTTATCTTTACAAAATCTATTTGAGAATGATTTGTGTCTATGTCAAGAATATCATTAATGATATTATTAGAAAAGAAGAGACAGACTTGGGCAAACAATTTTGTAGAGCAGACCACATCTTCAACAGTTAAATACATTTTGAGTTCTGCCAATGAAAAGAATGCCCACATAAATGAGGCCACATTGAAGTAATAAAACAATTATGTCATAATTATAAATGAAACATCTCAACAATTATAAATCTAGATTATAAAATGCAGAGCTCCTTCAGTGTGATTAATTGTTTTTCTCCCTAAATATAAGAATCTAATTTTTATCACTTCATTAGTTGCCTGTGCTTAACTTGGTGTTTCAGTATCCACCATGGTCACACTACCTTTAACAAAGTGGAAAATGTTGTTTTTCACTATTCCCCACTCGCAGTCTTCTTCTTTGTGAGCATCCTTAAGGATTCCAAACAAACATAGATGCTACTTTGTTCAGGCTTGCCTTGAGTGAAAGCTCTATTGACTCACCTGGGACCTACCAGGTAAACTGGAATGTAGGAGATTTAGAATTTGAGTTGACATGACGACATCTGCTCCATTTTTTGAAAAATATGATCATCAACCTAAAATCGGTGATATGAGTAGAACACTCAATTAAAGAGCATGAAGGATAATATCAATAAAATTTGGATTCTATTTTTGGTTCCTTCACTCACACTTCAAATAATAAGAGTTAAATTCCCAATAGCGTGATCGTTGTACCCTTCTCTAAAATGGGAATAATCATAGATTTATAGACTACCAAAGGTGGAAAGTATCTTAGAAATCATCTATATCAACCCATACCTGAGCAGCAATCCATTCTATGACATCTCTGCCAAATGTATGAATGAATAAAGCATTTATTAAAGGCTTACTTTGTATAAATCACTGTGCTAAGCACTGGGGCTACAAATAGAAAAGTAAGACAGTTTCTGCTCCCAAGGAGTTCACATTTTAACAAAACAGACAGCACATATGGAAGGTTTCATCTGTGAGTCAGAGAGAAAGGTCCCATTGTCCTTAGGCTATAGCAACAATGCAGATGGTAATCCCTCTTCTTTAGTGTCATGTCCAGTGATAAAACCTCATCCATTTCTGATGATGAACCATTTGACAGTGTCAAGGACTCTGGTGTTAAGAACTTTATTTTCTTTTAGTATCTGTGGCTATAATATCTGCAGGAGCAATTTCCACGCTGAATCTCCACAGGAGTGACTTCCCAGAAGGATGCTTGTGGGCAGTAGCCTGGAAGTTTTGCTATTCCAGAGGCTCTTGGGTTCAACGTCCTGACCTGTCTCCATCAAGGTCTGAAGGAAAATGGTTAAAGAGGTGGTGGTTTGACTTGACTGTCATATTCTGCCCCCTGGTGGCTAGTTGGCAGTTGGTGGGGATGGATGGTGCCTTCTCCATAGAAGTTGCTCCCTGAGATGATGGTTGTGAGGGTTGGACTGGAGGCAGGACTGTTGGTATGTGGGGTGCTTTCTGGATCCTTGTTCTTATCTGAGCTCTTGGTGGGAGTTGGTCCATAGTTGTTAATGATAGTAAGGAAAGTGGGTCCCCTGTCCAAGAGGATTTCTCCTTTCAATGATGGGTGTGGGGGTTAGATTAGAAACAGGTCTAATGGTTTGGGAGAAGGGCATTGTTATTCCCAAAGCTCTTGGGTTCAAAGTCCTGGTATGTCTCCACTGGGTGTCAAGGGACATTGTGGTCATCTAGCCATGGCCTAAAGACCTCCAATGACAGGGAACTCATTACTTCTAAAGGAAACTCAGTCCATGAAAGAGAAACTCTTCTTGCAAGGAAGTTCTTCCTTATATTGAGCCAAAATTTTTCTCTCTGCAATTTCCATTCAATCTTTCTACTTTTCTCTTCTGAGGCCAAATCTAATCCCTTTCCCATATGACAGAATTTAAATTGCTTGAAGACTGGTATCACATTCCCATTAAATCTTCTGTTCTTTAAGCTCAACATTCCCAATTTACATATTTCAGCTTGTCATTTATCTGTAGCCCTTCAATCAGTAAATCGAGAAACATTTAATAAATGTCTATTATGTGTCAAATATTATACTGCATGCTGAAGAAAGACAAAATGAAACTGTTCCTGATCTCAAGGAGCTTATATTATAATGGGTGAAATAGCACAAACACATACAAGCAAATACAAAATATCTATGAAATAAATGCAAAGTAATTTTGGTGGCTAATTTATGCAGTGAACAGAGTACTGGATATGGAATCAGGAGGTCTTGAGTTAAAATTTAACTTCAGACACATCACCTGGATGACCCTGGTCAAGTCACTTAACCTTTGTTTGCTTCAGTTTCTTTATCTGGAAAAGGGAGAAAATTATAGCACCTTTCCCAGAGTGAGAACAAAATAAGCTAATACTTGTATAAAGTGTTTTGCAAACTTTAAAGTGCTATATAAATGATAGCTATTACTGTTGTGCTGCTGCTGCTGTTGTTGGTAGTAGTAACTGTATAGGAGGGAACATTAGCAACTGGTGGAATCAGAAAAGGTGGCTCTTAACCTGAACTTTGAAGATTACTAGCACTTCTCAGAGACAGAAGTGATAAGGGAGTACATTCTAGGCATGGGAGATGGGAGGTAGAATGTCTTGCATGAGGAACAACAAGAAAGCTAATTTGGTTGGAATATAAGTGAAGGGGAATAATGAGTGATAAGATTAGAAAGGAAGGTTGGAGTCAACTTTTTAAGGGGCTTCAAATGATAAAGAAGTTTGTGTTTCATCCTAGAGGCAATAATAGGCCCTTACTGGAGCTTTTTAATCACAGGAGTTGATGTGATGAGACAAGAAAGATCCATTGGGAGGTTATTGCAACAGTCCAACAAGAGGTGATGAGTTTTTGCATTTTTATGAACGAGGCCCAATAGAGAGGCAACAGTGCTCAGAAAGGACGTGATGGCTGGTGATATCTCGGAAGGAGGTCTGGTAACTCCAAGTAACTGTGTCAGGGAGAAGTGGTTCAGGTTCCTATCAAGAGAGAGAGGTCAGGAACACAGGGATCTATGAAGGAGTTTAAGGGTAGCATGACTGATCAGACGAATCTTTAGTAAGATAAGAAGCCTATCAAAACTAAGTTGTGCTTAGTTGAAGCTGTTGTGCCTAGAAATTACTGTTGAGATATCTGGAATGCTTAATAAAAAAAGACTATTCCTATTCAATAAAAGCATATAGGGAATGCATGAAGTTAAAGGAAAAGCAAGCCCCTGTTTTGTTGGTAGGTATTTTGGTAGGTACAAAAATACCTTGCTAGGTATTTTTCTTTTCCTCTCCTGAAATCCAAAATTGATTGGGTTAGGGAGAAATTTCTCTGTTATGCTGAGAATCCATTGACAAAAATCCTTTTATGTTCTTTTCTTTCTCTTTTTCCATTGGATTAACTTGGATATTTATAGAATCATAAAACTTGAATTGGAAGGAATTTCAGAGGTCATCTAGTCCATACCACAATAAAGCAGGAATCACCTCAATGACATTGCCCAACAAATAATCATGAAGCCTCCACTTGAAAACATCCAGTGTTGGTGAAATCATGAGCTTAAAAGAAAGTTTCTTCTACTGTGACAGAAATCGAATTTTATTTCATTTTATTTTTTAAATGATATTTTATTTTTCCCCAATTACATATAAATTTTTTAACATTCATTGTTTTTTTTAAGTTCTGAGTTCCAAATTCTATCCCTCTCTTCTTCCCCTCCCCCTTCCCTGAAACCATAAGCAATCTGATATAGGTTATATATGTGCAATCATGTCATTTTTTGGAAGAAAGAAAGAGAGAAACAGAGAAAGTAAGAAAGAAAGAAAGAAAGAAAGAGAGAAACAGAGAAAGTAAGAAAGAAAGAAAGAAAGAAAGAAAGAAAGAAAGAAAGAAAGAAAGAAAGAAAGGAAGGAAGGAAGGAAGGAAGGAAGGAAGGAAGGAAGGAAGGAAGGAAGGAAGGAAGGGAGGATATGCTAAACATATCTAGCTCTTCCAACCAATTACAGCATAAAACATTTTCCCCTTAATCCAGCTGCCTACTGGACATCTCCATTTAGATTTTTTAGCAGGTAACTCAAACTTAATATAGGAATGAAGGTAGAACTGGCATGCTTATCAAACTTTTAAATAATGAAAATCTGGAAAGAATAACTGAAACAAAGAATGGCAGAGTCTAAAAAGATCTAGAGGTTTAGAACAAGGGGCCATATCTTTTATGATGAAAGTTAGTAGACATAAACTTGAAGTCCTTCCTGGATTTAAAAAAAACACATAAGTTTCATGAGTATAAGACGCATTGGTTATATTCGACAGCAAGGTCAAAATATTATAGACTACAAGTTCAACACATGCCAGTGATGCAACATGGGAACCAAAAAGCTACTGCAGTCAATCATCAACTTTGGGGGATGGGAGTATAACATTTCTAGAAAACAGCATGAAAGTAAGAGAACACAAACATTGATACATTGAACCTATGAGAAATAGGGGATTAGGTTCCAGTGAACACCCAAAACTGTAACATTTTGCTAAAGACTGCCGAAAACATACTTTTCTATATACAATTCTTTATAACAAAACATTAATTCTGATGGTATACACTTTTCTAACACAGAAATCATGATTAACCCATAATATGAAACACACAAAATAAAGTTGGTAACATGCCAAACATTTTTTAGTATTATGTGACCTTTTGTGCAAAAACTTTTCCCCAAACAATTACGTAAGCAAAATTGTCCATTTTATCTTCTGTGATTCTCTCTAACTCTTGTTTGATCATGAACTGTTACCCTATTCAGACTTCAAAGGCAATTTCTTTGTTGCTTCTTTAATATAATATGTATCCACTTAGAGCTTACTTTGGCATATGGTATGAAGTGTTGGTCAATACTTAAGTTTTTATCATACTTTTTTCCAGTTTTCCCAGCAGTTTTTATCAAATAGTAAGAGCTTACTCCAACAACTATGATCTTTGGGCTTTCTGAACAGTAGGCTACTAGTTTAATTTGCTTCTGTTTGTTTACATATGTGTATGTATGTGTGTATGTGCATGTGTGTGTATACATATATATGTGCATATATATATACAGAAGATATACATACACACACAGAAGGATAATGTATAATCTGTTCCACTGATTGACCTATTTTTATGCCAATCAACACAAAATTCATTTTGATGATTATTGCTTTGTAGTACAGTTTGAAATCTGATACTAGTAAACCTCCTTTTCATTATTTCCTTGAGATTCTTGATCTTTTGTTCCTCCAGATAATTTTTTAATTTCTCTAGTTCTATATAGTAATCCTATAATTTGATTGGTATGGCCTTGAATTAGGCAGTCATCATTTTTATTATGCTGGCTAAGCCTATTCATGAACAATTAATATTTTAAAAATTATATTTGTCTTTATTGCCATAATTGTTGTTTTGTAGTTGTATTCATATACTTCCTCTGAGTAGCTTAGTAGGTGGTATCCCAAATACTTTACATATTTTAGAGTTATTTTAAATTGAATTTCTCTTTGAGTCTCTTCTTGTTAGGTTTGGTTGGTAACATACAGAAATGTAGATGATTTATGTAGATTTATTTTATATCCTGCAACATTGCTAAAGTTATTGTTTAAATTATGATGTCATTTTCAAAAAAGATAATGTTACTTCCTCTTTGTCTATGTTTATTCCCTCATTTTTCCTTATCTTATCACTATAGCTAACATTTTTAGAACTATATTAAATAGCAGTGATTACAAGGTACACTCGTCCTTTACCCTAGATCTTATAGGAAAGAATTAAAGTATATCCCTATTACACATAATACTGGCTCTTGGTTTTACACTGCTTTGGCTGTATCCTAAAATTTTTGGTGTGTTGTCTTACTATTGTCATCATCTTTAAGAAAATTATCTATTGTTTCCATGATTTCTTCCTTGACCCATTAATTCTTTAGAATTCAGTTATTTAGTTTGCAGTAAATTTTTAATAGTTTTCTTAGTAGATATTTAGTGAATAGAATTTTTACTGCATTGTAGTCAATAAAGGATATACTTCAAATTTCTGCCTTTCTGTATTTGTTTGTGAGGTTTTCATGTCCTAATATGTGACCAATTTTTGTAATACTACCATTCACAGCACAGTACAGTTGCCATGCACATCCTTTCTATTTCCATTCAATAATTACCAGTGAGCTATCATTTCTAACTTTCCTAAAATTCTATTCTGGCTCTTAACTTGCCTCATTTATGCTTTAGTTAAATATGTCTGTCTCTGGAAGGGATACATGTAGCATTCTACTCTTGCAGTTTTACTATCTATTTCTCCCTATAACTCATTTAGCTTTTCCTTTAAGTGTCTGGATGCTATGCCGTTTGGTGTATATATGCAAAACATTGAATTAACTCATTTCCAGTGGCACTTTCGGCAAAATGTAGTTTCCCTGTTTATCTCTTGCCTATTTTTGTTGCTGCTGTGGCTGAGATCATGATTACTATATGGGGTTCAATGTCTGGGGGACAAAAAACAACTCTAACAATTAGAACTGTAAAAATTAAAATTGCTGCCTTTGGAATTAGTCGCTTAGCCATGCCTGGAAATCTACTAGCTAGACTTGTATGGATATTTGAAAAGGTTGCTATAGAGAGGTTAAATTAGATGTTATTTGGTAACTCTGTAATTAGGTTATTTATTTATTTCTTAAATACGTTCTAGATCTTACATTCTATGATTTGATCAAGGAAAAAAAATTTAGAATGGGAAAGACATGAGGATGTTTGTAGTCAAAGGGAAAGAGACAATAGATAGAGGGAAATAAAGATAAGGGAGGGAATAATGATCAATGGATCACATTCTTAAAGGAGATGGGAAGAGATGGCCACCTAATTCTCTAGACTGGAAGGAGGGAGTAGAGGGTATAATGCTATAAACACTTTTGGAAAAGGTAGATAAGGGAGTTCATGACTGATGGTTTCAATCTCTTTAGTTAATGAAAATATAAGATCATCTTGGGGGTGAGAAAGGGTTCAGGGATAGGTAGAAGACTGAAGAGAGATGAAAATTTTGGAACAGCCACTACAGGAAGAGTGAGAGTGAGACAATCAATGATCATTGTGCATTAGTGAAGGTTCATTGAGGTTAAATAGAACAAATTTGTAGTAGACTCAATGAATACTGTTTTGTGACTTCTTCCAGCACCACTTGGATGACTAAGACAGATCAGCTAATGGAGGTTAACAATTTCTTCAGTATTCAGTGTCTCGTGCTGATTGCCATTTCATAGAAAAACAGAAAAAAGAATTGGAAAGGACCCAATAAGTAATCTAATCCAAAAGATCAGAGATCTTTTCTATAATATCCCCACAAGTGGCCATCCAAACTTAATTTGAAGGACTTAGTGAAGGGGGATCCCTAAATACCAAGGTAGCCCATTCCACTTTTTAAAATAGTTCTAATAGTCAGGAAGATATTTTAACTAAGTTTTATTGGCAAGTGTATATTGGCTAGAGAGGAAGTACATAAGAGTGCCTTAAGCTTGTTCAATTTCTATTTTGCCCTCTGGTTCTAAAATGTCAGGGCAGTTTTCCTTAATAATTTCTTGAAAGATGATGTCTAGGCTCTTTTTTTGATCATGGCTTTCAGGTAGCCTAATAATTTTGAAATTATCTCTCCTGGATCTATTTTCCAGGTCAGTTGTTTTTCCAATGAGATATTTCACATTGTTTTCTATTTTTTCATTTTTTTGGATTTGTTTTACAGTGTCTTGACTTCTCATAAAGTCACTAGCTTCCAATTGCTCTATTCTAATTTTTAAGGAAGTATTTTCTTCAGTAAGCTTTTGTACTTCCTTTTCCATTTGGCCAATTTTGCTTTTTAAGGCATTCTTCTCCTCATTGGCTTTTTGCACCTCTTTTGCCATTTGGGTTAGGCTATTTTTAAAGGTGTTATTTCCTTCAATTTTGGGGGGGTCTCCTTTAGCAAGCTGTTGACTTGTTTTTCATGATTTTCTTGCATCACTCTCATTTCTCTTCCCAGTTTTTCCTCCACTTCTCTTACTTGCTTCTCAAAATCCTTTTTGAGCTCTTCCATGGCCTGGGACCAATTCATACTTTTCTTGGAGGTTTGGATGTAGGAGCTTTGACTTTGTTGTCTTCTTCTGGTTTTATGTTTTGATCTTCTCTGTCACCAAAGTAAGATTCTATGGTCTGACTCTTTTTGCGAGGTTTGGTCATGATCCCACCAAATTACTTGAGTTATAAACTCTTTGTTAAGGTAGAGGTCTGCTTCCAGTGTGGAGAATGTACTGCCCCAAGCTTCAGGGATTTTGTGCAGCTGTTTTCAGAGATACTTCTAGCGACCTGGAAATTTTCAGTTCTTCCAAGGTGGTATGATAAGGGGTGAGGTGTTTACTCCTTTCCTGGCCTGTGCTCTGGTCTATGAGTGACCACAAGCACTCTTCTACCTTGGAACTGTGAGGAGGATTTCCTGTCCACCACCACTACAAGCTTCACCACACCACTCTTCCTTGCCCCAGGACTGCTACCCAGAACTGTGACCCAGACCCAAGCATGGACAAAGCAAGAGAATCCTGCCTCAGCACCAGCAAAGAGATCCTTGCAATCCTCCCTCTGATCAGTCACTCAATTTCCCCTCAGTCTACTGACTTTCTAAGTTGTCTTTGGCGTTTGTGGGTTGAGAAGTCCAGAAACTGCCACAGTGGCCTGTGATTCAGTCCTCTGAGGCCTGCTCTAGGTTCACTGAAGCCTGATTTGCCTGCACGCTCACGTTGAACTGTGCTCCTCTCCCTGCCTGACACGATATACCTGTCTGATCAACTATCCAGGTTGTCTTGGGCTGGAACTTTGTTTCACTCAGTCTTTTTGTGGGTTCTGCTGCTTTAGAATTTGTTTAGAGCCATTTTTTTACAGGTATTTGGAGGGGTTTGGAGAGCTCCTTAAGTTTGGAAGACCTGATTTCAATCCTACCTCTCATACATACTGGCTGTGTAGCCCAGGAAAAGTTACTTAATTTTCAGGTCTCTTAGCAACTAATATTATAAGTTGCAAAGAACCAATCTGCCTTGGCTTAGGGAATTTCCTCATGGGGGAGCTCCGTATACCAACGAAATCACAGGTCTAACACCTATATTTGCTGGAAAACATTTTAAGTCATATCTACAACAATTTCAAAGAAGATTTTAGTGTTGCCATCCATCAAAATAATTTATTTGATATGGCCTCTTATTTTTGACAAGTAAGTATGCCTGATTTGCTAACAACTGGAAAGCTAACTGCTAATACTCTTCTGCTAGGCTTCTTGAGTGATAGTCATCAAAGCTGACCACATAGCTAGAAGAGAAACTTCAGAACAATTGAGTGAATATTTTTTCATCTATTCATTTACTTAAAAACTACCTATTAAGATTCTTCCTCGGGGTGGAGCCAAGATGATAGAGGAAAGGCAAGGACTCTCCTGAGCTGTCCCCCAAACCCCTGCAAATACCTTTAAAAATGATTCTAAACAAATTCTAGAGCAGCAGAACCTACAAAAAGACAGAGTGCAATAAATTTCCAGCCACAACAACCAGGAAAGGTCTGTTGCACCAGGCTGAGAAAGGAGTGCGGTCCAGCACAGGCTGTGCTAGTGCAAACTGAAACCCAGCAAACCCAGAGCAGGCCTCAGGGGACTGAATCACTGGCAGTAGTGGTGCTTTCCAAACTTCTCAGTCCACAGACACCAAAGACAACTTAGAAGGTTAGCAGGAAATGTCTGCAGACCTGGGTGAGAGAGGAGCATAGTCCAGCACAGGCTGTGCCAACATAGCCCCAGCCCCAACAAACAGGGACCAGGCCTTGGGAGTGACTGAATCAGCAGTGGCAATGGCTGCTTCTGGAGCTCTCAGCCCACAGACATTAAGGGAATGGAACAACTGATCAGAAGGAGATTACAGGGGTCTCTTTGCTAGCACTGAGGCAGGACTCTGTTGCTTTACCCATACTTGGATCTGGATCTCAGTCCTAGGTGGCAGTCCTGGGGTAAGGAGGAGCACTAGCCTAGCAGAGCTTGTGGCAGCAATGGAGACGGGACTCTCCTCACAGTTCTAGGGTAGAAAAGAGTGCTTGTGGTCACTCACAGAACACAGCACAGGTCAGGAAAGGAGTAAACACCTCTCCTTAGATCATACCACCTTGAAAACTTACAGGTCCCTAGAAGTATCTCTGAAAACAGCTGCACAAAACTCCGAAGCTTGGGATGGTTCACCCTTCACACTGGAAGCAGAGCCCTATCTTAACAAAGAATTAAAAGTCAAGTAATTGGCTGGGAAAATAAGCAAACAATGGGAAAAACTCAGACTATAGAGACTTACTTTGGTAACAAGGAAGATCAAAACACACTCAGAAGAAGACAACAAAGTCAAAGTTCCTCCATCCAAAACCTCCAAGGAAAATATGAATTGGTCTCAAGCCACAGAAGAGCTCAAAAAGGGTTTTGAAAGTCAAGCAAGACAAGTAGAGGAAAAACTGGGAAGAAAAATGAGAGTGATACAAGAAAATCATGAAAAATGAGTCAACAGCTTGGTAAAGGAGACCCCCAAAAATACTGAAGTATTACACCTTAAAAAATAGACTAGACCAAATGGCAAAAGAGGTCCAAAAAACCAATGAGAAGAATGTCTTAAAAAGCAGAATTGGCCAAATGGAAAAGGAGGTCCAAAACCTCACTAAAGAAAATAATTCCTTAAAAATTAGAATGGAGCAAATGGAGGCTAATGACTCTATAAGAAATCAAGAAATTATAAAACAAAACCAAAAGAATGAAAAAAATAGAATACAATGTGAAATATCTAATTGCAAAAACAAGTGACCTGGAAAATAGATCCAGGAGAGATAATTTAAAAATTATTGAACTACCTGAAATCCATGATCACAAGAAGAGCCTAGACATCATCTTTCAAGAAATTATCAAGGAAAACTGCCCTAATATTCTAGAACTAGAGGGTAAAATAGAAATTGAAAGAATCCACTGATTACCTCCTGAAAGAGATACCAAAATGAAAACTGCCAGGAATATTATAGCCACATTCCAGAATTCCCAGGTCAAGGAGAAAATATTGCAAGCAGCCAGAAAGAAACAATTCAAGTATTGTGGAACCACAATCAGAACAACACAAGATTTAGCAGCTTCTACATTACAGAATCAGAGAGCTTGGAATATGATATTCTGGAGGTCAAAGGAGCTAGGATTAAAACCAAGAATCACCTACCCAGTAAAACTGAGTTTAATCCATGAGGGGAAAAAATGCATTCAATGAGGTAGAGGAATTTAATGCATCCTTGAGAAAAGACCAGAGTTAAATAGAAATTTTGATTTTCAAATACAAGAGTCGAATGAAGCATTGAAAGGTAAACAGAAAAGAGAAATAATGAGGGACTTATTAAAGTTAAACTATTTACATTCTTACATGTAAAGATGATATTTGTAACTCATAAGACCTTTCTCATTATTAGGGTAGCTAGAAGGAGTATATATAAACAGAAGGCACAAGTGTGAGTTGAATATGAAGGGATGCTATCTAAAAAATAAAATTGAAGGGTGAGAAAGGAATGTGCTAGGAGAAAGAGAAAGGGAGAGGTAGAATGGGATAAATATCTCACATAAAAGAAGCAAGAAAAAGTTTTCACAATGGAAGAGAAGAGGGGGGAGGTGAAAGGGAATGAGTGAATCTTACTCTCATAAAATTGGTTTAAAGAGGGAATAACATGCACACTTAATTGGGTATAGAAATCTTTCTTTCCCTACAGGACAGTAGGGGGGAAGAGGGGTTGATAGAAAGGAAGGCAGATTGGGGGAGGGGGTAATCATAAGCAAACACTTTTGAGGAGGGACAAGGTGAAAGGAGAGAACAGAATAAATGGGGAGTGGGATAGGATGGAGAGAAATACAGTTAGTCTTTCACAACATGACTATTATGAAAGTGTTTTGCTCGACTGCACATGTATATTGCCTATGTCAAATTGCTTGCCATCTCAATGAGGAGGGGTGAGGAGGAAGAGAGAGATTTGGAACTCAGTTTTTAAAAATAAAAGTTAAAAATTGTTTTTTACATGTAACTGGGGAAAAAATAAAATATGAAATTAAAAAAATCCAAAAAAAGAGTCTTCCTCATGAAAGCTCTGTATTATGTGAGTACATTGTTTAAGAGTCAAGTTAGGTATGCCAAGGAGGCATTATAACATCATGTAACATGAATACCAGTAACAATTTCTCTTTAAATGAAAATTAAATATTTGGTTGTGGTTAGCCACTGTTACCATAATGCAAAGAAAGTTTCTTGAAACTAATGATTACTATATAAGTATACTACTTGTATAAATGGTACTGGTTTTTACATACCTATTAACGGAATTTGCAGAATGTAAGAAAGTAAGGGAAACAGGGAGTAATAATGGAAATAACAAGCATTACAGTTACTGAGTCGTAGTGTAAAAATTGAAATCCTAACAATGGATTATGTCTAATGTTCTATTATTGTAGAAGTCAATGGGACATGAGAATCCTACGATAAGTGGAACCTTATTAGTGCAGTTATGGCTCCCGTCAGATCGTCTACCAAGCTTCCTAAGAAGCTTTAGGGTTGTTGTGAGGAAATAACTTTGTAATCTTTAATGCATTATATAAATCTGTGATATAGTAGAAAAAATGCTGGATCTAGAGTCAAAAGGATTAAGTAATTCAAGGAGTGGCAGTTTGTATCTTGCCTCTACCGCTTACTACTTATGAGACCTTTGTCAAGTCACTTGACCAATGTGACCTCCATTTCCTCATTTGTAAAAACCCAGGTCAAGAACCTTTGATCCTATAATCCTAATGTGAATGATTATCGTTGTACTGGGCATTTACTGAGAGGATTTATATTAAACAGAGCTAAATGCATCTGAAATTAATCAGATAATTTCTTTCTTCTCTGCCTCATTCACCAAAAGAGGATCAAAATCATATGATTTTTTGAAAGATATAACAAAAGAGATGGCTTATGACCAACTTCTGCTTGTACTAAGTGAGACATAAAACAGGGAGATATATTCTCAGAAACATTGTTTACCACTATCATGTAGCAGTGAGAATTATAGTATACAGACCAAATGGATGAGAGATTCCTTATAAATGGTCAAGTACTCCAGATGTTATTTTTCACAGATACCATTGTGTTGATTGCATCAGGCTTCTAAATACAACATAACCTCCTAAATGTGATCCACCACCAACGCTTTGATTTAATGATTCCACAAAAGAAAAATCAAAAGAATAAAGAATGACTATTGTCCAGATCATACAGATTAGATGTGTGGTTGGATAGACAATTAATAGAGCTAGTACTTGTAATGTATTTTGAACAGACAGTGTGAGTAGATAATAAATGGGGACCAAAATTGAAAAGAAAGGAAGTAGGATAGATTGCCACTGGAAATTTATTCAATTGCTTTTAATAACTCTTGAAACAAAGGTCTACCTTTTGAACGATAATATTCTTCCAATAATAATATACATTTGGAAGTCATGAAATTCTAGTTTCCAAAGAATTGAGCTGAGATTCGCTCAAGAGGCTATGGAGAGATTCAAGGTAAGTGTGGACAGGGTACAACACATTAATAATGGAGAATTACATGTAAGAAGTGTCATAAGGGATGTTATCAGAAATGTATAAACCAAAAAAGAAAATATACGTAGACTATGTAGTAGGGGTTTTGGAACAAATGATTCATGGAGGCTATCTACCAATATCCACAAGAAAACTAGAAGGCCTAATACATGTAGGGCAGACACTCGTGTAGGTGATTTATGGGAACTATGAATAAGAACTACATAGAATCAAAAGGCCTATATAGGTTGCAATTTGTACTAGTGGAAGGTTACCTAAGTTGGTGCCTGGCACATAGAATTTAATAAATGCTTATTGACTGATTGATGAGATTATAGATCCATTTAAGCATCAATATTTACATTATTGGTAAGCAATCTAGACATATTTGGGATTTAGAAAATATCTCAAACTGATTTTCAAGTATTGGGGGTACAATAAAATCCCAGTATTTTTCTTGGCCAATGCTATCACCCTTAATTTTTAGCCATTGTATTTTGAGGTATTATGGTATAGCAGCTAAAGTACTGGATTTGGAGTCAGCATAACTTAGATACAGATCCCACCTCTGACATTTGCTAGCCATATGACCCTAGACAAGTCACTTAACTTCTTTGGGTCTCAGTTTCCCTCATTTATAAAATAAAGGGGCTAGACTTGAGATCTCTAAGGTTCTTTCCATTCTAAATCTATGATCCTATGATTTTATATGGGAAACACAGTTCATGGTTTTCTAATTAATTTATACTTAAGTCAGGACAAAGCTATTTTACATACAAAAACTTTGCTTATTATAAGTGCATCTTAATGACAAGAAGCTGAGTTTGGCCACTTGTAAATGAATGTAAGTCTCAGAAAATACAAATTTATCAAAATTCAGGAATGTAGTGGGTTTAAACTTGTCAAAGACAGTTTCCTAATCCTGACATATATGATGGGTTTTCTGTAATTTTCCATTTTAAGACATTAATCTGATTGCAAAGCTCATCAAGCTTACCTAATGATAATTAAAGTTGTTGGAATTTTATTCAATTTTCTCACTTACTCAACCAAAATAAATAATGGATGCAGGTTTTAATAACATTATAGGAACTGGGATGCAGAAAAACAACAACACTGAATAAAAGCTGCCCAATTTCCTTTTAGATTTCAAGATTAACATGTCAGCTTTTTGACACCAAATAGCCACGGTTACTCTTGTAATGTTTCATTTATAACTTCTTTGCAATACAGTTTAAAAGTACTACTGTTTACAAAGAAAATTTTTGTGTCATTGCAGATTACTTCTTTCTCCAGAAAGTAGTAATTTAAAGAACTAAATACCTCAAAGATAGGGTGGGGACATTTTACCCCTTTAAAACTGGACACATTTTATTAGTGAGTAAATATTGTTTCTATCTTATTTCATACAGTACATCCTCACCACCCTAAAATCTTCTCTCTAGCCTTATACCACACAAGGTCAACTCTGGACAAAGGCAAACATGAGACAAAATTCTAATGATGAGTAACAGGTTTCCACAAAGAACCCAAGTGAGGTTCACCTTACATCTGAGAGAAAACTCCAGACTGTCTGTCTCAGTCTGTGTCATCTTGTTTCAGAAAGGAAAGTCATTTTAGGTCATATCTTCACTATTTAAAGGTAGTTGCACTTTTTAAACTAAGCACCATAGTCCAAGGCAAACTCTGAAAAAGCCAAATGGAATTTAAGTTTGTGATCCCTAGAGTTTCAAACTAAATAAAAACATAAGACAGAAGGAAAAGGGATTCATTTATAAGAAGGCTCATTAGAAATCAAATGCAGAGTAAAAGCTAATCTACATACTCTTAAACAGTTTCAGTGCAAGGCTATAAATACAAGTCTAGGTGAAAATGTATGTCAATATAAACTTTAACACCTAGAATCCCCAATTCTGAATCCTCAAACACAACACATTTAGATGGTCTTTCCTTCTTTCTGGTATGGTTTTTTTTTTTTTTTAATCTAAGGCTACAAAAACCGCAAGCAAAATTTCCTGAACCAGAGCAAAAATTTTTGTTTTGTTTTTATTTTTTGTTTTGGATTTTTTAGTCCAAAGAGTAAAAAGCAGAGGATGAGAGACAGGGAAAAGGGGTGTGGGTCCACATAAACCACCTAGCATATGAGTCCATCCTTTTTTCCATGACAAATCATTATCACCATTATCACCTCGTGTAAGTTCTTAAATAGCCATGATTCTGAGTATGTTTTTAAATGTGAATTTCTTATTTATCAGAAATCAAAATGTGCATTGACAAATGTGGTTATAAAAAGATACAGAAATTTTCCTGTAAAGATGGTGGAATGAGAGATTTTAAGGAAGAAAAACTCCCATACCCCTTATATTAAAAAAAAAAACACCAAAGAGAAGAAAAACAACTAAAAACATACACGATAACACACATCTACTCAAAAAGATACCAGAAATGATTAGGAGGAAATAACTGAGGGAAAAGATCATATGGAACATAAAATTTAAAACCTGGGGAAAAATAATAGAAGTAACTAATAACAAAAAATGGAATTGGAAAGAAAAAGTAGATGCAGTCAAAAATCAAATTTTGAAAATAGCTTAACTATTAAAAAAATGGAAAATATACAGACATAAGAGATAGACCTAAAAGATGAGTCAAGATACTATAATCTCAAGATTAGTAATACTCCCAAAATTTTAGAAAAAACAAAAGGATGTGAGCATTATTGTAGATCACTGTTCAATAAACTTCCAGTTTATTCTAATAAACTTATTAAAAACAAAGAAATGATATATACAAAAAAGGAATTTATAAGATCCTAGAAGCAATAACTCAAAATTCAATTCTCTTATACCTGTAATAGTTAAATTATTGTGGTTGTTGTTCGTGCTTCATTCTGGAAGAGGACCAATGACATCATGAAGGTGATGTCTTGACCAAAGAGTGAATTGGATTTAAGTGAGGCAGAGCTGCACAAAGTCAACAGCCTCACTCTCTCCTCCACAGTCATTGAAATCCAGTGGCAAGACATAAATCAGAAGGACTGGTGATGGCCCAGGATGCAGTAGAAGACCTTGGTATTTTTAAGCTAAAGTCTTTTCCAGGTCTCAATTTGTCTGAGGCAACGCCCATTGTCTCAGTTAAACAATAAACACACATCAAAAGGAAATATTCCTGTAAATTGAGAGAAGATGGAAATGGCATACTAAAGGATAAGTATCAGAGATCACTGTCAATTCCTTTATTTATTTATTTATTTATTTATTTATTCATTCATTCATTTATTTATTTTTAGGCAATTGGGGTTAAGTAACTTGCCCAGGGTCACACAGCTAGTAAATGTGTCAAGTGTTTGGTCTGAGGCCAGATTTGAACTCAGGTTCTCATGACTTCAGGGCCGGTGCTCTATCCACTGCGCCACCTAGCTGCCCCCACTGTCAATTTCTTAAAGAAGGTTTGAAGTGATCAAATAAATTAGAAGTTACAAATGCAAAATCAAGAACCATAGCTATGGGATTCAGAATTGTTTATTTAACAAAACTTGGCATGCTATAAGAAGGCAAAAGACAAATGTTTGAGAAGCATCAGAACTTTTAAAAGTTTGTAGAGAGACATGCATTTTGAGGAAGTTAGTGAGCAATAAGCAAATCTTCCATGTACAAAATATAAATATTTCCATAATGTGTGCTTTTCAAATCAAGACAAACCAGCCAGGAACTTAATGTAAGAAGTCTCAGGATTCTATTCATCTAACCACCAAATATTCTAGAAAGCTGCTTCAGAAAGATTGGGAAGAGGGAGCATAAAAAAAGACAGCTAATCCTAAAGTTTATTGTGTACAAAGAGACAGTTTAGAGTTACAGAAAGGCATATAGTTAATAGTATAAGAATGCATTGCTCAATTTTGTTAAATTATTTGAATCTTAACTCTGCCTGTGATACCGTATGATGTTGATTAAGTCACTTAACTTGGATATGGGAAAGGAGAGGAATATATTTAGAAGTGAAGGTAATATAAAAACAATAAGTATAAATTAAAATTAGATAAAAATTTCAATAGCATAAGAAAGAATTTAGTTTAGAAGGCTTCTTTAATATATTAAAAAAATAAGTATCTTAAACAGTGAGCTAATGACTAATACAATGGAGAAACAGTAGTACTGCCACTGAAAACAGTGGCAAATCAGAGCTACTCACACTGGTCACTTCTCTTTGACACAGGCCTAAGGCAATGTTAAAATTTTGAATAACCACATGATAAGGTGTTCAAATTTCCTAATAATCAAAGAAATACACAGAGCAATCATTAAATACTACCCTTCACTCATTAAATTGACAAAAAAAAAAGAAAAAAATTATAGCATTTTAAGTAGGCAGAGCTACAGAGAGATGGGCACTCTATTACATTGTTGGTAGGACTATAAAATGGTGCTCACCTTTGGAAGGACAATTTGGAAATATACAACAAGGTTTATAAAACTGATCATACCATTTGTACCAGTAATCCCATTATTAAGATTTAACCTAAAGATATCAAAAGGTCCTATCTTCATGCAAAAATTATTAGCTACCTTATTTATAATAGCAAAAGTAAATAAATAAATGAACAGGAAATGATTATACAATTGTTCTCTTCTTACCTCTCTGACTACTCTTTCTCAGTCATGTGAGTGTTCCTCAAGGCTCTGTCCCAGACATCTTCTCTCTATCTACTATTGCTTGAGGATCTCATCAGTTCCCTTGGATTAAATTATCATCTCTATGTTAATGATGCTCAGATATCTTCATCTAGTTCTGACCTATCTTTGACCTCCAGTATAAAAAATCCAGTTGGCTATTGGACATCTCAAACTATCAAAATAATCTTTGTAAAGTGTAGATCTGATCATAACATCCTACCTATTCAATAAACTCTAGCAGCTTTCTATTACTTCCACGATCGAATATAAAATTCTCTGGTGGGCTTTTAAAGCATTTCATTACCTTGCCACACCCTTCTTTTCCAGTCTTTTCACATCTTACACACCCTTCTCCCTCCCCTTCCCTATGCATTCTGTGATCCAATGACACTGGCTTCTTGCTATTACACAACACTCCATTTCCCAACTCTGGGCATTATCAACAGTTGTCCCCTGTGCCTGGACTTCTCTCCCTCATCTTTACCTCCTGACTTCACTGGTTTCTTTCAAGACTCAGTTAAAATCCTATCTTCTTTGAAAAGTCTTTTCCTGATTCTCCTTAATGCTAATGCCTTCCGTCTGAAATTATCTATAATTTATCTTGCATGAATCTTATTTGTAGTTTTTGTATGTTGTCTCACCTGTTAGATCATAAGCTCCTTGAGAATAGATACTTTTTTTGTCTTTCTTTGCATCCTTAGAGCTTAGCACACATAGAAGATGCTTGGTAAATACTTGTTGACTTGATTTGGCATTAGTGACTCTACAATAGAGAAAGCAACAACATAAAGAAAGGTTCCAGAGAGAAACCTTACAGGCAAGAGTTTCCTGGTTACATGTTAGCAATTTAGGTGAATTCCCTAAACTGTGTCCCTCTATCATGTTCCCTAGACATGTGTATTTCCAACCTATGGCCTTCACTGATGGGGTGGTAGCCCATAGGAGAGTGTAACTCTGTATGCATGGGGTATGGTTTTGAGTAGATGCTCACCCTTAACTCTTACGGAGCTTTTAGAAAACCCATACGTATTAAGGTCCCTAAGTGATACAAATCTATCATTGAATTTAAAGTGTCAGGAAAGTCAGAAGATCTTTAAGAGAAATAATATCGACCTGAAGTAGAAATCTAATTCTTCTTCAATTCCTCAGCTATAGGAAAAAACTTTGTAGATCAGCTATTCTTTACCCGAGGTCCATGAATTAAAAAAATACTTTGATAATTACATTTCATTATAATTGGTTTCTTTTGTAATTTTGTGTGTTTTATTTTATGCATTTAGAAATGTTAATTTGAGAAGGAGTCTATAGGCTTCAACAAACTGCCAGAAGGGTCCATGACAAAAAAAAAAAAGGTTAAGAACCCCTGCTCTGGATCTGAAGTGTCAAATGCGAGGCCAGAGTGGTATCCAACTAGACTAAAGTGTAATTAGGAACTGTTTAACAAAATAAATACAACACAATAAATCACAGATAATGTTAAATTGTTTTTGAAGTCAATAGCAGCCTGCAGGGATTCGTTTCTATTTGAGATTGATCCCACTATCAAAATTTGGTTCTTTGCAATTTATCATCCTCTTCCTTTGCCTCTCTCCAGCTTCCAGGTTTTCTGGAAGTAGGTAGGAGTTTCTTTCAGGAATCTGGTCGACTTCTGATGGTAGCTAGAAAACCTAATTTGAGCCAAAAACCTCAAAGAATCAAACAGTGAAACCCAAAACTGTATGGACCAACTATGGCTGTCTGGTTACGTAAGGGTCACTTTCTCAAGCTGTCAGAATTAAAAGCCCTTAACATAATTTTACTGTATACCAGGTAAATAAACCAAAATGGAAGAAAGTAAAATAAAAATATACACAAAATTATATTGTTGTTGTTTAGTTGTTTCAGACTTGTCTGACTCTTGGTGGCCCCTTTTGGGTGTTTTTTTTTTGAGTAAAGATATTGGAGTGGTTTGCCATTTCCTTCTCTAGCTCACTTTACAGATGAGGAAACTGAGGCAAATAGGGTTAACTGACTTGCCTGCAGTCACACAGCTAGTAAGTATCTGAGGACAGATTTGAACTCAGGAAGATGAGTCTTCCTTACTCCAGGCTCTGCACTCTATCCACTGTGCCATCTAGCTGCTCAAAATTATACTAGCATAAGCTACAAATAAAATTGAACAGAAACAAAACAGCTTCCATATTAACAAATCATCAAATTCACTCCTCCTTCCCAGTATCTAAGCATGTCAATAGTGTCCAGATCCAACCATTTTGGAGAGCAATTTGGAACTATGCCCAAAGGGCTATAAAAATGTGCATACCCTTTGACCCAGCAATAGCACTTCTAGGGCTATATCTCAAAGAGATCATACAAATGGGGAAAGGATCCACATGTACAAAAATATTCATAGCAGCTCTTTTTGTGGTGGCAAAGAATTGGAAATTGAGAGGATGCCCATCAACTGGGGAATGGCTGAGCAAGTTGTGGTATATGAATGTGATGGAATACTATTGTGCTATAAGAAATGATGAACAGGCTGACTTCAAAAAAACCTGGAAAGACTTGTATGGTCTGATGCTGACTGAAGTGAGCAGAACCAAGAGAACGTTGTACACAATAACAGCCACATTGTGTGATGACTAATATTGATAAACTTAACCTTTCCTGGCAGTACAAGGATCTAAGACATTTCCAGAGGCCTTGTGATGGAAAATGCTATCCGCATCCAAAGAAAGAACTATGGAAGTTGAATTGCTATTTTTTTTTCTCTTCTGTTGAGTTTTGTTTCCTCTTTCTGATGGTTCCTCCTATTGGTTTAAATTTTTACTTACAACATCACTAATGTGAAAATATGTTTAATATGAATGTAAATGTATAGCCTATATCAGATTGTGCGCCATCTTGGGGAGGGTGGGGGGGAGGAAGGGGGAAAAAATTTTAAACTCAAAAGCATATGGAAGTGATTATTTATAAATCTAAATAAATTAATACAAAAATAAAAAATACAAAAATAAAAAGCAAAAAAAAATAAATAAATAGAAATTAGACATGCTACAGGCAGCTAGGTGTCTCAGTGGACAGAGTTCAGCGCCTGGAGTCAGCAGGACCTGAATTCAGATCCAGCCTCAGATAACTTACTAGCTGCGTGAGACCAGGCAAGTGCTTACCTCAGTTTCCTCCCCTGTGAAATGAACTGAAGAAGGAAACAGTTATCTACTCCAATATCTTTGCCAAGAAAACCCCAATTGAACAACAACAACCTAGATTCATTTAAAAAAATGAGACATGGATTACTTTCCCCCCTTCTTTTTCTTTTTTTCTTCTTTCTCTTTTTCCTCCTCATCTTATTTTCCTCCTCCTCCTTCCCTCTCCTTCTTTTTTCTCTTCCAACTCTTTCTTTGCTTTTTACCAAAATGTTGACATTCTGAGATTTTCAGTGGAATAGAATAAAATTCCTTTCCTTATATTGTTTCATACCACAGCATTTGGTCAACAAAATGGAATCATAAAATCACTGTTTTATTTGAGTATCGTGTTTTTCCCTCCTCTTTTAAAGGAAAACATGGATATTAAAAGGAAAGATATAAACATGAAATGATTCCATAAGCCTCAAAGGGGAAAATCTTAGACATATGCTTTTTATCGTGGTTGCCACTAGGTGCCCATAAAAAACATCAGATGATATTAAATTGTACATATTAAGCACCCATAGCTCTTCATCGGGGCTTGACCACTGTGCAAAAGAAGTTAAAGAGCCATGGTTTTGTGCCTTTCAAGGGCTTACCTTTTGAATCATCTATATGACAGTATTTAAAAACCAATTCACTTAAGAATTCAAACACAAGTGGTTACTTTTAGTTAAATTTTATACTAGGAAAAGGTACTAATATTTTTCTAACAAAAATCAATTGTTAACGAAATGAAGAAGCATTGTAATTAATTTAAAAGAATTACACTCTAATACTTAGCTATTTAAGGAATGAAAGGCTGTTAAAGTCCCCTAAGGTTAAATACAGCATCCTGTGTGCAAAAGGAGTTGCTATGGTGACACCACTTAGTATTTGCATCAGTAGCTTCTATATTACAGGTTTATAGCCCCATAGTTTCTAATTCCCATTGAACTTAAAAAAAAAAACAAACTGCTGTTGATTATCTGCTACAAGGCACACAGGCATCTTGCATCACCTCCTCAGGAGACTGCCACCAATCAAAAGCAGTGAAAATAAATCTTCAATGCATTTTGGAGCAGAAACCAGAAAGCTCTCAGCCCCCCTCAACTCCTACTTACCATCTGGATCCTCCTGCAATGATGGGAGTTGCAGGGGCTTATGCATAAGGAGTGCCTCCCTCTAGTACATTGGTTTCTGCTCTGCTTTTACCAAATTCCAGAAAAGGAGAATCTTTTGCAATTCCACCTTAAGCTCCATCCCAGTACCTCTCAAAAGTGTGTTTCTTCTCCAGTTATTCATTTGCTGTCATAGAAGAAACAAATGAATTACCCTTCCAGAGCTAAAATTCCATGATTTTGATTCTAACCAAAAAGAAATATAATTAGTAAACGGAAAATGATGGAAACCTTGACAAAAATTGAAGCCTTAAAGTTTGAAATACCAAAGAAAGTGAATGGTCATATGCATATCCTAGGATTTAAGAAAATAAATTTCAAAGAATTCAGATAAAATATAGGAATGATCCCATGACCACAGACTCTAATTAGGAAAATTGATGGGAGTCAGTGATGGGAGCACTCAGAATAATATTCTAACTTCACAAGAACAAATAATCTTAGGAAGTTCTGAGGAAGAGGGCTGGACATCTAGGGAAAGGAAACTCTATGGTAATCTTTTGAAGAACATAGTACAGACTCTATAAGGAAACTCTATAGTGAGCTTTTGAAGGACATGGTACAAAAGATGGAAGAGAGCACATATATCCAAAGATACTTACAAAACAGAGTCAGTGTCTTGGATTTTATTCTTCAGCAGCACCTCTGCTTGGCTTCTATTCCATGCACAATATGCCCTCCCCACCTCCAATAAGCTGATAACCTGAAATATCTTCACCAGGAAGAAAGACTCAGGTCTGGATATCCTAGACCCTTTCCACTCACCCTCATTTTCCTTTCCCCTCAAACTGGTGGATCAGAGGGTGTTGTACTAAATTCCTCCCAAAACCTTCCTCTGATTTGTGGAACAACCTACATTTCCTCCTTTTCACCCTCCTTTTGTGTGTTTTCTTTCCTCTTCAGATGGTAAACTGCTTGAGGGTAGGGAAAAAGTATCTCTTTTTCTTACTTGTACACTCAGTGCCTAGCATCCTTCTAGGAACCTAGTAGGTGCATAACGAATGTGAATTAAATTGAATTGAACTGAACTTATGAAAACTTTATCAGAAAGGCTAAAGTCCAGAATAAGCTGAGGTCTGTTAAAAAAAAGATAAGAATAATAACATTTCATTTTTAAAAAGTATGTTCATAGCAAGAAGAAATGATTGATATTGTAATGTCAATTTATAGAAAAAATACTGAACTAAACTCCTACTTGCTTTCATATTCTCTATCAAGGAGAATGGTCCTCAAATTGACACAGTTTTAACCAATCTGACTACCAGTAAGGGGGCTGAAGGTAGGTGAGCTGAGAGAAGTGAGCACTAGCTGCTCTAAATGAGTTCAAGCCTCAAGGTGCAGGCAAATTATGGCCCAGAGTACTGAGAGAACTTACAAAAGTGATTCTCGAGGAGAATGATACCAAAAGAATGGAGAAAAGATTTTCAGAAAGAGGAAAAAATAAATTCCAGACCTAGGGACTAGTGAATTTGATGGTGAGTCTCATAAATATTCTAGTTTGTATTATTAATTATATGATTTTTGTAAAGAAGATGGAAGCAAGACCAGGTAACAGAAGATAAATACAAGAGTGTGTTAAGGTCTCATGAAAAATAGTGTCATGAGTTTTAAAGGCCACAATGATCTGAGGCTGGTGAAGGAGACTAGGATAACAAAAGTTTTTTTAAAGATATAATAACAGTAATAATAATAATAATAATAAGCATTTATATAGCACCTACTATGTACCAGGCACTGTGTTAAGCACTTTACAAATATTATTTCATTTGATTCTCACCACATCCATGTGAGGTAGGCTATTTTTTTAATAGATTTTTTTCCATGTTACAGAAGAGGAAACTAAGGGGAAAAGAAGGATCAAAGAAAGAACAGAACCTTTGTTTCAATTGGAAGGGATGACAGTAATTGACCACAGAAAGAAGTTAGCACTGATTAATTATTATTTTGCTTCTTTTTTTTTTGCCAAAGAGAATGACTTATATAGTTGAAAACACAGAACAAAAATGACTAAGAGGGAGCCCATGCTCAAGACAAGTAAGAATATACTAAGAAAGAACCTAGTTGCTCTTGATGAATCCAAATAATCTGGCACAGATGAGTTACTGAAAGAAATTGGCAGATGTGACTGCTAAGTCACTGTCACTAATATCTGAAAAATCATGAAAAATCAGGTATGGACATATGACTAGTGTCCATAATATTCTAAGGAAAGTGTCCCAACTTTCAAAAACAGGGGAGAATACAAAACCTTCAAACTATTAGCCAGTGATCTTTACTACTGGGAAATTTCTAGAATGTATTATTAAAAAGATGGCTGGTGAACATCTGGAAAAGGAAATAGTGATTATAAAAACCACGCATGGCTTTATCAAGGACCGGTCATACCAGACTAACCTTATTTTCTTCTTTGACATAATGACTTAACTAGTAGATGGTAGGAATGATATGGAGATAGTTCACCTAGATTTCAGCAAAACTTCTGATAAACTATCTCATACTATTGGTGTGGAAAAGGGAAACATGTGGACTAAAATACCATTAGATGCACTCAAAACTGGTTGCATGAGTGGTCTCAAAGAGTAATACTAGCAACTAGTAATAGTAGCTTATGTTTTATAGTGTTATAAGGTTTTCAAAGTGCTTTACATCTCATTTGATAATCACAAAATGAGGAACCTGAGACTAAGGGAGGCTAAATGCCTTGCTTGTACTGTCTGAGGGGAATTTGAGCTTGGTTCTTCCTAACTCCAAGACCACCCCCTACCCAGTGATGGTTCAATGCCAGTATAACAACAGGGCTCCAGTAGATGACCTCATGGACATATGCTTGGCCCTGAGCTATTTAACATTTCTATAAATGACTTAAATAAAAGCATATATGGCATACTCATTACATTTTTTAGATGACACAAAGGTGGTTGGGATAGCTAACAAACTGGAGTAAGGATCTAGAAAGATCTTGATAGGTTGTAGTTGAGAATCTAATAAAATGAAATTCAGTAGGGATAAATATAAAGCCTTGCACTTGGATACCAAAAAACAAACTTTACAAGTATAAGATGGGGGAGGAATGATTAGAAAGATATTTTTATGAAAAGATCTGAGGGTTTTAGTGGGCTGTAAGTTCAATATGAGTCAGAAGTATACAACAGCAAACAAAAAAGCTAGTGAAATCTTGGGCTAGAGACTAAGCTTCCAAGTATAAGTTGGTGATAGTTCCATTATGCTGTGCTCTTATTTGGCCTCACCCGGATTACTGTGTTTATTTCTAGGTGCCATAGTTTAAAGACAGATAAGCTACAGAATACCCAAAGGAAGGGAGCCAGTATTGTGAATGGTTGACCAGGATGCTCTCAAGTCCATGTCATGTGAAGAATGGCTAAAACAATTGGACATATTTAGCCTGCAGAAGACAAGACTCAAGGAGATGTTGTGGCTGTATTTTAATATTAGAGGGGATATCATGTAGAGAAGATGTTAAACTTATTCTATTTGGCCCAAAAGGGCAGAACCAGAAACAATAGATAGAAGCTAGAAGAGGCAAAGTTAGTCTTGACACATGGAAAAAACTTCCCAACAATAGATCTGTCCAAAAGTCAAATGGGCTGCCTTGAGAGATAATAAGTTCTTCCTCTTTGGGCATCTTAAAGAAAATGATACATGACCATATCTTGCCAGATATGTAACAATGAGGCTTGCTTCCATGAGAGAATTTGAATAAAAGCTGCTGTGGCCCCTTCCAACATTGTGATTCTGTGAGTCTGAGCATTTAAAAGGAAAGCAAAAAGCCTACATAGGTTCAATAAAAACAAGACATGCCAAGTTCAATCTGTAACAACAAGGGACCACTGTGCACAGAACAAATGTGCACAGCATTTACTTCTCCTATCTTTGTGTAGAAGAAGGGAAAATATGATCTGAATGGTATTACAGTTAGGTGAATCTGTAGGTTGTTGAAAACTGAATTTTGATACTTATAACAAAGAGTATTTGGATGTCATCCTGGAGGGAAGTCTCTAGTGATATGTTGTATGTCACTTTCTTTAGTACTATACTGTTCAATTTATTTGTCAACAACTTACATAAAGATATAGAACACATTTTTATGAAATTTGTGAATGATAGAACCAGAATTCAAATAAATCTCAATGAGGTGAAAGGATGATCCCAAACTAATAAGATAAAATTTTATAAGAAAAAATGTAATGGTCTACTATCATCAAAAGTATAAGACAGAGAGGCATTGTAACAGTATTTCATATGAAAAAGATAGAAAGATATTAGTTTACTGCAAGCTCAATATGAATCAATGGTGTGAGATGCCTATCAAGAGAGCTAATGCAACCTCTGATAGTACTAATAGTATTCAGAACAAAAAAGATTATTGATCTCTTTTTTTTTGCACTGATGTAACCATACTTGGTATATTGTGTTCCATTCTGGGTGCTTCAATTCAAGATAAGATGTTCATTGAAAACCGGAATTGGTCCAGAGGAAAGTATCAGCTCTCATCATTCTGCCATCCCATTTCTGTAGCTGTGGCTTCAGAAGACACAGAGCAACTTGACTGATTTATCATATGAGCATCTTATGCAGTTTTACTCACCACTAGGTATAAGACTAATAAAGGGAAAAGGTCAGTGCTTATCCTAAAACCTAACTCAACTCTGTTCATCCTTACAGGGATTTACACAACACAAAGCACCACTTGTACTGTCTTTCCATAGCACCATAGGCTGATACAGGTACAAATACATATACTCTAAGAACAAGGTAGAAAGGAAGGATAGATTCTGAATAATGATAATTGGCCACTATATTCAAACCCATCAAAATTTTTGGTAACTGGACTACTGAACCCCCTTACTAGACTATACGCTCCCTGAGGGCAGGAACCAGGTCTTATTTCCCTATCATGGTGCTCTACATAGTTGTCAAGTTGCTAATAATATCCTTGTTCAAGCAATAACAATAGGATTCTATAGGTAGGTATAGATGAGGGCCTACATTTTAAATTTCAAGTCAAAAGTTATATATTGTCAAGTGGCATAGAAGTTAAAACAGGAAATCTTAAAACAGACTAAGGAAAGTGAGAAAAGTTCTTAATTCTGGGTATGCTGAGCCAGCGGTGAGATGACAGCCCTTTTGCTGCCTGCTAATTAAGTGTCTCAGACATATAATTTCGATGGAACGGCGCTGTCAGTGCATACTAGATAAAGAATAATTACTTAACATCATGTTTGTAGGATTAACATCTAAACAAGCATGCACTTATTATATAACTACTAAAAATCAATAAACATGCTTTATAAAATTAATTGGAATCTATGGATTTAAGGGAAAATCTGCTAACTCTGGCCTCACTTAATGAATGACAGTTGACTGTTCCCATGAAGGAAGTTAATTATATATGGATTTTAGAGGGGTGAATTCACTTCAAACCACATTTGCCTTGGGATCCCTGGATGAGCTAGGAAGATCCCCTTATGAACAACTATTAACAACTTGTTTCATGCCGCTAAGATGCATTGTCCAAATAATAATTCCACTGATCAAAGACAGATTTCCCAAGCTTCCCAGTGTTTTCTTTCCTGAGACTACCATAAGGGTATTGGAAATACATGAAATTCTTCTCTGTACACCTGAGTGTTTGGCTTTATTTTGTTCCCATTATCTTTTGCTTTCTTGGACTCAAAGCAAGAGACACAAAAACCAGGCAATTGGTGGTTTTCCATTGTAATGGTAGCAATGAATGATTTAAAGAGAAGTCTTGGAGAACCTTCACAGCCACAGGCAACATCAGAGCAATCAACCATAGCCGTTTCCTTGTGAGGGTTCTGGGTCAGATCTTTATTTATTTATTTACAGCATATGGTCTGCGTTTGTTAGAGTAGGTCAGGAGTTTGTTGGGCACTGGGGACCTAGGGGCTTGCTGTGAAGTTTAAAGAGGTTGTATTGCAAGTCAATGCTAAATGTATATGCTTGGCAGGAAAAGTGACAAGGAAGTTTGGGAATATGGTTTTCCCCTGTTCTTTTGTGTTATTATTACCATAGGACTTGATGGGCTTAAGAATACATTATGTGTCAAACTAATTGTATGATTGTTAAGGTCATGCTTATGTGATATTGCTAAACTCATGCTATACTACACTGCAAAAGACAGTGTACTTCAATAGTCAAAGAATATGAATAGGCAGTTTTCAAAGGAAGAAACTCAAGCTATCAATAATCATATAAAATAATCTAAATCACTAATAATTAGAGAAATGTAAATTAAGTAACTTTAAGATTGCAGCTATCAAATTGGCAATGATAATAAAAGAAGAAAATAACAAGTGTTGGAGGGTCTATGAAAAAAATACACTAGTGCACTGTTGGTGGATCTATGAATTGGTCCAGTCATTATGGAAAGCAATTTGGAACAATACCCCAGAAAGTTACCAAACGCATACCCTTTAAGCCAGCTATACCATTATTAGACCTATATCCCAAAGAGATTAAAAAAGGGGGGAAAGGGATCTATATGTATAAAAATGTTCACAGCAGCTCTTTTTTGTAGAGGTAAAGAACCAAAAACTAAAGGGCTATTTTATTGAGGAATGGCTGAACAAATGTGGACAGTCATTTTTAGTCGTCTCCAACTCTTTGCGATCCCTTTTGGGCTTTTTGCTAAATGGAAATACTTGTTACCATCAAATCCACCTTGTCCAAATAACACATTTTAATCGCCGAAGGTGGTCCTGATCACTCCATTCCCCACATCCATAATCATCACCGCCACCATGGCATGATTTTAGTCCTTCAGTTTCTGAGGTTTATGGGAGATCCCCTGTTTTCTCCAAGGTTGGATGCTATTCAGAAGCTGTCATAGGATCCCAAATTTAAAGTCTGAAGCAACCTCAGAGGTCATGTTGTTCTACTTCTTAATTTTTTAGATAGAAAATTAAGGCTCAGAGAGAACAAGTGACTTTCCCGAGGTCAGACAGATAGTAACTGGCAAAACTGTAATTAAAACACAGGCTTAACTCTTTGTTTGCTCTTTTCACTATACTAGTGGATTCCCCTGCAGCCCACAGGCACACATTTTAACACCCCCCTTCCCTAGGGCCAGTCTTTGCCCTGAGGCAGCAATCAGGATCGGTTCAGAGTCACCACAGTTAGATGATCCACGAGGCTTCCCTTTTCCAGACTCTCCTTCCCCACTTCTCAGGATAGCACGCTTGTACAATGAGTCACAGAGACGAGAGCCTGACGTTAGTGTTCCCTCATCTGAGCTACCATGGCTTTCCATACTTTATTGTGATAGTTAGTGGTATGTCTCCTATAGATGAGAATGAGGAAGAAAAGTAGAAGGATAGAGATGATAATAATAATGATGATGATGATGATGAAAGAAGGAAGATGTGGAAAATTTCTGGTTGTCCATATGGTTTTTGAGAAGTCTAATGCAACAAAAATGTGAGTTGGATTACAACATAGAGGCAGCTGACGGTGCAGTAGATAAAGCACTGGGCCTGAAGTCAGAAAGATATGACACTAAATCTAGGCTCACACATTTACTAGCTATGTGATCCTGGACAAGTCAGTTAACTTCTGTTTGCCTCAGTTTCCTCAACTGTAAAATAGAGATAATAATAAAATTTATCTCTTAGAGTTGTTGAGGTTCAAATTTGATAATATCAGGGTGGGGGAAGGGAGAAGCTCTTAACACAGTGTTTGGTACATGCTATATAAATCCTTATTTCTTTCCCTTCCCTTCCCTTCCCCCAAAACACCAGTTAAATTGAGAGAAGTGACTTGAAACTCTAGTTTCTCTGCAAAACTGCAAAGCCACAGAATCATATAACATCTGTATTTATTCATTTAAGCCCTTCATGGAGGCACATAAATTACTAACAAAACACTCCAGCTTCCTCTTAAACACAAGCCTGATCCCCTCTTTCTTAACAAAAGGCATCATGTAACTATTACCAAAAAAAAGATGAAAATACCAGTGACTCCTCCAATATAACTCATATCACACAGAACATTTATAAACACATACAAATGACATATTTGAAAAGCAAAAAGAATATATACAAAAGTCTCAAAGAGCAACTTAACAGTGAATTTAGTAATTACTGAATAAACCACCAGAAAGTACCATAAAATGTATTTTGCCTTTATTACAAAGCTTTCAACTTCCATACTCATGGCTTGCTTGTTCATGTACTATAAATATTCAAAACAGACTCAAGTGTAATAATAACCCTAACATACTTAATGTCCACATGGAAAATGATTCTCTATCTAAAGTATGCCACCAACATAATAATTTCAAAAAGAGTTGTTATAAAACATGGCGTTTTTCATGTAGGCTGTTTAAATCCATGATGGTTCTGCTCAGGCTTAAATCCATTTTCATTTCTACTAAACAGAAATAAGTTTGTCTTCTAAGTTAAAGAGGGAGTCAAAATTAAACATCTTATTAGTCATAGAAGGCATCAAGCTATATAACTCCACTGAAAAACAATAAATAGCTCCTCCATCTTGTGGAATCCTTCTCTAATAATATGAAAATGTCATTTGGACTCAGAAAGCATAATAACTTTATGCATGCCAAGAAAAGTTGGACACTGAATTCAAACTTCAACCTTGAATCTGGAGGTCAAATTGAGCCAAAGAAGAAAGGTGATATTTACAAATATAGTACCTTCTTCTCTTCCAGGTGTGATGCACTGAACACAAGATGATCAAGGAGAAAGCTGTGACTGAAAACATCAAGAGACTTATTGGTATTCCAAAGTTCAATAGGAAGAATGTATTTGAACAATTAATAGCTACATATTGCCAATCTTAATGCATTCTTTTTAAATAAAACATAAGATTTGAAAAACATCCTAATAAAAATCCATATATTATTAAACATAGTCTATTACCCTAATGTGACTATAGAAAGATGAATACTTCTTCACCAAAAAGAAGGAAGAAAATTGACATTCTCAGAGCCTATGTTAAGTAAAAAATATACAAAAATACCCCTGGAACAAGCTAACATCATTTCATTGAACAATAGTGAAGGTTGATAACTGGTACACATAATTGGATCTGTCAACTTTAAGCAAAACTGATTAACCTTCAGATAGGACCTATGAAATGCCCAAGATACAAGTGAAAAATTAAAAAAACTGTCCATCAGTAACATCCACATGAACTCAGTCATCAATATATTAACAAAGAAGCATTTTTTGAATGTGTAACTCATGTAGATTTGTTTGTGAAAAAAAGGTTTTTTCACTTAACTCCAACTGCCTAAGTGCAAAAAAAAAAAAAGAAAAAGAAAAAGAGGTTTTTATGACAACAATTCTGGATTAGGTGGTAACAACCAGAAATTAAAGAATTATCCTTAAGTCCTACAGACTTAGTAATCAGTGTAGATCATGAAAAGAATTGGTAGGAACCATGTAACATACCACAAAAATATTTAGTACCTACTAAATACCTAACAAGATATGACCTGGAAGCTAAAATAATCCAACACTGTTGGACGGACAGATTACAAATCCCTATACTACAAATACAGACTTCAGAATATCCATGAGAACTCGATCAATAAACAATATTGAAATTAGAGTTCTATCACAGACCAAACTGTTGCCTCTAATTAGCAGAATGTAATATTGATCCATAAAGATTTAAATAATATTTTAATAGATATCATCATACAAAAAAGTTTAGATAAGACAGTCCCTACTTTGATGGAGATTAACAGTTTACAGACTCCATGAATTTCATGCAAAGCTCTCAAGAGCAGAAACTCAAGCCAATTGTCCCATTCCTTTTTACCCTGGATACATAAATCAGTCAGTGTCACTCAGTTAGGTGTTGATAAAATCAATGTTTTAAAAGAGTGCTTGAATTCAGGTTTTTATTTTATTCATTGAGCTACATATCCCTTATTGTTCTCAGCTGATTTGTAATTAATATTATGTAGCTCTGAGCTCATTTCTGCAATTGCAGAAAATCTATTTTTTACCATGTCATTATGGTCAGGTAAATGAGAATCGTATATGTACATGGGAATTCAAAATATTTATTCCTTCTTACTCTCTCTTTTAGAGGAGCCTGCTATTAATGTGGAGAGGTAACTGTGTACTTGCTTTTATCACCCCTACTGTCAAATCTCTAAGAAATAAACAAATCACATGGCTCACTTCTAAGAGTTTCTTTTAGTTACTGTTGCTCTGGAAACTAGTTCTTTAGTATCCATACATGTCTCAACAGGAATTCTGCTATCACTTTTAAAATAGTATAAATAATTTGAATTTGTAGGAATGAGTTCTTTGATTTTAACATGTTGCAGTTCAGGTACCATTAGAGTTTGGGACCTCACTTGCTAACTCTTTTTAACTGGTAGATGAAGACATAGGCATAGAAATGTATTCAACAATAGCATCCTATATCATGTTATAGGGAATTAAGGAAGATTGTATATAAGTATTTATATTTATTCATAAAGAGGTTTATATTTTAAGCCAACCTTTCTTTGTGGCTTGAGAAGCAAAGCAGTTACTCAGTCTCAGTTTCTAATAAGGAAGTGACCACATGCCTCTCTGAGGGACTAATGTTTGTGAAATTCAATTAAAATATTGGTGACAATGTGTAGGACAGCTATTTTATCCTCAGGAAAATAACACATTCATTAATTTTGTTGTTGTTCAGTCATTCCAATTGTGTCTGACCCTTTGTAACTCCATTTGGAGTTTTCTTGGCAAAGATACTGGAGTGGTTTGCTATTTCCTTCTCCAGCTCATTTTATAGATGAGAAAACTGAAGAACACAGGATTAAGTGACTTATCCAGGGTCACACTTCTAGTATATCTGAGGTCAAATTTGAACTCAGGTCTTTCTGATTCTAGGCCTGGTGCTCAATTGACTGTGCCACCTAGCCACCCTACATTAATCAACATCTAAAATATAACATTCTCTCTTTTTGGGGGGCCTTATCCTATATTTGCGTGTGTAATGGATTTTTAAGCATAAACAAAGGATGTTAAATATTATTCTGGAGGTTTCAACCCAATGTTAGAGCCAGCATCATATAGTGGAAAAAGCACTAGATTTAGCTTTGCCACCTAATATCTTTGTGATCTGAAGCAAATCTCCTGACCAAAGAGTCAGTTTCCTCACCTGCAAAATGAGGGGGTTGGATTTAAAGACCCTAAAGTATCTTCCACATCTATATGTTTCCATGGAGATGGTTGGTATTGAATCCTGATTCTTTCATTTATGTTAATATTTTTTTCCTCCTGATTTTGTGTATCTATAGACTGGGTAAGCATTCCTTGTAGATCTTTGCTCAGGGCTCTGACATAAACTTTGAACATGAGTCAATCCTTTCAGGTTAACCTAGAGATGTTAATTCAATTGTTCTGGCATGGTTGTTCAAATAACTGCAATCCATAAGAGAGTCCACATTTCACCATCTACCCACAAGGATATGATGGAAAACTTTGCCAAATTCTTTACCAAAATAAAACTGACTGTGTTTATGGCATCCCTCTGACCAACCCTGTAAACATATAAAAATTGGAAATTATGTTATAAAACGGGAACAAATTGGAGCTGAAATGAACCTTAGAGATCATGTAAACCAACCCCTACATTTTGCAAGAGAGAAAACAAGTGCAGAGAAGTCCAACAATTTGTTCAAGGTCATACAGGTAGCTGAAGGTAAATAGCAGAGCTATGATTTGCATCCTGGTCTTCTGACCCCAGATCTGACACCCTTCTATTATACTGTACACCTTATATTATACTGTATGTCAGTTTGTGAATCAATCAATCAACATTTATTAAGCACCAACCATCTGCCAGGTTTGTCAGGACTTAATCCATGTTAGCTCCTAGTGATCAACACCTCATTTTCTAAAGGTACACACACACACACACAATATTTAATGATTTACAATTTTTTAGGTAATAATATCAGGCTATCTACTGTGAAGTTCAAAATCTACTCTTTTCCTCTTTGTGAATATTGGGATAATATTTGCATATTAACTTAGTTACTATGCTAAAGAAAGGGCTTAATTAATAGAAATAATAATGATGTGTCATATGATTTTTAAGTGGAAAGAGCACAGGAAAACGTTGAATTTATGATTTTGTCTATGCAAAGGAACTGCTTGTGTGAAAACTTCTTGCATCACTAATTTATAGTCCCAGAGAGTTTCCTGGAGCACTAAGAGAAGAAGTGATTTGACAGAGTCACATCGCCATATGTGTCAGAGGTAAGACTTGAATCCAGGTCTTCCTGACTCCAAAGACAGTGTTCTATCTACTATTTTATGCTTTTTCTCCAGATCAAGATTTATGTAAGGAAATTAATTAGATTAGATTTAACACAAGGATAAAGTTCCCAACAATGAGAAGTAGAATGGTCTCCCTCAATGGAAGTCTTTAACAAAAGGTTAAATAATTAGCTATGTTGTTGCAGGTTTGGTTTTTTTTTTTTTCCAAATAAGGGTTAGATTACATTAGTGATGTCAAACATGAGGACCACTGGGGCTAACAACACTCCTAAGGAGTGTAGTTCTACCAGATTAAAATATAATTGAGAAATATTTAATAAACATATTGATAATAATATTATAACAATAACATAAATGTTAATTTGGGCTTTTCTCACTTGATATGACGCACCAAACATCCCTGTTTATAGTTTAGTGGCCCCATTTCTATTTGGGTTTCACATGACTGGACTAGATGACCACTGAGATCTCTTCCAATTACAAGAGTTTACAATTCAATAGGAATAGACTGGGTTAGAGACAGGATCATAGACTTGGATTATCTCCTAGGTTTCCAGTAGTAAACATATTCTTTGTTTCATGTTTACTTAGTGTACTCAAGGTAAATACAATACAATCTTCCCCTTAAAAACAAAAAAGAACAAGGGAGCTTTCACAGCCCAGAGACAGTAAGAGAATTGGATGCCTGGTGAGAAAGAAATTACAAGAGACCCCTTTGTGAGTACTAGCCACAGAACCAGGCATCATTTGGCATCTCCACTGCCCATTACCCAGGTTAGAATTGCAATTCTGGGGAGGAGAGGAGTGCTTACAGTCATAAGGGAGCAGGGCCCCTAGGTCCTAGTTCCTAGTTGCAGTTTCAGGGCAGAGAGGAGTGCTAGTGCTTGTGGGGCACAAGAGATAAAAGGCCCTTCCAAGGTAAAAACCAGAATGCAGATCAGGATTGTAGTGACCACACCTGTACCCAGATTATACCACCTTGGAAGCAGCAAAAATTTACAAATTCCCAGAATTAGCTGTGAACACAAAAGGGCAAAAAATCCTGAAGCTTAGGATAGTGATACATTCTGTCCTCCAGAGATAAGAAGAGCCAAATCTAACATAAAATTCAAAGTCAAGAAAAAGGCTGGGAAAATGAGCAAATAACAACAACAAAAAAGAACCTGACCATAAAATCTACTAAGGTGACAGAGAAGCTCAAGACACAGGCTCAGAAAAGACAACTACATGTAAACATCTACAAGCAAAGCCTTAAAGAAAAATGCAGATTGAACACAAGACCAAAAAGAATTCTTAGAAGAGCTAAAGAAAGAGATAAAACAAGAACAACAACAAGAAAAATATTTTAAAAATCAAATAAGAGCAGCAAAGGAGAAATGGGAAAAGAAATAAGAGGAATGCCAAAAAAAAGTATGAAAAGAGAATTAACAGCTTGGTAAAAGAGGCACAAAAATATACTGAAGAAAAAACAAAATTTTCCAAATGAAAAAAGAGGTACAAAACTTTACAAATGAAATAACTCCTTAAAAAGCAGACTTAGCCAAATGGAAAAAGAGATACAAAAGCTCAGTGAAGAAAATAATTTCTTAAAAATTAGAACTGAGCAAGTGGAAGCTAAGGACTCCATGAGGCATCAAGAAACTATAAAACAATGTTAAAAGAATGAAAAAGAAGAAAATGTGAGATATCACATTTGGAAAAACAAGTGATCTGGAAAATAGATTGAAGAAAGATAATTTAAGAATTATTGGAATACCTAAAATTCAAGATTTAAACAATTTTTTTCAAGGAAAATTGCCCAGATATCTCAGAAACAGTGGAAAAAATGGAAATTAAAAGAATCCACAGATCACCTCTTGAAAGAGATCACAAAATGAAAACTCGCAGGAATATTACAGCCAAATTCCAGAGCTTGCAGGTCAAGGAGAAACTATTACAAGCGTCCAGAAAGGAACAATTCAAATACTGTGGAGTGACAGTCAGGATCACAAAAGATCTAGTATTTACTATGATAAAGGAGTACAGGGCTTTGAATATGATATTCTAGAAGACAAAGAAGCTAGAATTACAACCAAGAATAACTTACCCAGAAAAAAAGTATAACCTACAGAGGAAATGTATGGACACTGAAATAAATAGGTTTTTAGGTATTCCTGATGTAAAGACCAGAGTGGAATAGAAAATTTAACATTCAAGATTAGAAACTTACAAAACAATCAACATGAATGAGAAATCATGAGATATTAAATAAGGTTAAACTGTTTATTTGCCAAGCAGAGTATTTTATATTTAATCCTAGAAGTGATAGGAAGCCACCAGATTTTATGGAGTAGAGGTTAACATGATCAGATCTACATTTTAGGAAAATCACTTTAGTGGCTAAATGGAGGATGGGTTGGATTGGGGAGAGACCTGAGGCAGGCAGTCTCATCAGCAGACCATTTTAATTCTGTCATTAGGTGCCTGCACTAGAACAGTTAGGAGGGGCTTATTCAAGAGTTGTTGGAAAATCGACAGACTTTAGCAAAAGATTGGATATGAGGATTAAGAGATTGTGAGGAATCTGGGATAACTCCTAGGTTTTGAGTTTGGGGGGATGATGTTGCCCTCTATAAGTGTTTAAGGGGAAAAGCTAATAAGTTCCGTTTTGGACACACTGAATTTAAGATGTCTGCTGCACAACCATTTTGAGATGTCTGAAAGGCACTTGGAGATGCAAGACTGGAGATTAAAAAAGAAATTGGGGCAGATAGGTAGATTTAAAAATCATCAACACAGAGATGCCAATTAAATTTATAGGAGCTGATGAGATCACCAATTAAAGTAGTATAGAGGGAGAAGAGAAGAGGGCCCAGGGTCACATACAGTTAGAGGGAGTGATCTGGAAGAGGATCCAGCAAAGAAGACAGGGAGAGAGCAGTCAGATAGCTATATGGAGAACCAGAAGAGAAGAGGGCATCAAAAAGGAGAGAGTAATCAACAACATCAAAGGCTGCAGAGAGGTCAAGGAGAATGAGTACTGAGAAAAGGCTATTGAATCTGAGAACTAAGAGATCATTAGTAATTTTGGAGAAAGTAATTTCCATAGAATGATAAGACCTGGAGGCAGATTATAAGGGCTTAAGAAGAGAGTGAAAAGAGAGAAAGCAGAGGCACCTATCGTAAGCCTTTTCAAGGAGTTAATCTACAAAAGGCAAAAGAGATAGAGGATTATATAGTTAGTGGAGGTAGAAGGATTAATGAGGATTTTTTTTATTAATTTTAAAGTATTTCATACGCACTCTCCACCCCACCCAGTTCTTAATCACTCACCAACACTTCCTTGCATGCACCACATCTTCACCATCTCATAATTAACGGGAGATATAGAGAATATAAGATTTCATTGGGCTTATTTTTTATTGATTAACTGATTCAATAGAACAAAAGACCATTTTTACAGGTTCTTTTATAACAAGGGGTCTTCAGTTCATACAACAAAATCATTCAACTATTGTGCTATAAGAAATGATGAACAGGCTGACTTCAGAAAAACCTGGAAAGACTTGTATGGTCTGATGCTGAGTGAAGTGAGCAGAACCAAGAGAACGTTGTACACAATAACAGCCACGTTGTGTGATGACTAATATTGATAAACTTAACCCTTCCTGGAAATACAAGGATCTAAGACATCTCCAGAGGCCTTGTGATGGAAAATGCTATCCACACCCAAAGAAAGAACTATGGATGCCGAATTGTTATTTTTTTTTTCTCTTCTGTTGAGTTTTGTTTCCTCTTTCTGATGGTTCCTCCTATTGGTTTTAATTTCTACTTACAACATCACTAATGTGAAAATATGTTTAATATGAATGTAAATGTATAGCCTATATCAGATTATGCGCCATCTTGGGGAGGGTGCTGGGGAGGAAGGGGGAGAAAAATTTTAAACTCAAAAGCATGTGGAAGTCATTATTGATAAATCAAGATAAGTTAATAAAAAAATCATTCAAGACTTCTAGGAAAATAAAGTAAGAGAAATAATTCTGGTTCTCTGATAATAAGAAATAAAACAATTCTCTGATAATAAGCATCAGGTGAGGTAAAACATTAGGGAGAGGTGTGTTCACCAAAGGTCTTATAAATATATAATAATAAACTCATGTTTATATAATTTTTTTTCACAATTGCCCTAAGTACTATCCATATCATGCCCATACTCATAAATAACTTATTAAACGATCTCTCTGACAACTCACTCCCAATTCTGGTCTCATTCCAAGTTCCAGGTACACAGGGGCAAATGAAGTCTCACGTCTTCATTTTCCTGAGACATAGATAATGCTGACTGGTTAACTGTCACAGATAGAAACCTTAGAGAGCCACACTAAATTCATATAAAAGATAATGGAAAGGGTATTGCAAGAGAAGTGAAAGTTACAATGGTCATTCAGCTCTCATGTAGTTTGTGGCTCAATAAATAAGGAGTCAAGAGATCAGAGTTCAAAACTTGGTTCTGCCACTAGTTTGTGACCTTAGGCAAGCCTTTATCTTTCTGGGTCAGCTTCCTTATCCATACAATGAGGCAAGTGGACTAGCTAACGCTTAAAGTTCCTTCCAGTTCTAAATCCTATGATCCTATGCTATTTATGACATTTCTCCTTCTTTCTACTCCCATTAAAACAACCCTAATCGGGCCCTCATCATCCTGGACTATTAAAATAACTTTCTGATCGGTCTCCCTATATCTAGCCTATCTCTTCTCCAATTCATCCTACTATTAAGTTGACATTCCTAAAGCAGAGGTATTACCATGTCATCCCCCTGGACAAGAAGCTTCTATGGTTCCCAATCATAGCTAAAATAAAATATTGTCTTCTTTGCTTGGTATTACGAGCTTTTCACAGGCTGACTCCAAACTACCTCTCCAGGCTGGTCACACATCACTTCAAGTCACACACTCGGCCCTCCAGACAAGCGCACTAACAGCTGCTTCCTGTACAGGACGTCCTGGCTGCCATTGCTATTCCTTTGCACAGGGTGGTCCCCATTCCTGGAATGGTCTCTCTTCTCACTTGAGCTCCTTGAAGCCCCTCGATGCCTCCGAGGTGCTTTTACCTCAAGAGGCTCCCTACAAAAGGCCTTTTTGTTTGTTCTTCTTTGCCTCCTCACCCCCAAGAATAACTTTGTAGTTACTTTGTAGGGATTTTGGGAGATATTTTTGTTTGTTTTTAAATGAAACTAAGGAGATATTTCTATACAACTAATATAACATTATATATACATAAAACAATTATATAACATTATATAAAACAATTTATCTTGTAGAAAAAGTTAAATTTAAATCATGAGTTAAAAAGCCTTCTTGTAATTCCCCCTTTTTGTACCATGTATGTACATTTTTATATAACCTTAGTATATATTTTCCATAACTCATAGACATAGAGTTCATTTTTATGTGTGCACTCCATTATTATATTGTTCTAATAATATTGCCACTGCAACAGAAAACTAAATAGTTTAATTATTTTATTTTTGTATTATTTTTCTTTTTTTAATGAGCAGAAATCTATTTTTTTTTTCACTCTCCCACCCTGCTCCACTGAAACAGGCAAATAATTCCTTATAATAAATATGTGTGGTCAAGCAAAATAAATTCCCTCACTGAGCTTTTCCAAAAAAATATATCTCATTCTGTGCACAGAATCCATCTCCTCTCTGTCGTTTGTCTTCTGGAATCATGGGGGATCACTTAGTTTATCGGAATTCTAAAAGCTTTTAAAGTTGTTTGGCTTTGTAGTGTTGTTATTGTATAAATTTTTCTCCTGCTATTTTACTCTCAATCATTTTATACAAATCATCAAAATTGTTCATTTTCATAATATTAATGTTGTTCTATTTCTGCTCACTTTACCTGACATTAGTCTTTCCATATCTTCTTGAAAATATTTGTTTTCTAATTTCTTACAGCACAATACTATTATATTCATATGCCACAATTTGTTTAGCCATTTCCTAATGGATGGGTATTCTCTTAAATTCCAGGGTTTGTTTGCAACCACAAAATAAGTGTTACGAATATTTTTCTACTTATAGGAAATTTTCTTCTTTCTTTGACTTCTTTTGTGTATAAGATCAGCAGTGGTTTAGTTGGGTCAGAGTGCATGCACTGTTTAGGGACATTTTATGCATCATTTAGTATTGCTTTCTAGAAGGTTGTAGCTATTAATAGATTCACTAACACGGCAGCAGAGTTCCTATTTTCCTACAGCCCCTCAGCATTTATTGGAGTACCAAATTTCAAACTGTATAACAAAGCAGTAATTCTCAAAACAATTCAGTACTCATTAAAAAATAGAGAGATAGATCAGTGGAACAAACAGCAGCAAAAGAACCTAGTAGCCTAGGGTTTGATAAACTCAAAAATCTAGCTATTGGGAAAAAAACTCCAAATTCAATAAAAACTACTGGGAAAATAAGACAGCATTATGGAAGAAATCGGATTAGACCAACACCTTATACAAAGATAAGTGCCAAATGCATATGTGACCAGATATAAAAGATCACACTATAAACAAAATGGAGGACAAGGGGAGGAAAATGACCTATCAATGGATAAAAGAAAAGATTATGATCAAAGAGGGGATAGAATGGATCGTAGAAGAGAAAAATCAATAATTTTTATTACATAACATTAAAAAGGGTTTTCCTTCTCAAACAAATCCAATGAAGCTAAGATCAAAGGAAATAATTAACTGGGGAAAATACTTGCAGCAAGTTTCTCTGATAACGGTCTCGTTTTCAAGACATATAAATAACTAATTCAAATTTAGAAGAATAAGATACATTCCTCAATTAATAAATGATCTAAGGATATGAAGGGGCAGTTAACAATGTAAGAAACTCAACTCTCTATAGCCATATTAAAAATATTCCAAATAATTAATAGGGAAATGTAAATTAAAGTAATTCAGAGGTTCCTACAACCACTTATCAGAGTAGCAAAGATGACTGAAAAAAAAAGGGAATATTTTGTATTCACTTATCTGGGAATATGTTGTTTTTCACCATTAGAATATATTGTTTGAGTATATAGGAATGATTTTCTTTTTGTCTAAGTAATCCCCAACAACTAGCATGGAGTTTGGTATATAGTAGGTACTTAATAAATGCTTGTTGAATTAAATAAATGTATACCAATGGTGCCTATATTCATCCTGGCTCTCCCTAATTATGAGAAAGTTTCATCAAATTATCATCAAATCTTTTTGGTAAGTTTCCCCTGGAGTATGATCACCAGAAGATGAATGCCATCTGATAGCACGTATTTGCTAGAGTTTAGCATAGTGCTATGCACAGAGTAGGCACTCAATACATTTTTGTTCAATAGAATTGTACCAGCTTCCCGCTTACAAAGGGCCATGAGGATTCCAGAAGAATACAACAAACCACAAACATATAGAGAGTTAACAACCCTCATAATATATACACTATGGTTATATGGGCTATATGATATCCAAATGAAGTTCCTAATCATCGAAATCTTAGAAACGGGAGAATCCTTACAGTTCTACAAACCCAGTCCTCATTCAACACCTGAATTTAAAATGTAAACAAGACATCCTCCAAATTCCACTTGAATATTTCTAACAACTATTTCTGGATAACTCTAATCTTTTAAAAATTAAATTAAAAACTGTTAATTATCAAGCATTGATTTTCTTTCCTCCCACTTACTTCCCCCTGCTCACTATGGAATAAATACAAAGACCTTGTAACCAATAGTTATAGTCAAGCAAGGAAAATTCTAACATTGGCCATGTCAAAAAATATGTATCTCATTCTGCGAATTAGGCCATCACCTTTTTGTCATTAGATGGGTACCATTCTTGATCACTAGTCCTCTGAAATCATGATGGATTACTGAGCTGATCAGAATTCTTAAATCTTTCAGAATTGTTCATTTTTGTAATATTTATATTAACAGAATGAATTGTTCTCCTGTTCTCTCACTTCACTTTAGATTAGTTCATACAAATCTTCCCAAGTTTCTTTAAAATTATCTCTCTTTAAAAATTAATTTTTAACATTAATTTTTTATCTTGAGCTTCAAATTTTCTACCTCCTTCCAGCCCTTCCCCCACCCATTGAGAAGGCAATCAATATGATATCCATTATATATGTGAAGTCATATAAAATATATTTCCATATTAGCTATGTTGCAAAAAAAAGCAAGAAAAATTAAAAAACTGAATAAACTGCTTCAATTTATATTCAGTCTCTGGAAGTGCATCACATTTTTCATCACAAATCCTTTAGAACTGTCACAGATCTTTGTTTTGATCAGAATAGTTAAGTCTTTCACAATTGATTATTGTTACCATATTGCTGTAACTCTGCACAATGTTCTCCTGGTTCTACTCACTTCATTTGCCTCAGTTTATATAGGTCTTTCCAGGTTTTTCTGAAACCATCCTTTCCATCATCTCTTATACCACAATAGAATTCCATCACAATCATATAACACACTTTGTTCAGCCATTTTCCAATTGTGGGGCACCCCCTCAATTTCTAATTTTTTTGCTACCACAAAAAACTACTAAAATATTTTGTACACATAGATCTTTTTCTTTTTTCTTTGATCTCTTTGGGACATAGTTCCAAACAGTGCATTAGTGTCCCTATTTTCCCACATCCCTTCCAGCATTTGTCATTTTCCTTTTCTGTCATGTTAGCTGATCTGATAGGTGTAAGGTGGTACCCCAGAGCTGTTTTGATCTGCATTTCTCTAATCAATAGTGATTTAGAGAATTTTTTGTATGATTGTGGAAAGCTTTGATCTGATGGAGATTTGGGTTTAGCAGACTCCTATTCTAATATATAATCAGGAATTTTTTTTCATCTAGGGAAATTAGTAAAGCATAGATTGGAAGGGACTATCACAGGTCCTTTTCCCAGGAAGGGTTGGGACCTAAGGATAAGCATCATGTTGAAAGATTCTGGAGAAAATACTTGCACCCATGTTGAGGCTTTGGCAATGAGATTGTAGGGATGGTAACAAGGAAGGCTGATGTACAGTGGACACAGGGTAAAAATGTGTTATTCTAGAGAGGAAGAAAACCTCAGAGAAAGGTTGTCTCACTCTCACCCTGACCTTGGCATCTTCAAACAAAAACTCATTGTCCTCATGCTAATTAAGTCTCAGTTCATATTGAGTTTGCACTTTATTCAAATTTCTAAATCTTTTTCCCTCATGAACTGTTATTCCATTATATCTCCTGTGCTAGTACTGATGGTTTGCTGAAACTAAATGCATGGCTTTTATACCCATCCCTTATTTTGCAGCTTAGAATATAATCAATTTCCATTTGGACTCTAGATTTTCCAAACCTAGTTCCTTTGAAATGCACAGAGAAAGAGAAGGTTATCAAATTTATAATCTGGCATGTCTATTTTAGGGCCATTTAGTTAGAATGAAGCAAAATTATGGTGTCCTGACTGCAGTTAAAAATTCCAAAAGCCTTGAAATAAACAAAGTAAATATGTTTTAAAAAGCAGTCCCCATATCTGACAGGGATAATTAATATAACACATTGGTGCATTATAATCATGTTTTTTCCTAGGAAAATATGTAAAACAAGGAACTAAAATAACATGTAGGTTTCAGAAAACCTTTAAGTAAAACTATAGTTTACTTGCAACTGTAAGTTAGATTATTAGAAATCCTTTTGCCTCACTTGATAATTAAATATCAAATGTTGAAACAATACACATAAAATAATCTTTTTCTTTATTCAAGTATGCAGTAACACCTTGTTAAAATAAGATCTGTTTATTTGACTGCTATTCTGAGCTTAATTTAAAAATTTAAAAAAAAAACAGAAAATGGCTCATTCTGTATTTATAGAGCAAGAATATTTAATCCTATACCCTTTTCCATCTCTGGAATATATCCAATAAGTATAAATATAATAGAAGGTATTTTGAAATGAATACTAATATATAATATAAAATACAAATCATTGTAAGTATCAGTCCAGCCATTTCACTTTTAGGTAAGTAGGCGCTTGCTATTTGCAAGGCTGATTGTTACCTTTGAATATCCAGAACCTATAGAGTAAGAAATATAAGAGTGTCTCATAAGTATTTCTAGCTAAGTCCCAAACTGGAACAAAGGCTGAACTTTTTAACAGTCTGTTCTAGGCAGTCAAGAGACTACTGTTGCAGTATATTCCAGGGAACAAGCCTCCTTTCAACAACAAAGACCAAGTGATCACTTTCTACCATGTCTGGAGTCTATAAGGCAATGAAAACACTATTGTAATGATCAGTCTTGCCCTTGAAGAAAAAAGAACATGTACCTTCCTCTATTCTTTGCAGAGGTGGAGGATCATGAGTGTGGAACATTGCATAAACTGCCAGATTCAGACAATAGGTTGGTCAATTTTATTGAATTTATTTTTCCTCTCCTTTTTATTATTTGCTAATGGCTATTTGGGAATGGGAAAGATATATCTGGAAATAAAAGCGATATGACTGATTCTTACTAAAAGTTGGTTTTGGTTTTGGTTTTTAAACAAAAAACTTCATTCTCCTCGACAGTGGCTTAACTTTTTTTTGTAATAACCACAAAGTCCACAGCTGGTCAGTCCTGATTAAGTGAGATGTGGCTGATCCTGGCACCTTGATTCAGGCTTGCCCAGGTCCCCTAGGGACATAAAAAGGATGAAGTATTCCTGTGCAGAACGCACACCACAGACACTAGCTGGGTCTCAGTGGTTTTACAACTAAGGGCTCTCCTTTCCCCTTCTCATCCATTACTTTCCCCTCCACTTGATAATCTATGCCTTGAGGACTTCGAGTCTTACAATTGGCTGTGATGAAGTTAATCTTTTCCTCACCTTCCTACATACACTCCTGCCCTAAGGCCTTGGGGTTTGTAGGCAGCATGATTGGTTTAGGACAGGAGTTCTTAACCATGTTTGTGTCATAGACACCCTTAGCAGTCTAGTGAAGTCTACTGACCACTTCTCACATTAATATTTGTTACCTACATTCATAATTAAAAGAGTGTTAAATTTCAGTTTGAGGTTAATGAAAATAAAGATGTATTTTTTCCTATCCAAATTCATAGATCATCTAAGATCTATCCTTTGGGTGTCAACAGACCCCAGGTTAAGAATACCTGATCTAGGAGGTATAAAGAGGGGGCAGTCCTGGGGTTCATCTGAAAAACTATTATACATAGCACGTACATGGGGGTGGGAGTTACAGTTCAATTTTAGACAGTTTCAAAGACATACATTATCTTGTATACCCAAAGCTCCATAGCAGGGGTTCTTAATCTGAGGTACATGACCTTGTTTTTAACATATTTTGATAACTGTGTTTCAATACAACTGGTTTCCTTTATAACCCTTTACCTATCTTTTTATGTATTTAAAAACATCCTGAAAAGGGGTCTATAGGCTTTACCAGACTGACAGAGGGGACTATGACACACACAAAAAGATTAGAATCCTGAATCTCTAGAGTAGGAGTTCTATCCAGTGAGGACCCCTTACAACTCATGAACATAACATACAAGCAACAGTGTTCTTAACTCAAAATCTGGGAGGCGCCTCAGTAGCCTGGCTCCACTTTTATTGTTTTTTTCTGGCTCCACTTTTATGATGAGGCAGCAAGGGCTGTACACTTAAGCCTCTCTGATGCTATTTTGGGAGTTTTCTTCTTCTTGCACTTAGATTCTAAGAGAAGGACCTAGATTTGAGTAAGCCAAAAAACTGGAAGGATTTTTTCTTTTTTTGGTCTCCTCAGCAGTCAAGAGCAAAAAAGAGGAGGATAAAGGCCAATAGAGGTACATACTCCACCTAGCTCTCACTGGGTACTGAAGGCTCTGGGAATTTTGGGGAGGGGTGGGGATTGACAATGGCATATTACACCCCTCCATTTTAAGGGAGAGCCTATTGCTAGGACTGTTGCTTTGTATCAGAATCCATACGGAAAGTTCACTGTCAGTCTGACTCCCAGTGATACCTTAAAAGTCTTCAAATTGTTTTGCCTCTATAAGGCTGTTAACACCTGGCTGTGAGAATCATTTGTGTTACGGAGGAATGTCTTTTCAGAAATGGAAAATGAGTTAATGACACAGGTGGAAGGAAGTGAATTTCAACATATGCATGCCAGTTATATTCGTGATATGGTATCAGGGTCTAGTTTTCTCTGTTCTAATATATGGGTGAAGGCACTCTCACTACTGCCAACTAGTGGGAATACTATGGAAGGATAGCTGCCTAACATCTGGTGCAGCTAATTTACTATGGGAGATATGAAAGGGTCCTTCAAGCCTATGTATAACCTTGTCTCTAAACTACTGCAAGTGCATGGTGTACAGAAGAGAAGCCAAATGAGCAGGGGCACACCATCCACCTATCCTCAACCCTGAAAAATAGTATTCTGCTATTTTTGAAATTATTTTCCATTCCTTCCTTTTTTTTCTCCCCTATAACCAATTAAGGAAAGTAGGTTATTAAAGTAGCCTTGAACTCTGCCCCAAGAATCATCACTCAATGCATGTCTCCTATTTTTGACTAAAATCACTTCAATTTTCTGGAATTTTCTATACCTGGAACCTCCATGAAATTATTTCCCATGCATATGCAAACTTTCTAACTGGCAACTCCTTAACCATTCCTTCAGAGGTGCACCTGAACCACTAGTGCACCTGAACAAAAAATGCAAAATATGCATATATCTCTCAAGATCTCTCTCTCTCTCTCTCTCTCTCTCTCTCTCTCTCTCTCTCTCTCTTTCTCTCTCGCTCTCTCTCTTTCTCTCTCTCCATCTCTCTCTCTCTATATATATATACATACATCTGTATATAACTGTATATATGCACATATGTATACATACATTTATGTATACATCTATGTGTGTATATATATGTGTATATACACATACACACACACAAATCTGGGGGAGGAAGAAGAGAGAGATAGAGAGAGAGAGAGAGTTGCATTCTTACCTTTACTTTAATATAAAGGAAAGACAGTGGAAATCTTCAGAAGAAAAGGAAAATATTGAAATGTCTAGATCCTCTGGAACAGGGAATAAACTTATGAGAATCTCCAGAGTGGGTTAAAAACTCATTAAGCAATTTGAATGAAAATCTGGAAGCTAGGATAATAGATATAATATCTTTCAAAGATGAGTTTTAAATGACAAAAATGAGAAATGACAGCTTAAAATGGTTATGAAAAATCCTAATAAAGCAAAGAATTGTTAAAGGAGAACAGTGGCACTGGTGGAAGACAAAAATGCAAGGATGGCAGAACAAATAACAGAGTAAAACTTAAAAAAAAATAGTAGCTCAACTGGAATATTTCAAATCTCTGTAAACCAAAGGAATAAAGCTAGAGGAGGACTTGATGAAACAATCTTGAAATTATTGGTTGCCAAGAAAAATTCAAAGTTATAATGAGTTTGAGTATCAGGATGGTCTAACATAAGAAAAACTAGAAAATAAACAATATCAATATACAAACACATAAGTATTACAGCAGATTTTTTAAAAAGCTATCAACAAATATAGGACTTTTATGTGTTAAGAAAAACAAAGAAACCACTAACAAGCATAGAAATGTAGGGATATTAACCTTATGTTTTTAAAAACATTTATGTAAAATCAAGATTTGGCATTAATTTAATGGTAAAACACTAGAACCTAGAAGATTGAAGCAAGGATGCCCATTATCACTCTTATTATTTATTTAGTACTCAAATGTTGGCTATAATAATTACAAGAAAAGAAAATTAAAGGAATAAACTAACAAGACAAGATAATCCCTCTTTGCAAATATTAAACCCAGTCTCTTACACAATGATTTACTTAGAATACCCTAGAGAATTTACAACAATTTTAAGTCATTTCAGCAGAATAGTAGTCCAAATAATGAATCCAGAAAATGTCATCATGTCTGTATATTATTAGAAAAATATAGGAAGAAAACACAGATTACATTTAAAAATCTGGGAGTTAACATACCAAGTAAGGTGTAGGATTTATATAAAACTACAAAACATTTTTCAGAGAAATAAAAGAAGAGCTAAATAAATGAAGAGAGAGTCAATATCCATGGCTGGGTTATACCAACCAACATAGCAAACATTATGATATTACCGAAATTACATTGCGTATTTCACATACAAGAATAAGGAGGTGACAATACCACTGGATTCTTCCCTGGTCAGACTATATCTGGAATAGAATATTCAGGTCTGGGTGTTTTAGGATGTATTTGATAAGCTTGAGAGTGGCAAGAGGAAGGTAACCAGGATAATGAAGAATCCTGAATGCATGTCACGTGAGGAACAGTTAAAAGACCTAAACATAAAGGCATGTTTTGCCTGGAGAAGAGGAGACCTAAGAGAACATTAATAACTTTTGTCAAATAGTTGAAGTAATATCACTTGGAAGAAGGGTTAGCTTTGTTCTAATTGTCCCCAGATGACAGAAGTAGGAGCAATAAAAAGAAGATGCAAAGAGTCAAATTTAGTCTTAATATAAAGAAAAAGCTCCTAATACTTAATTAAATATGTACCAAAGTGGAACAGGTTGTCTCAGGGGCTACTAGGTATCCTCTCACTAAAGATCTTCAAGCAAAGACTAAAGACCACATTTTAGGTACGTTGTAGAGAGGATTTTTTTTTTCAAGCATGAATTGAACCAGATGACCTCTGAGATCCTTTCACTGTCAGGTTTCTGTATGCATGACTGACTTATTTTGCTATTTTAACAGGACCAAGTGGTTTGACCAATACTTTTTATTTACCAAATTGAACCAAGAGTGCCACTGATACACCTGAGCAAGGGTACAGAATAACTAGTACAGCACTCATAGAATCTCAGATTTAGAGCTGGAAAGAAATTAAAAACTGTCTAGTCCAGCTTTCTTTTTTTATGTATGAGGAATTTAAGTTAAGAAAGATTGTGACTTGCCCAGGATTACATAACTAAGCATCTAAGGAAGTATTTGAACTCATCTTTCTGACTCCAGGTCCAGTATTTTATCCACAATGCCTTTCATAAAAATAAACAAGAAACTCAAACCTTTGCGATAGAAGAACATTATATCTGAAGATGATAAGTACACAGACAGATGTCTTTCTCTCTACATATAAATGGTTCCCTAGTAATTTATGTTCTCTGGATGTACTTGATGTTCTTGGGGGAAAAGTTACATTTAAATTTTCAAAAGGTCAAATATAATCCTCCCAAAAATTTTTAAGGGGACACTTAGGAATTTGTTTCCTTGTTTCTCCCTGCTTCTTCTTTTTCCTCCTTCCTCATCCTCACCACTCCTTTCAATAAAATACATACAAACTTAGGCTCAAGTCTCAAATTTCAAACATGACTTCTAAAAATGACGCCCCTGTGTAAAGCTCCTGCTTCCTAGGAGTCCAGCATTCACAAACAATACTTTAAGGCACTTATTCTGAAATTATTTTCTGTTAAGCATTTTACAAAGTGATGCATTTTACTTTACAAGTGCAGATAACTTGACCTTAATATTTTCAACTTCAAAAATTCTTCTGGACTGCTCACTTGTCCTATTTATTTTGTCTATTCACAGTCCCATTTACTTTTTCCAGGTGCTCGAGAAGTTTCTAAATTGGAAACCTATGCAGGAAAATATTTTTTACTGGCTGTCTCACCTTATATTATTAATAAAGAACTCTACAGTGTGACTTCCACGACAAAAAGCAGGTGACTAATTGCTGTCACAAGGCTTCATGGTGCAAAGGCAAATGTTCAGTTCCTGTGCTTGAATTTGATTCCTCAGTTAATTTTGACTACTCAAAATAAATTCTGTACTGAGGACCTGTCTTCACAGAAGAGGCAGTGTAGGACAGTGGAAAGAACACTGATTTCAGAATCAGAGGTGCTTCTCACTACCTGGATTACCTCAGGCAATTCACTTCATGTCCCTGGGCCTCAGTTTCCTATGTATAAAATAAGATTAGATAAATGGCCTCTGCACTTCCGTCCAGCTCCAGATCTAAGACTTCATCCCAGACAACAATTTCTTGACCCGTGACTGAAAAGCAGGTGATTCTTTAACACTCAAAACAACCCACCAAAATTATGCTCTCTTTTAGTTATCTTTGCCCTACTAAAGGGCCATCTAGTTGCCAACATTCTTTGAATAGTTCTACAGCTGCTTTCTTCTTAATAAGGCCCCATAACTTTATAAAAATAATCAGTTTTTTTTTTTGGTAAGGCAATTGGGGTTAAGTGACTTGCCTAGAGTCACACAGTTAGTGACTGAGGCTGGATTTGAACTCAGGTCCTCCTGACTCCAGGGCTGGTACTCTATCCACTGCGCCACCTAGCTGCCCCCAAAATATTCAGTTCTCAGGTATAACCATCTAATTTGGCAACAGCGTTGATTTTCCTACAATCCTTTTCTGTCTTGGACACCAAAATCACTAATGACATCATAAATGGGATTATCATTTGGGAAACCCTGGGACTTCAATAAACTATCCACTTATCTTTGTAATGGCTTTGCTATTGTACGTGGATTAAAATAGATGCCAGTCTTTCCCATCCTTTGTCCTCTCTCAGGGCCTGTTTGGCAGCTAGATGGCACAGTGGATAGAGTGCCAGGCCTGGAGTCAGGAAGACTAACCTTCCTGAGTTCAAATCTGGCCTCAGACACTTATTAGCTGTGTATCACTTAACTCTGTTTACCTCAGTTTCCTCATCTGTAAAATGAGAAGGAAGTGGCAAATCACTCCAGTATCTTTGCCAAGAAAACCCCAAATGGGGACACAAAGAGTCAGACATGACTGAATGACAGCAAAGGGACTGCTTAATTTGGTCCAAGTAATTTTCTTTCTTTGCCTCTTAAATGTTGTCTTCCTCTCCTAGACAGAATATTACTGAATAGAAAACTTTCTCCTATCAACAACAGGACCTTCCATTCACCTTTACTCTAAGATTTAGGGGAAGCCAACAATTTACTGTTGAACCTGTACCCTAGTTTGCGGCTCATTCCTACCTACCCAATACCAGGTGCTTAGAATTGAAAATAATGTGTAGTGACCACTCTTAAAGAGAAGGGAGTATTTTGTTTAAAATATTTTTTTCTTTTAAAGAAAAGAAAGAGAAATATAGAATGACTATTGGTTTTTGTTCTGTTTTGCTTTTTAAGGCAAAGAAAATCAGAAATACATCCTGGGAGTTATGAGGAATAATAAATGAATGAATACATTCTTCAAGGAGGAGCAACAGAAAAGAGTACATGCTGGGAGCTGATGAAAATGGGGAAGAAACCTGGAGAGCAGGAAAAATAGGGTTAGTGACATTGGCTAGGAGCGAGAGACCGAGAGACAAGGAATCCTTGGGTAAAGTGAACCACAGATAAAAGACCCAGTTGTACAGCGGGGAACCAGAGCCTGATAAGAAGGATCTTTGAGGCAGTCTGAGGAATGAAAAGGGAGTTCTGCAAGGAATATGTGCATTTACTTCCCTATGCATATGTGTAACATGGATCCTATGTTTCTTTCTCCCCCTCCTTTTTTTTAAAATCGTGTCTAATCCCACCTTCTTGCCCTCATCTTCTTCTAGGCAGAATATTACTGAAACAGAAAACTTTCCTGATTATCTCCTTACTTAGGGTTGGGGAGGATTTGGGGAGGATTTGGGAAGGACAAGAAAGCTAGCAATAGTATTTGGAGAAGGAGGAGACGGTGGTCATTTAAACATTTTTGTAATGAACAGAAAATAACAGAAAGAAATTCAGAGGGAAACAATCATTAAGACAACTTAGAAAAGTAACATGGAGAATTTATTTTATGCTTTTCTTATAAGCAAGATATACATAATAGAGATTTGTTTTCATCTGTAATCCTTTTCTGTTCTTCTTTGTAAATAGTGACCTCTTTTTGTGTTCATGAAATTCTAAATAAAAAAGAAAATATGAAAAAGAAAAATACAATTACAAGAAATAGTAATTAAATTGGAGAAGAGAAGGAAAGTTTGGAGATTTTTTTAAAGAAGTTAAATAGAAAATCAAATATGTGACTCTGATCAGTGAGTTTTAGGGGAAGTAGAAAACAGAGAGAGCAGATAATTTTTTTTAAAATGATAAATGGCAAGCTGTTGTGGAAAATGCAAACAGCAAAATGATTTTCAAAAATGATTAGTATGACAAGTATTCATCATTGATGGCTGGCTATGCAAAATACTATTTATAAGAAACAGACATACTTGTAACTCACATGTCCAATATTAATGTAAATTAACGAAGAAGGAAAGCATGACTGATTTTAATCCTGTAAGGGACCAGACAGGAGAGCTGTTCTGTCCTTGATCTATATCTATGGCCCTCTTCCATACTGTCAAAGTGTCTGCAGCTCATCACCATTCATCACCACATGTAATGTCTATCACCAATTCTGTTATTGCCACCACCATGACTTCCAAACTCTGTACCCTTTTCCTAATTTTTTCTTTTGATTTTCTTTTCTTTGTTTTGTTGCTTCTCCCATGGTCCTTGGTTTTTGTGTCAAAAGGTTGGCTTTTTATGGATCTTGAACCTCAGATCTTCTTCTTCACCCTGCTTGGTGAGCCAGCCTAATACATAATGCTAGGTGTTATCTCCAGGTCTTCTCATTTAAAAAACAAAACAAAATACAACACAACAGATTAGAGAGAGAGAGGAGAAATCGGAATGCAGAGTGTTGTGTTTTGGAATAATAGTCTCGTTTTATTTTTTGATGCTGTTGGGTTCTCAGGAACTATTTCTTCACTGTTGAAAGTATTTTTTTCAGTTTCTTTCTATTTCAGAATAAGTGAAGATAACTTGAAGATGGCAGAAGGCTGACTACAAATAACTAAGCTTTTACTCTATATGAAACTAATTAGTCAGTAAATGCTTAGAAGCTAAATACAAGGAAGGGGAAAGCCCTGTTCTGCCTTTGAAAAAGGTTTTGTTTTCTGTTTTCTAATTGGAACAAAGGATCATCACAAGGGACACTTGCCACTAACATGTACACAGATGTACAGAAAATGTAGTGCCTAACTTTTTGGCTTTTGGCAAAGAAGCAAAGAGCCAGTGTCTTCATTTCAAAGAGAACAAGAGAAACTGAGTACTTAGTTAATGAGAGTTGGATACCAGCTAACAGCGAAAAAAACCCAAGGCCCTTAAACCCTTTTGCAGAATAAAGATTTTTCAAACCTGGCAGAACTGACTATTGTATTGATCCTGGTATTACAAACAAGCCTCACACAAACCAAGAAAGATTTAAAGTAAACACATTTGAGACTGAAGGAAGGCTTATAGAATTAGAATTAGAAGAAACTTCAGTAGTCACTATTCCCTCCTGTTACAAATGAAGAAACTAAGACTCATAGAAGTTTAAGGACTTGCCCAAGATCTAACTGCAACATGCAGTCTCTCAATTAAATTATGCAGTAATTGCTAAAGGTTATCATTAGAACTGGGAGGATCATCATTGAGTTCTGTTACAAACACTAGAATCCATAATACTCTGTCTTGCTCTAGGAAACAGCATATACTTTTTAACCTTTATTTGAATACAATGGAATGCAAAAAAAAAAAAAAAACCAGTTCAGAAGGCATAAAACTCTGTCCTAGGATCATCATAATCTAGTTGTGCTATTGTGTGAACCTACTTCATTAATCTCAGCCCTGGGACATTACTCCCATTCTCCGACTCTGAATTCCATTTTCTGTTTGTTTCCTCAAATGAACACTGGAACTGTGACCCATGTCTGTGCAATCATATTCCAACCCTGTCTTTGCCATTTGGGCTGGTTTGGACTTCAAGCAAATATACTTTGCCCTTACCTCTATCCCAGCCCCACTGCCTCTCTGTAACTTTGGGAATCAGTCAAACACTCAACACCAGCCTACTTAATTCCATTCAGAAACTTGCTTGTGCTTTCCAGTTCAGTCAGAGTTCATAAACTCAGTGCTTGCTTTTACTGGTAACCACCGGGCCCTCTTTTGTGGAAAAGAGATTAGAACAAAAGAATACCATCACTGGTTCTGTTGAAGAAGATAGTTATAAAAACAATGGTGAGACGGCAGAGCTAGCTATTCAACCCATAACCTATTTTTATTTTTTCTCTAGAAGGGAGAATAAAATTTAGACTAGAATGTAAGAAAAAAAATAATTGAGAGAATTGAAACCTAAGATAAATTAGAAGATAGCAAAAGAACACTTGAATGAAGTTAAGCCTCCAGGCCCAAATAAACTATGTCTGAGGGTACTGAGGCAATTATCAGGTGCAACTGCTAAACTATCTCTGTGATCTTGGGGGACAAAAAACTATAGAAAAATTCTAGAATGTATGAGTAAAGGAATGGCTGTCATTACCTAGAAAAGGAAGCAGTGATCATCACAATATTTTCATTAAGAACAAATACAGACGAAACATATTTCATTCATTGACAGGTTTCCTAAGTTGGTAGATTAATGGAAAACTGTAGCCATACATATACCTGAAACATATACTTGAACTTCAGTTAAGTCATTTTATAGTTTCTTGTGATCCATTTGTGGACGAGATGAAGCAATGTAGTTTAGGTAATGATACAGTTAGGTAGACTTGGAAATGAATAAACTAAAGGAACTAAAGTGTGGATTAATGGAACAATGTCAACCTGGAGAGAGTTGACTCCCATAGTAAACTGCCATAGGGATCTGTTCTTGTACTTCTTACATTTCAATTTCTTTCTTTTATCAGGATTTAGATGGAGGCAGCATGGCACAAAAGAGAGCACTATCTCTGGAATCAGAAAACCTAGGAGAAATCTTACTTCTGATGCTTACTAACTGTGTGTCTTGATTAAATAATCTCCTTGGGTCTCTCTATCTTGATATGTAAAGTGAAAATGGAGGAGGAAATGTTTCCCTTTGAAAACTAGGAAATATGTGATTAGTTTTTAAATGTTTTCAATGAATAAAGGAATATGTTTAAAGGACTCATGATAATTGTAATTATATTAAAAACCTTAGAACTTCTGCCATTGTGCCAGTGAAAAGCAATGGAAAAGGCCAAGCAAAGATGATGGTACTAAATGATATATTTTAAGTTTCATTCAGGTCCATTAAATATTCAGATACATACAGATGCCTAAATATACAGGTTTTGGATAAATTTTAATAATAGCCTTTGGATATGTTTTAGTAACTGCCTTTGGATATGTACTAGTAATCGTTGCTAAGGTCTCAAGTTGAAATGAAGCTTTCACATATAGAAATGTTTTAGTCATTAAGAAACTTTTAAACTACTATTCCCGAGGCTACATACAGTATATGTACATACATTTGAAAAAAGAAGGAAAATACTTGTGTTTCTTAAGATGATCAGAAATCTGGCCCCTTGTCAAACTATACAATACATCTTTACAGTTGTTGTTGTTGTTGTTCAGTCATCCAGTTGTGTTCAACTCCTTGTGACCCCATGGACCATAGCACACCAGGCCCTTCTGTCCTCCACTATCTCTCAATGTTGTCCAAGATCATGTTCATTATTTCCATGGTACTATATATCCATCTCATCCCCTGCCATCTCCTTTTCCTTTTGCCTTCAGTCTTTCCCAACATCAGGGTCTTTTCCAATGAATCCCATCTTCTTATTATATGGCCAAAGTATTTAAGCTTTAGCTTCAATATTTGACCTTCCAGAGAATAGCCTGAATTAATTTCTTTAAGTATTGACTTATATGATCTCCTTGCTGTCCAAGGGACTCTCAAAAGTCTTCTCCAGCACTACAATTAGAAAATCTTAAAGAACTTAGCTTTAGGAAAAATTTTGTTTCAATTTGTTTAAGTTCATACATTAAATGGATTGGTTGTCAACAGCATTTAAGCATGTGCAAAATAGTTAAATGGATGTGAAGGGGGAAAAAGTCTGCAGTGTGTTCTAATTGCTTGGTTAAAAAGCCAGTTTTTAAATTAGGACAAACGGGAGAAGTACTGCTAATAAATAATAGGGTTTAATATCATAACTGAATTTTTTATTAAAGCTTCAAATAATTTTAAAAAGTACCATTTTTATCTCATTTTGTAAGCTTTTCTAAAATAGGAGAACTATTTTGTCCTTAAGATTTTTTTTCTTTCTTTTTTTTCTTTCTTTTCTTTCTTTTATTCTTTTGTTCTCTCTCTCTCTCTCTCTCTCTCTCTCTCTCTCTCTCTCTTAAGATTCTTCCTCTATCTATAGAAATATCCATATCACATACAGGATTCAGGCAAAGGTAAATAGAACAAGTGGTGAAATGATCTAAACTTTCACATGAGTTATAGGCAGCCTAATTTGATGTTCTTCTTCCTATAGTTCTAATGTTTATAAGATTTACTCCATAAGATTTGAATTGGTTTTAATCACATGAACTAATTACCAGAAGGCCAATGTGATTATGTATGATAATAATAATAATGTATGATAATAAATCATACTAAGTCTTATTACTTGCAGGTTTTAAGTAGCATTACCTAGGTAACCTCCATAAGTGACTTGGAGCCTAGAAAGTAAATCTACTAGGAAGAATGTCTCTCCAAAATCTTCCTGGGAAGAAGGCCCATTCTAGGTACTGTTAACAACAGACACCCCAGTTAAAGACACCAAGATGTTGATTTGTTTCTGAGTTTAAGTGGATCAAACTTGACACTTTGTGGACGGTAGTCAAGGACAGACCCCCTTTGACACAAAATTTCAAAGGGAAAATGATTCCTGGAAGCAAACAACTTCATGACATAGACAGCTTAAACCCAAGACAACAGCATAAAAAAAATGTGCTGTTTAAATGGATGTTGACTGAAATGTTGCACATATGTGTTTGCTCAGCACCTGAATTACACTGGGAAGTTAGGGAAGGATCTGGAGGAGATTAAACATGAAGGGATATATGGCTGGCACATCTTGGGTTTGTGGCATTTAATACTAATAATAGTTACTGTATTTCTTTTGCTTTGCTATTGCCTTCAGTGTTTCCTAATACTTCCTAATTCCTAAGCTGCCTGTAGAAATACTTGTCAGAAAACTTATATTAAGGCATTCAGAGAGAAGATCAGTGAGATGTACAAGGATATTAGGCAATCTACTTCCAAAAGTAAGGACAGTGAGAAGAGAATTTCTAGCTTAACTTTCTTACTTTCCATTAGTTAAAACAAGCAGGTCACATAACTAGCTAGAGCTTGCAGAATCAAGCTGAGACATCAAACTGCAGTTCTGGTGTCAAATGATTAGTTTGCAAATTCCAGCTATACCCCCAGTGTTTACTGTCTAGTATCTTGTAACCTGATACAGATCTTCCCTTCTGCCATGTGTTCTTTGATATGTAAATCATTACCTTCCCCTTCTACTTTCTGTAAATTACCCTGTGCCTATCCTTCTACGTAACTGAAATTTATATAAGGTTGATGAAACTATTGCTCAGAGGTCATTATTTTTGAATTTAGTTAATTTATGTTTTAAGTACAATAAACTGATTTTTATCACATCTCAACATTGTTAATGGTTATAATTGTCAGCAGTATGTATCAATGGATTCTTAGATGTTTTCTGTTGCAATAGCAATACATTTAAAAACTTAACAATTGAAGTTTTTAGTATTTCATTTGTACAAGTACAGAAAGGGGAAGGCAACACCAGGTAACAGTTCCTGTGAAAAAGACCAACCATTACAAATTCTGCGTAAGTAGGTTTTATGACATGACCTTAGAAAAACTAATGTAATTGCGGGCTTCATTCCTCTGTGTATTGTATCCAGAGTGATGGAAGGTATAGTTTAACTTGATTCTGCCCTGACCTCACCACATCTAGAATATTGTACTGAGTTCTGTGAAACACATTTGAGGTATGACATTGAAAAGCTGTTGAGTGTTCTGGGAAATGTAGCAGATTGTTGAAGCACACTGAGACCAGAGGAGATAAAGAAACAATTAAAGAAATTAGAAATGTGTAGCCTGAAAAACAGAAGATTGGAGGTAACTGAATGCTGTCTTCAAGGATTTAAAGTGCTTTTTTGTGGAAGGGGGAATAGACTTGTTTTGTGTGGCTATAGAGAACAGAACTAAAAGCAATGGGAAGAAGCTAAAGAAAAGTAGATTTTAATTTAATATAATTTTTAAAACTTTATAATAATTAGAATTAAGATAGGAATAGAATACTTCAAAATGTAATGAATTCCTCATCACTAAAAATCTTTAAGTAGAGGGCAGAGAACTACCTCTTGTGGATTCAATTCAAGAAACTTTGAGTAAGCACTTACTGTTTGAAAAATACTGTCCTAGAAATTGCGAGAGATAGAGAATTTTAGATGCCTCTGTCCTCATGGACTGTATTGTTTCTGTCTTTGTATTCTTAGCACCGAGCACTCTGTATTACACATATTCAGCACTTAGTAAATGCTTGATGAATTAAATTGAATGAAGATAGGTTCTATTTTTCATTTAAACTTTAGATCTATGCAAGCATCTAGGTAACACAAGGCCCTGCACATAATAGATGCTTAATAAATGTTTGGAGAATTAAACTACAGAAATTGGCCTCCTGGACATAATCTCAGTCTCTAGCTTATGTACCACTCAAACATTCCAAACACAATTTCTAATCTATTTGGCCATTCTAGGTATTTTATTAGCCAGACTTCTGATCCTTCCTGATCTATCCTACTGCTGTATAATAATTAATATATAACTATGTGTATTTCTTTAAACATTGCTTCACATTGTCTGTCACCTATTGTGTGTGTCCCTATAAATTAAAATAAATTATTCTCATTCAAAAATCTATTGATTCTGAAAAACAAAACTCTAGACTCTAATTCCTATGGTTTCTTAGAAAGGTTTAAGTTGTATGAAACAATCACTACAACAAGGTATCAAAATAGCCTAGAAATTGCCTAAATAAATTGGGCATTCCATGCCAAGCAGTGAGACGTGAAAGCCAAAAGCAATACCAATTTCATATCCTCAGTGCTTAGCACAGTGCCTAGCAATGTGTGTTTCAAAAAATGCTCATTAACTGATTTTGAAAACAAGCTAATTTGCAAAACATTACAGAGGAGGAGAATGAAAGTTAAAAGAATATCACCTTAAAAAAATAGTGAAAAACAGTTAAAGGGAAAATGAGCCTGCCAAAAGTTTGGCATAAGTCCCAAATAAGCCAGAAAGATCATCCTGGAATATTTATATAAAAAATTGTAAGGAGCATAACAAATAAATGCAGAATGGCACAGATTTGCTAGCAATCCTGTGCCAATCTATGTTCAGCATGAGCATGAAATGGTATGGAAAAACTATGGAATCACCACATTTAGGCAATATTCTAAACCTAAGTACCCAATTTGTCCAGCAAGGAAATGGAAATGGAAATAAAGAAAACAAAATTGTGGTGGGGAATTGGTCCTAAATAAATCCCAATAGAGAAAATCTATATTGGAAATAACATAGTTATAAAAGCACATGGGGGTCAATTATCAAGTTATCTAAAAGAAAGAAAGATTACAAAAGAATGAAAAGAGCATGGGTGACATTATTACCCACAAAGGCAATAGGAAAACACCAGGAACTACACAATCATATTCCTACATTCTCATCTCTATAAAATCTTTTAGAATGATTTCTGCATGTATTTAGAGTCTTCTTCGTGAAAATATGAGAAATAGGTAGAGTTTTGCAAACTATTTTCTATAATAGACCACATCTTCACTGGCATACAAATGACTAAGAGGCATAAAAAATACAAGACTTTGTTAATTATCTTAAAAACCGACTCAGAATAAAATACCACTTTAAGAGTTCTTTTCTTTTAAGTTGTGGAAAGTTACTTGTGCACATGTTAAGATCCTATAAGAACCTGTGATAAATGCAATCCCAGAAATAACTTTATCACTATCAAATAAGGAATAAATCTTCTATCTAATGTCATTTTATTATGTATTTATAGAAAAAGCAAAAGTGTGTAGGAAAGCCTGATATATTCCCACTCTTAGATAACTTTACCTATGGGATGACTAACCTTTTGAATTAGGAAGCAGCAGCATCCACATGAAAGCAGAGGCATCCACCTAGAATGCAGAAGGAAATAAGTTTCTAGCTTTGTAAACACAAATCTATAAAGTCACAAATCTCATAATTGGTGAAACCCTTTTTCCTATAAACTTCTCAATAATTAACTCACATACATGAATATTTTTCAACTACTGAAATATTCCATAAGAAATTTTGTTTTTAAATAACTCAAACTGTTCTTCCCTCAAATAAGTCCAAATTTCTAAGATTTTAAGGTAAACACATTGTAACTTTTGAAAATCAGAAATGAGTTTGTAATATATGTGTATACACATAGATATATGTGTATATACACACATATGTGCATATGTGTATGTACATATGTGTATATATACACACATATACATATATATGTATACACACACACAATCTCTAAGTCTTTAAAATTTGGCATTTTTCTTTCCTGTCTGGGAAACATTCTGGGGACAAAAGAGAAAGCAGAAGCAGCTATATGTGGGAGATTTCAAAGGGAAGCAGGTTCTTGTTATTTTCAAAGCCTAAGAGCACCAGAAAGTGGCTTGGTATGATCATGGTGTACAATGAAAATGGCCTGGAGATGATAAACAGAGAAACATGGACTGAGAAGTAGCATCTGTGGTCAGAGGGACTTCCCTGAACTGGAAGGATAATAGTTCCTTAAAAAACCAAAGTGGGTGAGATAATCAGGCCCAGAAGGAGTTATCATAAGTTATTCACTTCTGCAGTCTGCTCTTCACCTCATTCTTGCTGCCTGCCCTGACTCACACCTCTGGCTTACTATTTTTCATCATCTCCTGTTCTCTAAGATTTCTTGACCTCTTATCCATCAGCCAGAAGATCTTGACTGGTGCCTCAGGGTCACTATCTGTCCTCCTGGTTCCGAATAGCTTCTTCAACTCAATCTTCTGATTCCTTCTCCAATAACTGCTGGCAAGTTGCTGAATTCTCCAAAACCTGACCTGCATACTCTCCAGCTTCACATTATAATTGGTTCTTCAGGTGGACAGAACTAGATCTGTATTATCTTCTACTAGCACCTTGAGTTTCTAATTCTCTTGGTTAGCTCTTTCAACCTTGTCTTCCCTAGAGCTCTGCTTGGCATTATAACATCTGGGTTCCTCAAGGAAGAGGGAAAATCCCTTCTGAAGAAATCCTCCAAAAAGAGTCAAGAATAGGCTTCAGAAGTGCTTAGTACTTAGTAGTGTTGACTGATTAGATTGTTTTAGTTAGAAAGATTTGGCAATATTGGTTAAATGGACAGTTTTTTTAAATTTAAATTTATTTATTTTTAGTTTTCAGCATTCACTTTAATAAGATTTCAAGTTCTAAATTTTCTTGCCCTCATTTTCCTCCCCAAGATGGACTGCAATCTGATATAGGCTCTACATATACATTCATATTAAACATATTTTCATATTAGTAAACGGGACAGTTATTAACCAGTGAGCAATTAGTTAAGTAACAAGTTTGATCGAGTTGACTGGTCATTCACCCAAGCTGGCTAGCAAATGGTTAATTAATTAATAGCCAAATCAGTTTGTGTGTATAGAAACAGCTTGCCTGTACCCCCTAAACAGCTCATCTTCCTGACTGTCTCCGATATCATTATCACTGTTTCATCAAATTATTATTTTACTGCTTCAGAGTGTAACATCTCCATGTGTACACTTTGGCGAAAGGGGAAAGGAAGAGAGTGGGCAGGAAGAACCAATTTCCATTTACATTTTTAGTCATTATTTGAAAGACCACACTATTTGTTACCAGTCTATATTTACATGTAACAAAATGTTCTCATTACTAGGACAGCACAGATGAATGTCTCTAATACACATTGACTTGTTCAGACACTTTTATATGGGGTTTGAATATTATTAATATACTTGAAGCCAAATGTACCAGATGTCTAAACTCTCAGAATTTCTTTCTTTTTCCTAACAATCTCTTGTTTCATGAAGTAATTTGCAAGATGTGTAGATATTTATAACACTTTGGAAAAACTTAATGATAAAAACTCATTAATAAACCTAAGACTTCTAGAGCTAGAAGGACCCTTAGAAATCTAATTAAATTAATGCTTTCATTTTGGAGATGGGGAAACTAAGGTTCAGAGTATGAAGTGAAAGCTACACCTTCAAGACCACACACCCAACTGGAGGTATAAATAGAAGTACAACACAAACTACCTGACTCTTAGATCAGGGAAGATCAGAACTTTAAGTCCATACAGACATGCTTGTCAATAGAAATAGCTCCTATTTGCATAACACTTTAAGGTTAAATAACTAGGCATTGTAAACCTTAAAGTGTTGTGCAAATAGGAGCTATTATTATTGACATATCTGATAATAAATGGACAAAGCTAAGGCCAAAACCTCCTCTGTCACAAGTACCTGTACATAGATAAATGTGACGGCTTCTCTTCCCAGCTTTCAAAATACAATGTACTATCTTGTGTCTTCTCAGGCCAAGTTTAAAATAATCAACTACATTACATTCTGTTACTGTGATAATGTATTACTTTGTGATAACTGTAGTACTGCTCTGTCAAACAAGCCTTAATGTGGGTATCTAACACCTTAGAAAAATTTTCAAAAAGTCTGTAGAAAACAAAACCAAATAAAACACCGTGATATACTTGTATGGAAAGTTCCTGAGGAAACTTCCCTAAAGAATGCGGCCTGTACTTCACGGCCACTTGATTGAGTATTTCATGAAATTCTAGAAGAGAATTTTCAGTGTACTTTAAGTGCTATCATTAAACCATTTATTGCTAAGTGGGTGGTGAGTTTTAAAACACTTTCTTAAACCTAAAATAATACCATCCTTTTGGAAATTAAAAAAAATTATTTAGAACAGCATATTCCATATAAGCTACCCTACAAGATGTACTAAGAAGTTTAAGAGGTAATTATGAATTCAATCAACACTCTAAAAAATAAATATTGTATTTTTGAATTTAAATACAAGAATTTGACCTTAGGAAAACAGAACAGCTGTACATCCCCTACATCATAAAGGGTCTGGATCTATGACTTTGCTGGTGTAGGAAATACCCTCTTCCTAAGCAGATTGGCACATTCTCCACAACTTTGAATCTTAAGATAGCTGTCTAGATATCTAATAAGTTATTTGACTTGCCCAGGGTCACACAGCCAATGTGTTTCAGAAGGGGGACTTTTATCTACAGTTTCCTTGCTCAGAGGTCAGCTGTCTATCCACTGCTTCATCCTCACACTCAGTATGTTCCCTAACATCCTTTCTAAAATGACCTTTCTTATATTTTACTTGAGAAAAACACCAAAAGGGTTAACACAATCTAAAGAAAATGCCATTTTTAATATTAGGTGAGGCCTATCAAAATTATCATAGAACTAATTTAAAGGGAGAAAAAACTGCTTTTGGTTGAATTGCTCATATTTCTAAGGGGAAATAGTATTTCCATTACTCTGATAAAGGCAGCATGGCATAGTAGTGAGCTGACCTTGTAGCCAGGAAGACTTGATTTTAAATCCTGCCTTTGACACTTACTATGTGATCCTAAGCAGTCATTTAACCTTTTAGTGCTCTAACCTTTCAGCTTTCTAAGTCTGTAAATTGTAGATAAGGTACTGACTTCCACCGATAGAGAAAGTTTTCATCTAGGAATTCCCTAAACCAATGAAATCACAGGTCCTGTAGCTATGAAATGATTTGTCTCCTTTCTTTTGCCTGCGTTTTTTCCCTTGGACTTCCAGACTGATGAGGGAGACGAATGGGGAGAGGATTTCTTTTTTTTTATCCCACTGCCACCGTTCCCAACTTAGAAGTTTGAAAATGCGAGGGAACTGTACTTTCCTAAGTCAGTTTGAGAAGTGAGTTTTTTTGACCTCCAACTTCTGGCTTTCTTCTGTCTTACTCTTCCACTTTCTGTGTACAGGTAAAAGACCAGCAATCCTGAAAATGGGGGTTACAGCATTTGAGAGTCTAACATGAATTTCCTAGGAGAATTTCAGTCATTGAATGGCTGACTTTGGGCCTGTTTACATGGCCTCAATGGGCCATAGCTCTCATGCCCTTGACTAGGCTCCTAGAAACTTTCCCAGAGCTCAGGTAGTCTAGAGTTCATGACGGACTTACTAAAGGGCAAAATAAAGAGCAAGAGTGCCCAAATATGTTAATTTTGTGAAGTTTTTATTCATCTCAGTTCACTTGATCCAGTCTCTAGATTCTTTTTTTTTTTTTTTGGCTAGACAGTGGGGTTAAGTGACTTGCCCAGGGTCACACAGCTAGTAAGTGTCAAATGTCTGAGGCCGGATTTGAACTCAGGTCCTCCTCACTCCAGAGCTGGTGCTCTATCTACTGTGCCATCTAGCTGCCCCCGTCTCTATATTCTAAAGCAGGTACAGTAAATAGGTTAATATTCACTGAAGACTTTTTGATCAATACTTAATGTGTTGGAATGTCTTGAACTATGAAACAGGCAATTGCTTGGGACCTAGAATTGGCCCTGATACCATAGCTAAATTCCATGTTCATTCCTCTTGATTATGTATTTCCAGCCTCTAAACATAACAGATAGAATTATCTCTGATAATGGAATCCATCACTTTCTTCTCATTAATTCTATATAAACCCACACAAAATGAGGCCTTTTTATCTGACATAAAGCTGTGAGCTCAGGCCACAGATAACAAGATTAAATATTGCAGTCTTATTAGGCAAAGCCTATGTCATTTTTCATTGTCTTTATCAGAAACATTTATTAACTATTAGCATCCAGTATTGTGCTAGACACTAGAAAAGGTAGTTTACAATTCAAAATGAATGCAAGAAGGGAAAAGAACAAGCAAACATTTATTAAGAACACACCATGTGCCAGGTACTGTCCTAAGAAATTTATAAATATCTCATTTCACCTTCGTAACAACCCTGGGAGGTAGGTGCTATTATTATCCCCATTTTAGAGTTGAGTAAACCAAGGGAGTTTGAGGTTAAGTAACTTGTCAAGGATCATATAGCTACTTAGTATTTGGGGGCAGAATCTGAACTCAGGTTTTCCTGATTCCAGGTGCTATACCACCTCTCTGCCTCACATAGATAAAATACATCAGAATCCATTCTCTCTCCTCTCTTCCTTTCTCCAAATCACTCTGGCCCTCATGGATTAGCCAACAATTTGGTCCCAGGCCAAATCCTACTTGGTCATTGGGTGGACCCAGACTGATTCAGAGTGAATGTAAATAGGAATTATTTCTATTTTTGCCAGAAACCCTAAGGGTCTTCCCCTCCCAGTTTGATTTTTTTTTCTGTACTAGGTTAAAGAGGCCATTCTTTGCCTCATTTGTTTACCTAGCCTTAATCACTGAATGGGCATTGCCTTAGTCAAACTGAGACCTGCTAAAGACCTTAGCTTTAAAAGGCCAAGGTTTTCCACAGTGTCTGGGGCCATCTTCAGTCTTCCTAATGTGTATATGGCCACTGGACCCAGTTGGCTCTGGAGGAGAAAGTGAGGCTGGTGACTATGCACAGCCCTCCCTCACTTAAATCCAATTCACTAGCATGTCATGGCATCACCTCCACGATGTCAGGGTTCTCTTCAAAAACAGACAAACAACAACAATCCTCTCTCCCCTATCCTGCTACATGCTAATCAGATACAGACTTGGAGATTTGGACTCAAATGTAAGATTGGAAAAAAGTTAAGAAATTGTTGCAGGCATTTTGTGCAAACTGAGTGCGAAAATTACATAAGTGGCCATAAAACAGGCCAAGGCTTCTTTACACTGGTGAAAAAGTAAAGGGTTCTTATGGTAAGAAGTCACAAGATGTTAGGGCCTGGCATGATCCAAGGGATGGAAAGATAAAAATGACTTTGATAACTGCTGAGAAGTAATTATAAAACGAGAGAACAAAGAACAGTTTGCAATAACCTAGCCCAATAGATGGCAATTTTGTGAAGGTGGATCAGATTCATGAACAAAATTCCTATCTATAACAAAGCCTAGTTCAAATCTAGAAGGCAGGTCAGGCTTCCAGATCATTTAACATTAAATCTAGGTCTAGAATTCAAGCCTCCCAGTTCCCAAATCTCTACCATACAGGTAGATTCCAAAAATATTAGAGCATTTTGGGGGACAACTATAGTCTATTCTGTCACACACACCGGGGGAGAAAGCATTGAGATCAGTACTGTCTCAGACTCTTATTTCCCAAAAGTTCCAATAGAAAATGGCTAGAACATTTCAAATTCTTTCAGGCACACCTCTAATGAGATGGTCAGAGTTGTCTTAAAGAACCTTGTTTAGGCATGCAGCATATACCCGAACCTGAATTGAAGTTTCATCATATGCTTAAACCTTTTAGTGAGTTAAACACCTCTACTCCAGAGCAAGTACCAATCATTAGACACACCCCAACTCTTCCCTGCCCCCACCTCTGTTCTCTGGAGCTCTATACGTGGTTAGAACAAAGACCAAATGAGAGGGAAAGGTCATTCAATTGTAGACACATTTTCCACAGTTTTACTAAAGTCTCTCTCCCTGTTGCAGCCAGCTCATACATACTGCTAATGGTAATTATCCATACCCCCCTTATTTCAGATGACTATCACCCCCATATATTGCAAATGGTGGAGCAAATACCATTAGGAATATGTAAAATACATTTTAATGATACAAGAAAGTGTTTTTAAAAAATCACATATTATGTGGAAAACAAGCTCTTTTTATTAAAGTCCAATGAAATTAGTTAACATCTTTTGAATGACTAGTTTTATTTCTAATTTGGCATCATAAGACTACATGTTCTAAATCCAGATATATCCTAGAATTTATTTTTTTTAACATACTGCATTTATAATTGAGCAAAGCTTGTCCTTGGCTATAACTTAGATTGGTAAATTAGGGAAGGATGGATATCAAGATATCCGATATGGTGTTGGTACAGTAATATGAAATCTCTTATTTCACTTGAAAATAGTGATATGATTTGAGCAGGAAAGGAAAAGGAGGATTTATCTTAAATATGTGATACATGTACAAGAAAAAATTCAAAAGAGAATTACCACATTTCCCCTTTCTTGCATATTTAAGTTTTTATCTTGAAAATATTTCTACCTTTAAAGTTAGGCAAGAAATTACCTAATGTAACAAACTGCACGTACTCTCAGAGAAATGAGTGGATAGACATGGGTGCAGGTTCCAAGCTGCTACTTCAGTTAACTCAGAGCATGTCCTTCCAGGGAGTTCTGTACACTACAAGGTCTAGAATTCTGTTTGTTTTTAAATTGGTGTGCATACTGTGGCAACATAAAGACTATCTACTGAGACCGAAAATGGTTTATATTCCATTACTAGCATTGTTTTGTTTTTCAACTGTAGTCTAAAAGATCTTAAAAGTAATATGCTAAATGTATTCCTTTGCTTCCTACAATAATTCTGATTTTCACCTTCTGGCTTCTTAGGGTACAGTAAAAAACATAATGAAGAGTTTTGGGCTGCTAGGGGGCCCAGCAGATGGAATGCTAAGCCTGGAGTCAGGAACACTCATCTTCCTGAGTTCAAATTTGTCCTCAGACACTTACTAGCTGTTTGATCCTGGGCAAATTGCTTAACCCTGTTTGCCTCAGTTTTCTCATCTGTTAAATGAGCTGGAGAAGGAAAGAGCAAACCACTCCAAGATCTTTGCCAAGAAAACTCCAAATGAGGTCACGAAAAGTTGGACGTGACTAAATGATTGAACAACAGTTGCTCTCTGCCTATTGTCTATGATTTCCTGCTTAAACAGTGACAGATGCTCAGGATTTCTGGGTAGCCACTAGAAATCCATACTCAAAAAGCATCATAATGGATCACCTCAATAAATTCAATCTCATAAACATTTATTACATGCCAATAAAGTACAACAATATTTCACAAAGTACTTTGGTCAGGGGTCCTTTGGGGTTCCCAAGACCCTTTCCATGAGATCAAAATTATTTTCATAATAATAAGATGTTTTACTTACTAATATGGTAAATATTGATAAGCATAACTCACAGAAACAAAAGCTCACTTGGATACAAGATTGAGAGACTCAAGCCTACTGAGGAAGCTTTCCTGCTGGTCCAAGGGATGGGGTTCCTGAACTTCCAAAACAAAGTATAGCAGTACACTGGCCAAGGATTTTAGTTGAGTCAAAAATTGGAGACAATAGAAACTGTGACTAAGCAATGACCAACAGAGAATCCCCTCCCACTTAAGAGTAAAGAGTGCAAAGAAATTACTTGCTAGAGATGACATATCATGAGCAAGTCACTGAAAGACATCAAGTACCCTGTAGCATTAGAGGTATAAATTGGCCCCTCACGTACAATATTTATATTTGTGAGATCTATATCCTCACTGATGGTATGCAGATATTTGCGGGAGAATATGGCCTGGGATTATATGTAGAATATTCTATTACAAATTTCACCATTTGATTTCAATAAATGCCTCTACTTTGGATTGAATTTGTCCTCTGGCAGACAGGAGAAAAAGGAGACTCATTAATGGGGGCTCATGATCTATTGTTTTGAGTGGATGTGGATACAGAGAACTTTTAACCTGAGGTAGTCATCCTCAAGGCGACCTCTCCTACAAGTCAGGAATGCCTGGGTACTACGTGTAAAATGAGAAGTTTAGGGTAGACATTGCCTATGGTCCTTTTCAGCTCCAAATCCTATGAATCTATGATGTGGGAGTCATTACCAAATAAGCTATCTATGTGTAGGCAGATCATCAACTAGTCAGCACGAGAGTCAAAATTGATAACAAATCAGAAGGAAAGAGCAAAAGTAAGAAACCTTGCATGCTACTAAAACAGTGCAACCTATCCTGATGTCATGATATCATATGGAGACACATGATGGCCTTAATGACAAAATGGCTTAATATATAAATTTATCTGAGCATTATCTCTATACAAAGCAGGAATAAGGCCATAGAGGGGAAAATGAGCAAATATTAATAGACTTAGTGGAAACTATTTTATTCTTAATATTTTTGGCTTACATTTTCAGCACTTTATCGACATTACTCCAAAGGAGGAAGCTCAAGAGAGAAGGTCATTTTGCATTCTTCTTTGTTTCACAGATTGCCAAGGGTCAAAGATTTTATCATCAAGTGATAGAAACTAGTGGTAATGGACCACTCTGTGTTTGGAGAGTTTTATGTAATTGACAAGCATTCCTATAGTGGAATCTCATATCCTCCATTGTATGACCATGAATATGCTTCTGTAATAGAAAAGCACCTGCTAACCTCTTCCTGTTCTCTTCATTTTCGTCAAATAAATCTTCAATACACATGGAAATGGATCTCAAAGCTTTTTATAGAGATAGGAAAGTAGGTATGTGGGTCAGTATAATTAATGATATGCCCTGGATCACCTTTGTTAACTTCTAAGGTCCATTATTTTTTCCAAGCACTTTCCTGTCTCTATAAAATATTTAAAAATAACCTACACACATATTGAGGATATCCCTGATGAAGGTCTGAAGAGGGACTAGTCAGGCTTTTGCAAATGACAGTTGAAAGCAGACCGTATCTTTAGTCAAACAGTTTCCCTGAAAGGTATAGAGCATATAAGATATATAAGCAAAAAAGGAGGGGTCTATCACATGTTCTATTTTGATATCCAAACAATGTCAAGAAGTCTAAAGGAAGGATCTCAGCATATTAGATGGATCCCCTGTGGAAAATTTATGGGAGAACAGGTTAAGAGGCATACAGTATGAGAAGGTATAGCCAAGCTATAACCTGCCCTGTTGGAGGGGAGGACCTACATTTATAAACTCAGAGATCTGCTCAATTATGTAATCAATGGATTACACAAAAGCACATCATTTATATAGAGCACAAGCAGTCTTTGATTTGTAGGTTAAGATAATAAAGATTCCTTGATAGCTAAAATCACAGAAAACTGTTCAGTGATCATTTTATTATCAGTATCAGGCAAAATACAAATATTTTGTGACAGTCCTCTGACATAAAGGAGACTGTCCTAGGAAAATGTAGGGTTTCCCCTATTGATCCTCGCTTTCTTCATCTAGGCTCACAGTACCATATTTCTCCAGCGTAGGTATGGCTATCAAAAGGCTAAGTCCTTTTTGGGGGATCCAGTTTGTGTCTAAGGGAAGGCCTGTGCGTCAGCCAGAGACATTAGGGAAAACATACCCTTAATAAGTTTGGATACTCAGAATAATGTGTAAAACAACGGGAATAAATTCAACGTAAAACTTTATTGAAAATAACAGGCAGGGGAGAGAAAAGAGGGACCTGATATACAAGTCAGACATACACACACAGAATATAACTTATATGAGGTCAGTGCTGTATTGGGGAGAAGAGAGACATGGATCCAGTCAGCAGGGAGGGCATGCTTCAGCAGGAAGATGTGCTCCCTCTAGCAAGAAAGATGTGCTCCAAAGTGCCCTTCTGAGAGTGAAGCTCTTATATTCTGATTTTGGGGGGCTCCCCTGGAGCTGGTGATTATTTGCATATATGTGCATACCAGGGGTCAGGGCAAAATATTATTTTGGAAGCTTATTGGAATGAAAAACAAGCTGGTGGTAGACAAAATATTATTTCAGGCACATAGCTGCACATAGCTTTGAAAAATACTACTATCACTATTTTCCATGAGTATGCTCTATAAGCTAATAGCCTCACTTAAGGGGACACTGTCACTGTGATCTCAAGACCACCAGGACCAATCTTATAACATAGAAGTTCTCCACTATCATGGAAAGTGTCCCAAGCAAAGCCCAAATAGGTGAGTCCCTATAAATGGAGAAGTTTTTTAGATGTTTCTGTTTGTGGATGTCAGTGTAATAATCACACTAAGTCCCTGAATACTAATAGGACCTCCTCAATGAGATCCATGACCACTCATAGACATTCCTATGCAAGGAACTCAGATCATGACATATTCCTGCAAGCAATACCACCACTATCCCACCAGTACCACAATCAGGATCTATACTGCAGATGAACAATAAACTAGGTTCAGAACTGACTAAAAGGAAGAGAATAGGATGGATTACATTAAATTAAGAACATAGTACTTTCAACTATCCCAAATTCTCTGATATAGACTCATATTTCTAACTTTATTTCTTCCCAATGATGATTTATGCCTGTGAAAATCATTAAATAAGAACTGGTAAACAAGAAATATTGAATGTCTATGTTTTCCCAGTCACTATTTTTATATCATAAGGCTTTGCTAGAAAAAAAAGTTTTTAAAATAAAATCAGGTATGTATAGAGAGATATATGGGAAGAGATAGAATTCTTAAATGTAGCAAAAGTTGTTTTAAAGGAAACAAATCTACAAAAGGAGATCAAAGCATATTGCTTATAATAATGTACCAAAAGTAGCATAAAAGCTATTATCTAAGAATTGTATATAAAAATGTGATAGACTGCAAACCCAAGTTCTACACTGATGGACTTAGAAAATGACAAGTACTAAAAAAACTTTCAATATATTGGGTAAGATCGAACATGGAGGATTTACCAAAGGACATGAATAAAAAATGATACATGAATGAGAAAGTCTGGACAGTTTGTAATCTACCCTGTTGAAAACAGTACTGAAAACAGAAATGAGATCAAAGATTCATTACAGTACTAGAGTATCTCCTTTCATAAAATCTCCTTTCACAAGAAATATGAAGTCTGAAGTATTCTTCTGAACACTTTTAAGTAGACCACTGCTACCACTTGTACCTTTATACTTGGTATAAAGTATTATGAGTTAACATCCACTCTATTTCAGAATGCTGTTTTGTGAAAACCAAATCTTACTCTACAAAATTTCTTTTGATTCCAACATTGCTTTGCATGAGCTGTATTGATTTAATGAAACTCACTGCCAAGATTGTCTTTTTATCTACATTTTTATGACAGATCTGTGATTTCTTATTTAACATTCTAGTGCTAAAGTTATAATGCAAATCATCCTCTCCTTTTGTGTCATGCTACCCTCATGAAAATCTCATTAAATGAGTTATTATGTGAAAAAATAAAAATGATCTAGGAGGTTGAATAATTTAAGACACTCATCTTATTTTGTAACAATATAACATGATGGCTTGAAAATTTCTCCTTTAAGCTCTTGGATTTTAAATACAACCAAAAACTGAGGCATCTTCTAAAATTTAATTGAGATATAAATACAGATTTAGAAACTTAATGCTGTGCAGTCTTACCACCACCAGGATGCCCTTTCCCCTTATCTCTTCTTTCCTCTCTGAGTCTGTCTCAGACCTGATCAAGGTTGGTTGGGCAGAGGAAAGACCCACCACTTCCATGGTCACTGTTAACCATTTTCTTTTCATCTCTTGACCCCTCTCTTGGAAGGGATTGCCTAGAATTCATAAAGGTTCTCTCCCTGCTCACATGGCTTAATGAGATGGGAGTCTTCAATAAATACTATTCTTTCCAGTGAAATGGAGGACCACCAGGAAATACCATCTATCATACTATGGCCTTTAATGGTCCTCTAGGCTAGAGGTGTCAAACTTGTAGCCTGCAAAACTCCCCATGTTAGTAGCTTTCTAAGTCAATATGCCATAGGTATCCATTTGTATCTGAATTTGATGCTATTGCTCTAAGTCTTACCATCTACCCTACTTCCATATCCTGCAAATCCCCAGAACTTGTTGCTTGACGAGCCCTAACCTTGCGATCAACAGGCTCCCTGGCCCTTGCCATCTGCCCCACTGCTGAACCCTTAGTATTTCCAGACCTTCCCTTTTGCATTGAAGCTGTACCTTTTTTTTTATGTATTGTCTCCCTTAAATAAAGTTTGAGCTTTTTGAGAACTCAAGAGTATCTTGCCTTTTCCCCAGCATTTAGCACAGTACTTAACACATATGAATAAATCCTTTCATTCATTCATTCACTCATTCATTCTTTCTTTCTTTCTCTTTTTCTTTCTTTCTTTCATTCATTCATATACATATCATTGCTCAAGAGAGGTAGTAAGGACTAGTCTTCCACCACTCTAGTCATGATAATTTTGCTTGATTTTTCAGACATTGCCTTTTATTGGAATTCTGTCCCTTCTGTGAGACACCTTATTGGTCAGATCTATGGATGACTATGTTTGTTTTTTAAATTTTTGACACAGACTTCCCCAATAAAAATACAAACACCTTAAAATACATCTCCTCACCAGAGTTAAGTAAATTCTGACAGAAAGGAGGAATATGTCCTTTAATCTTGAATATAAAGCACTATAGTTGACCAAAATTTTGCTGCCTTTCCATGTCAACTTTGTTGTAATAACTTTGTATATTCCTCTAGTTTTGCTTTCTTTATTATGCATCATTTCATATAAATTTTCCCATCTTTCTAGGAATTCTAAATATTTATAATTTCTTATGGCATGGTTACATAATTGATTACATAATTTATTCAGCCATTCCCCAGCTTTTGAGTAAATATTTTCTTTTTGGTTATTTGTTATTATAAATAATCATGCTATGAATGGCTGAATAAATTATGATATCAATATACAGTTATCCCTTCCATATCAGGCTTTCTCCATCATGGTTTCAATATATCTGAGGCTGGCATCAGAAATTAAATGGAAATTTTGGGGGACTTTTGCAGAAACCACAGACAAAACACAAGGGCCAGTAGACAATGCAGAAAAAGTTTAGAAACTCAGAAATGCATAAAATATATGTACACTATTATATAATATCAATGTGCTTTATCTTTTAATACTATAATTATTCAAATTTCTCTGGTATGAAGGGAGGGCCAAATAATTTTACGTAGATTTTCCAGATCATGGGGGCACTGCGCTCCTAACTCCCATGATAACTGTAATAGAATATTAACTATACTATAAGAAACACACACACATACACATATAAGCATACATGTGTCCTTTCTTCCCATCAATATACTTTTGGGATATAGGCTAGAATCCCTGAATCTAAGGTTATAAACAACTTTAACTTTTTTGCATAATTTCAAATTGTTTTCCAAAATGTCTGGATCAATTCATAGTTTCTCCAACACCTGTGTTTCCACAGTTCTACCAACAACGAGTTTTCCCATATTTCAGCATCTTTCTTCGTTGGGTATGAAGAGATCCCTCAGAGTTGTTTAATTTGCATTTATCTACTTATTTAGAGATTTTAAAATTGATTTGTTTTTTAAAAGTTATTTGTTCATATCCTTTGCTTGCTTCTCTATTTAGGAATAATTCATGGGGATTAGCATGGTGCAAAGGAAAATTAGATGAATGTGGAATCATAGAATCTGGATTACTACTTTGTGACCATGAGCAAGTCACTTAAGAACTTTGGTTTCAGTTTTCTTATCTGTAAAAATGAGGGGGTTGGATTAGATTACAAATTCCTTTTCTGCTCTAAATGTTTCAAAGATTTGTGTCAATTCCCTATAGATTTTACATATCAAATTTTCATCACAAATATTTAATGCAAGTATATTTGTTTTATTCTGATTCTGGTTGCACTGATTTATTTTCGCAAAAGCTTTCAAATTTTGTATAATTTTTGTCTATTTTGCTTTTTACAATCTATTTTTTTCTGAAGTAGTCTTAAAAATTTTTAGAGCATTTATCAATTTGGAATTTGTCATAGTATAAGGAAAAGATGCTGCTATGAACACAGAAATTTTAACATAGATTCTTTCTAATTTTGCCAGTAGTCCTTGTTATAGAGTTTCTTCCCCAGTAGTTTGTGATAATAAATTAAGCTTTTGTGTATATTTTTCTAAATCTCATTCATCTAGTATAATTTACTATTTTAAATCCAATATCAAGCAGTTTTGAGAATTACTGAATTGCAGTCGTTTAAATCTGGTAGCACAAAGCACCTTTCTTTCCTGTTTTTTTTTTTCACATTCCTTTATATTCTTGATGCTTTTATTCCTAAAAATCTTATTATTTTATCTAATTCTATACAATCTCTTTGGTAACTTGATTAGGATATCATCATATCTATAAATTGCTTAGTACTGTCATTTTTACTTCTGCTAGTGTGATCCAGATGAGAAAACTGAATCTCTCTCAAATTTTCTAGGTCTTTTATTTATGTAATGGCTTTGGAGGTTATTCATACATATCTTGCTAGTTGGATAGTTTCAGATATTTAAAGTATGTGCCCACATTAAATGGAATTTCTCTTCCTAGATCTTCCTCCTGGACTGCATTAGTAACATATAGATGACATATATTGATTTATTTCATAGACTCCACTTTAATTGAAGCAACTGCTTAATTTTTTTTTGTGCCTTAATTCTCTATTATGTTCAAAGTAAACAATTATATTGTCTGAATATAAAGATGTTTCTGGCTCCTCTTTGCCTATACTTACTACCTAAAGTTCTTTTTCTTATCTTACTAGTAATATAGGTAGTATTTTAACACTGTAGAATAATATTGCAAGTAGTAGAAAATCTTGCTTTGCCCCATATTATTAGGAGAGAGGATAAGACAGGAAGGGAGGGACAGACATTTATTAAATACTTACATTATTCCAGAAAACGTGCTAAGCCCTGGGAAGACAAATAGAAGACAATGCACTCAAAGAGCTTACATTCTAATGGAGGGGGAAGGAAGGCAACACATTCCAGCCCAGTGTCCTCATTATCATATGAGAAGCAACACTTATGGGAGATGTATGCAGCCTGGTAACTATTCCTGCAGGTGCTACAGCCATAGCTACTAAAGGTCCAGCAAAGAAAATCTTGCCACCAATGTCCTTGGCATTGTCAAATGATTAAATATCAGAAAATGATATGATCTTATCAGTGGAAATGACATTAAAGATGAGGCAGTGCCATCTATCTTGCCACTCAACTCTAAAGACCATGGGATCTTTCCATCTGATTTGTAGCTGAAACCTTCCATGGATATTGTCTCCCCTATTAGAAAGTGAACTCCTTGAAAGCAGGGATCGCCTTACTATCTCCCACCATTTAGCACAACGCTATGCACACACTCAATAAATGTTTTATTCATTCATTGATGCAAAAGGAGTATTTGAAATTATGTTGAGGGAAAGAGTTTACAGAGGCATGGTAAGGAAATGGCAGGGAAGTGAAGCCTCAGCCCTTGCAAGATAAGGCGCCTATCAGAGCAAGGGGACCTAGGGTGAAATCTAAGGTTCTGGTAGGAGGGAGATGAGGATTATGACACAATAGCAGAAGCTATGGTGTTAATTTTTGAATTTAAAGACTTTTGACTATATTAATCAAAGGTCTTTGTAATATTTTTTCTCTCCCTTTTAAAATGCAAGTACCAGAGATGGCATAGTAGATAGAGCACTGGGCCTAAAGTCAAGAAGACCTGAGTTCAAAGTTGTGGTATATGGGGCAGCTAGGTGGCACAGTGGATAGAGCACCGGCCCTAAAGTCAGGAGGACCTGAGTTCAAATCCAGCCTCAGATATTTACTAGCTGTGTGACTCTGGGCAAGTCACTTTACCCCCATTTGCCTCACCAAAAAAAAAAAAAAAAAAAAAAAGAACCAAAGTTGTGGTATGTGAATATAATGGAATAATATTGTTCTGTAAGAAATGATGAGCAGGTGGATTTCAGAAAAACCTGAAAAGACTTACATGAACTGATGTTGAGTGAAGTGAGCTTAACTAGGAGAACATTATACACAGTAACAGCAACATTGAGCAATGACCAACTTTGATAAGACTTGGCTCTTCTCCGCAATATAATAATCTAAGACAATTCCAACAGACTTGTGATGGAAAATGCTATCCACATCCAGAGAAAGAACTATGGACTCTGAATATGGATTGAAGTATACTATTTTCCCTTTTTTTTGTTTTTTTTTTTATTTCTCATGGTTTTTCCCTTTTGTTGTTATTCTTCTTGCACAGCATGACTAATATGGAAATACATTTAACATGATTGCACATGTATAACCTATATCAGATTACTTGCTGTCTTAGGGAGGAGGGAGAGAAGGGAGAAAGGGAGAAAAATCTGGAACTCAATCTTACAAAAATGAATGTTGAAAATTATCTTTACATGTAATTGAAAAAAATAAAATACTATTAAGCGCCAAAAAAAGAGAAGACCTGAGTTTAAAACCAGCCTCAGAACCTTACTAGCTCTGTAACCCTAGGCAAATTACTTAGCCTCTATTTGCTTCAATCTCTTCATCTGTAAAATAGGGATAATAAAAGCACCTATTTCCCAAAGTTGTTGTAAGGATTAAATGAGATAATAATTATAAAGTGCTTTGCACAGTGCCTGACACACAGCAAATGCTATATGTTAGCTTTAATCCTCTCTACCATGCAAGCTATGCAATCATTGGTTACTTTTCTTACATTATTTTTATATGTTACGTTCGCATTGTAAAGATACTGCCAAGTTTGGGTTTTCTCAAAAGATATGTTTGAAAAGTCATCTGTTATACAAAACTCCATACTTTTACTATAGGATTATTCTAAACTATATAGGATATACTATTCTTAAGTGCAAGCCATTTCCTCTTACTCTTTGACATATCCCATTCCAATCTTTTCTTTCTTTCTCATTACTGATGTATAGTGCTATATAATTCTAATGAATTCCTTGGTATATGAATTATCTCATCCTCATTACTTCCAATGTTTTTGTTTGGTTATCTGGGAGTTCTAGAGTTTGACTGTCATGTTTTAGTTGAGCTAAACCTTGGGTTTCCCTTTTGTGACTATTTGTGGATTTCATCCATTTGCATGTTGCCCAAGCAGCGGAATGAAAAGGAAGGGATAAAAATACATGATTATTTTCACAGACTTCTCTATAACACCAATACAACCACATCACGGTAGCCAAAAAAGAAAGATTTGTTATTGAGCTTTATTTAGCTATTCCAAATTCATTGCCACGTGATAGACTCAGAAAAATTATATTCTGTGTAGAAATGTGTATGGTTCACATTCATTGAGGGACAATTGGAACTTTGCTAAACATGATAAAAAAAATAAGCCCAGAAAAAGAACAAGGTTGAATTTGTAGTTGACATAGGAGAAATAGTAGAGAACTCCAGGGAGATAATAATATTGACAATATCTCATAAGTTTTGCTACAAATGGGTTGTTAACTTTACCAGCAGCTACAAAATAGATTAAAATCTAGGAATTTGTGATTTTAGGTTGGTTAGGTGGCTGAGTACATGATGAGAAGTTAGCCAAAGCAAAAATCAGTGACTTGAAACTTTCTAATGCATTCTTTAATTCAGAGTGTGATAAAAGATGCTTGAAAATAACCTTATTTATATAATTTCTCCTCTTTTTAATGACTTATTGAACAGATAAATCATAGGATGAACATGGGAGAACTAACTGCAACTGCAGCATTTTTCCTAATCCACTTTGGGAAGGAATTTGCCCAAGGAAGAAAATATGTGAGTGACAATATTCAATTTCAACTTATGATCATTGTGTTTTTAATCTACTTTATTTTATATCCTGTGATCAAGGACATCCAATCAGTTCTAAATCCACCTAACTATATTAAAACCTAGCCTATATCTCTCATCTTTCCACAAAAACTACAGAAGAGACACTGCTGAATGCTTTGCCAAATCTAGGTAAACTGCAGCAATCATCAAAACTACTTGGTTGGGGCAGCTAGGTAGCACAGTGGATAGAGCATCAGCCCTGGGGTCAGGAGGACCTGAGCTCAAATCCAGCCTCAGACACTTGACACTTACTAGCTGTGTGCCCCTGGGCAAGTCACTTAATCCCATTGCCTAGCCAAAAACAAACAAACAAACAAACAAAACAAAACAAAAAAACCAAAAAACCCAAACAAACAAAACAAACAAACAAACAAACAAAAAAGCTAGTTGGTACTGGCTAAGAAATAGTGGTGGATCAGTGGAATAGGTTAGGTACACAAGACACAACAGTCAATGATTATAGTAATCTACTGTTTGATAAACCCAAAGACTCCAGTTTTGGGACAAGAACTCACTTTTTCACAAAAACTCCTGGGAAAACTGGAAAATAGTATGTCAGACACTAGGCATAAGCCAAAATCTTACAATATATATACCAAAATAAAGTCAAAATGGGTTCATGATTTAGATATAAAGGCTGATACTGTAAGCAAACTGGGAGAGCAAGGAATGGTTTACCTGTCAGATTTATGGAGAAGGGAAGAATTTACGTCCAAATAAGAGGCAGAAAACATTATGAAATGCAAAATGGATGGTTTTACATTTTACATTAAATTGAAAAGGTTTTGCGGCCCTCGGGCCACCGCCGCCTGGGGCGCGCCGCCTTGCTGCTCTCAGTCCTCCGCTGCCGCAGGGCCCTGAACTCTCCCCCCTCCTCTAGGGAGAGGGGCAGCCGGAGGCCTGGCCGGGAGGACACCGTGAGTCCGGCGCTGCGGAGCGCTCAGAGCCTCGTGTCTGGGCCTCTGCAGAAAGGAACACGAGGAAGAAGGAGGAGTCATGCCCAGTGCAAGCACAATCACACAGCCAGTTTATTGGTCACCTCTGTGGGGCGGGGCCATCTTTCCTGGCCAATCATAGGCCATGCTCTACATCCTGGTGGACTCTATTCCCGCCCCCTCGCCAGGGGCGGCTTGGGGTGCTGCCAATTTCCGGGACTCTGCATCTTCCTATGCCCCTGGCCCACCGAGATCCCCCTTCCCTGGGCCAAGAGGACCGGGTAGGGGCAGAGTCTCCGCCCACCAGGACTTGGTGACATTTCAGTATGTGGCCATGGACTTCACCTGGGAGGAGTGGGGACACCAGGGCCCTGCCCAGAAGAAGCTGTACCGGAGGTGATGCTGAAGAACTACAGCAACCTGATCTACCTGGGACTTGAAGTTTCCAGATCAGATGTGGCCTACCAGCTGGAGCAAGGGGAAGCACCTTGGATGCCAAAGGGAGCAGTTTCAAGAAGTTGCAGTCAAAATTGGGGAGCTAGACCTGAAACCAAGGAGTCAGCTTTAATGTGGAGTATTTCAACTGAAGAATCATTCCAAGATAGACTCACTGATAGAATAGTGCCAGTATCTCCAAAATGGAAAAAGCCTGGGAATGTGATGCCAAGTTACAGGGGCAGCAGAGCGATAAGAAACATTCTCAGCAAGTAAAAATTACCCCAAAGAAATTTCACAATAAACTAAGAGTTCAAGAATATAATAAATTTGGCAGAAGCATCAGCTGGGGGGCTAATCTTTTTTCCACAACAGAGAATATATGTAGGAAAGAGTCTTTGTAAATATGATACACTTAAAAAGTACTTCATACTACATACAGACCTAAGAAAATATAGCAGAATCTGTGCAAAAAAGATATTTTCTAAGTATGGTGAATGTGGGAAATCTTTCAAGTATACAGCAGAGCTCATTGAAAATCATAGATTATATACTGGAGAAAAACATTATCAAGGTAATGAAAGTGGGAAACACTTCCACCAGAGTTACTGCTTAATAGACCTAATAAAAATTGTACAGGAGAGTAGTTTTGTGAATGTGGGAAGGCCTTCCCTGTGAGTACATATCTTACTCAACATCAGGGAATTCATAAATGTAAGATCTGTGGGAAGGCCTTCCGCCTAAGTATAGGACATACTCAACATAAAACAATTCATACTGGAAAGAAACCTTATGAGTGTAATGAATGTCGAAAGGCCTTTCGCCTGAGAACACAGCTTACTGAACATCAGACAATTCATACTGGTGAGAAGCCTTATGAATGTAAGGAATGTGGAAAGGCATTTCACTTGAGAGGACAACTTACCCAGTGTCAGAGAATTCATACTAGTGAGAAACCTTATGAATTTAAGGAATATGAGAAGGCCTTCAACCACTAACCAGAACTCAAACATCATCACAGAATTCATACTGGAGAGAAACCTTATGAATGTAATGAATGTGGGAATGCCTTTCGCCTTAGCACACACCTTACTTGACATAAGAGAATTCATACTGGTGAGAAACCTTATGAATGCAGTGAATGTGTATTGTCATTTCGCTTGAAGACACAACTTACTCAACATCAGAGAATTCATACTGGAAAGAAACTATATGAATGTCATGGTTGAAAGGAGACTTTCTTCCAAAGCAAACACTTTACTCAACATCAGCTGCTGTTGAAGACAGAAATCTTGTGAAAATAAGAAACGTGGAAGAACATTTAGCTAGAGCACAAACCTAAAAATCAAGTAATTTATATTGGAAGGTCACATGGACGTTATGAACGTGAGGAATTTCACCCACACAGTCCATAATTGAAAATAAGAGAATTCAAACTGAAGGATATTCTATAGATTCACCAAGTTCTAGTGTCTCCCTTCTGTTCTTACTTTCCACAATCCCCATATGTACTGCAGGTGATTTGGACCTAATTTATGACAAAATAGTCACAATCTGACAGGCTGTCACTTTAATTTAATACCCCAGAATTCTTTGGAACTGTCAAGCATTCTTTCCTCCCTTTTAGTCTCAAAAGAAGAGACAGTCTTTTTTTATGAATGTGGAAAGGCTTTCAGGCACAGAACAGAACTCAAATGTTATCATAGCATTCATACTGAACAGAAACCTTTTCACAATGAAAATAGGAAGGCCTTCCATATAAGCACATACCTTATATTGGAGAGAAATCTTATGAATGGAATGAACATGAAGATTTCAGTCAAAGCTATCATTCTTTTTTTAAAAATAAGTTTTTATTGACATCTTCTCTTTCTTATATCATAGTTATTCCAAGTATTCTTCCCCCTCCTCCTCCTAGAGAGCCATCCCATAGAATAGTATTTTTAGAGAGGAAAAAAAAAGCACAACTGTTCCATGTATAGAAAAAGTCCAAAAATCTGTGCAGTGTGTAATACCTGTCCCTGTGGGCCTCCCACCTCCACGAATGGGCAGGTTGGAGGGGGTGTCCTCTCATATCTTCTTTCTGGTTTTGCTGGATCTTTATAATTTTGTTACATTTCCTTTTGATGTTTTGGTGCCTCATCCTTTCCATGTACATTCTTGTAATTACTGTGCTTTTCTTGAATCAGTCACACATCATTTTTACTGCAAATTAGAGAATCCAGACTAAAGCTGCACAACTGAGGTGTGTAAATTCCTGTGTACGTCTTCACAGTAGCTTTTCGTTTTCCCTCCTGAAATTTCCAGTAACCTCTTTACCACAATCTCCACACAAACTGTAGATGGCATTAAGACTCTTGATTTGCTGAGGAAATTGTGACAATCTAGTGCTTGCCCAGGCCCCCATCTTCACTCCTCAGAAACTATTGTAATGATCAACTACTCTTCCTTCTAGCCTAGAGGAAGAGACATATCCTTGCACCTTGTTAAGGCTTTCTTGTGCCTTTGATCTCACCCGCTCCTGCCAACTCCAGGACCTCATCCAAATAATCATACACTGTTTTGTTGCTTTCCCTCCCAATCTCATCTTTCCTAGCTGCCTACAATTAAAGTTCTTCCACTCTATAAATATTTATCATGTGCACATTTCCAATCGCCAAATCTTGCTGTTTCTAACTATAATATTCCATTCACACAGGATCACCTTAATTCAGGTTCTTATTACCTGACCAAATTATGATAGCCACCTATCTGGTCTCCTGGCCTGAAGTGAATGAAGAATGTATTAAACATTTACCGTGTGCCAGGTACTATGCTAAGAGCTGGGGATAAAAATATAAGCAAAACAGTACCTGCCTCCATGATCTCTTATCTCATTATGGAAAGTCAGCACATATTGGGGAATATGGGTCAGGGAGGAGTGTTCTGGATAGGGTAGCCAAAAGGATGACGATTTGGAGTCATAGGACCAATGACAGACACATCTTTTCTGGGGATGATAGCTTTGGCTTGATTACTGTTTGAAACTAGAGCTTGAGATGGGAGAAGGGCATGTGCAGTGGCACACAGATGGCCCCAGGAAGAGGCCTAGTGGGCTTAGGTCCCAGTAAGGCAAGGTTGAGTACTCACCCATTAAGAGCCCAGGCCATCCTTCACATAACTAACAGTGATTTTCTTAGAGCATGGGTCTATTCATGTCTCTTCAAGTATCCTACGCAACCCCCCCCCCCACCACCACTGAAAAAAATGAAGTCATTCACTCAAAGCGGTGATGTCAAACTCAAATAGCAACGAATACCTGTGGCCATATGTTGATTTAGAAAAACACTAATTAATGTTATGGTTATTTTATTTGTTTTGTTAAACACTTTCCAATTATATTTTAATCTGGTTCAGTTGCCCTCTAATTTAGACCTCCCTTCTTTCTCTATCATCTGTCATCATTCACGCATTTCCTCCTTCACTTTAGGCTCCAAGGAAGAGATGTCCTTTCTTGCCAAGATTGGCCCTTCTATATTTACCCTAAATTTAACTCCTTTTTTATTTTACTTTTCACCTTCCCTTTCTAATATGCAGTCTCTCCCTATCTACTGGTTCCTTTCCTGATGGCTATAAATATACCCCAATTGCCCTCATCCATGAAAAGCTTTCACTAGATCCAACCATGGCTGCCAACTATAACTCCATGTTTCCCCTTCTCAGGTAAAGTTCTTGAAAAAGTGGCTTATACTCAGTATTTCCATTCCCCCCACCTTCTCACTTTCTTCTAAACCCTTTGCTATCTGAGTTGATACCTCATCATTAAATTGAAATTGTTTTCTAAAATTACTAATGAGCTTAATTACCAAACCTAATGACCTTTTCTAAATCCTCAACCATTCTACAACATTTCACAATGGACTACCTTTTCTTCTGGAATACTTTCTACTCTCTAAGTTTTTGAGGTTCTCTCTCCTGGTTGTCCTCCCCGTCTGACCACTCCTCAGTCTCCTTTACTAGCTCTTCTTTCATGTTATGCCCACTTAACACTTCGGGTGTCCCCTAAGGATCTATTCTCTTGTCTTTTCCTTATACTATCTCATTAAGTAATCTTACCAGCTTTCATGGACTCAATTATCTATGCAGATGATTCTCAGATCTATGTATCCAACCTTAGCCTCTATCCTAAGCTCCATTTCTACTCTACCAACTGCCTATTAGACATTTTGAACTGGATGCCTCACAGACATCTCAAACTTAATATGTCCAAAATGGAACTCATTATATTTTCCCCAAACCCTCCCCTTTTCCAAACTTCACTATTCTTGTTGAGGGCACCACCATTCTCCCAGTCATCCACTTTTGTAATCTGTGTCAACTCTGACTCTTCACACTCATCCCACTCTACATATTCAACTAGTTGCAAATCTTGTAATTTCTTTCACCAAACATACAACCCCTTCTCTTCATTCACACAGCCACCACCATAGTTCAGCGCCTCATCACTACCACCTTCTTATTGGTCTGCCCATCTCAAGTCTCTCTGCAACCCAATTCACTCTCCATACAACTGCCAAAACAAATTTCTTTTAAAAAAAGTTTATCATTCCAAACTTGAAAAACATTTCCATATACAAGGACAGAAAAGGATTTTACATAACTCTGAATCTATTGTGACAGCTTTTTAAAGGTATTTAATAAATTCATATTAATTAAAAAAAGAAAAGAAAAGGTTTTGCACAAACAAAGCCAATGTAACCAAGATTAGAAGAGAGGCAGAAAGCTGGGAAACAATTTTTACAGCCAGTGTCTCTGAAAAAAGCCTCATTTCTAAAATATATAGAGAACTGAGTCAAATTTATAAGAATACAAGTCATTCCCCAGGTGATAAATGGTCAAAGAATATGAACAGTCAGTTTTCAGATGAAGAAATTAAAGTCATCTATAGTCATACAGAAAATGTTCTAAATCATTATAGATTAGAGAAATTCAAATCAAAACAACATGAGGTATCACCTCACACCTATTAAATTGGCCAACATGACAAAACAGGAAAATGATAAATGTTGGAGAAGATATGGGAAAATTGGAACACTAATGAATTGTTGGTAGAGTTGTGAACTGATCCAACCATTCTGGACAGCAATTTAGAACTCTTCCCAAACGGGGCATACCCTTTGACCCAACAAAGTCATTTCTAGGTCTATATCCCAAAGAGATAATAAAAAAGAGAAAAGGATCCACAGCTTGTTTTGTGTTGGTCTAGAATTGGAAATTGAGGGGATGCCCATCAATTGGGGAATGGCTGAACAAGTTGTGGTATATGAATGTAATGGAATACTATTGTGCTATAAGAAATAACGAGCAGATGGACTTCAGAAAAACCTGGAAAGACTTATATGAACTGATGCTGAGTAAAGTTAGCAGAACCAAGAGAACATTGTACACAATAATAGCAACATTGTACAATGACTTTTTTAATAGACTTAGCTCTTCTCAGCAATGCAAGGATCTAAGACAACTCCAAAAGACTCATGATGGGAAATGTTATCCATACCCAGAGAAAGAACTTTAGAGTCTGAATGCAGATCAAAGCATACTATTTGCTCTCTTTTTTTGTTTTGTTTTGTTTCTTCTTTCTCGTGGTTCCTCTCATTGGTTCTAATTTTTCTTTATAACATGACTAATGTGAAAATATGGTTAATAGAAATGTATGTGTAGAGCCTATGTCAGATTGTATGCTTTCTTGGGGAGGGGGGGAGGAAAGAGAGGAGTAGAAAATTCAAAATTCAAAATCTTATGGAAGTGAGTATTGAAAACTAAAAATAAATAAATTTAAAAAAAATTTTAAAAAGAAAATAAAGGCTTACTGCATTTGAAAAAAAAAATCTAGGTAAACTACCTATAGCACTCCTCTGATTTCCAAGCTAGGAATCATTTCAAAACAGGAAATGATATTTGTCTGAAATGACTTGTTCCTGATAAAGCCATGCTATCTAGCTCTTTGTAACTGCTACTTTCTTTTTCAAATGATCACTAGCCATCTATTTAATAATATGTTCTAGAATTTTGCCAGGAGTCAGTCAAGCTCATTGACCTATAGTTCACAAATCCTGTTATCTTTCCTTTTTGCCTTTCTCCAATCCTATGGTGCTTCTGTTTTCTAGGACCTTTCAAAAATGATCAATAGTAGCTTAGCCAGACTATCAGCCACTTCTTTTAGTCCTCATTAGAGCCTGGAGAACTGAACTGATCAAGGAATGTCACCTTCCTAGTAGACATATTTGTTTTGTCCTTTCTAGAACAGAGATCATTCTCCTTGTCAATGAAAACAAAGTTGAAGTAAGTTGAGTAGCTCTTGCGTTCTTTTTACTACCCAATATCATTCTGTTTACCCCAAGTAACTATGCTATCTTCCTTAATCCTTCTCCTAAAACCAAGATAAATAAAATATTATTTACCTTAGTTTTCTTTGCCAGCCTCAATTCATGATGAGTTTTAGCATTCTTAATGCTGTTCTAGTTGAACTCTACCCCAATTTTATATTAATCTTCCAATACTGACCCTTGCATCCAGCATCTTTACATGTCTTTTTAAAAACTAAGTGATTAACAAGTTCCCTCCTGTGTATCTATATTGCTCTTTTTAGACCACTCTTCCTTATCTTCCTCATCAGAATTGTTTGTCTTTAGATTTTCATTCTTAAGAGCTTCCTTTCCCTCCAGAACTGAATTCTGCTACAAAAATTTTAGGCCATGAAAGATGTAGGAAGGCTGAGACCTAGAAGAAAATGTCCTTTCAAGGAAGTCCATTCAGACAAGGTATTAAGCAAAAACAGATTTCATGAATATTGTCTGAGAATAATTTTAAGGCATGGGCAACTTTCTTTGTTTGGAGAACCAGTCCTACCACTGATTTTTAGAGTCTCCTAACATCCCTTCTGCTCTTGATACAGCTATTCTAAACCATCTGTTCTCTATCATTTGAGTCATTCAGAAAATGGACAAAGCATTCCACAGAGGTATAAGAGATTCACAATACCCCTTAATTTTGTTTGGTCTCCATAACCTCCACTAGAATTACTATCTGCTCTGCTTTTTTTTTTTAAATAGATCAGAAGAGTAGTAAGAGTACCTACATTTTCATGGTCTCTTAGAGAAGAAATCCATGATTGCTTCTGAATTTCCTCCTCCATGATTGATATATTAGAATAATTTGTGGAATGTTCTCTATCAACATAGAGGAATGTATGTAAAAGGAATAAATATCTCTTACCTTTTTATTCAAATAAAGGATACTGATATCAGCAGCAACAGAACTTGGTACACTCAGGAATTGGTTTGGGCATAGAGATGCAATAATTCTGAGTTGTGGGTTTTTTCCATTAACTTTTTTCCCCCAAAAGGCCATATAAAAATCTATGAAGAATTAAGAGTTTAAAGTACCATTACATGGAAAGGCTTGACAATATCAATGATTTCAGAATCCCTTAGAATACACTTCAGATAACAAATTAACTACATTTGTTTCTATCAGAGAAATATTCTGCCTAACAGTTTTCTGCTTTCATCATTTTAGATATATTTTTAGAATTAAAACACCATACAGCTTTTAGAAAATCATCTCTTATATTTACAATAAATGTCAGTCACACAGCACTGTTTGGTTAACCTAAAAATTGTACCATTCATATAAATATGACATTATGCACATATTAAACATGTCATCTTTTATTCTTTGATTTTATCATAATTTGAACTGCCAACAAATAGAACAAGTTTTTATGAATGAAAACGATATAATCTGAAGTAGAAATACTTAGATGAATCTGCAGTCTTATTAGTGTGTATATTCTTTTTTTCTGTACAGATCTTAAACCCACCACTCTGCGTTTCTTGTCCATCTTTCCATAAATCTTCCATAAAGGATCCATTCAATATATTCATGGTCTTCCTATGGTTCCATTATTATTCAAGGTCATCATTAAAGCACCCTAGGACTATACATTGCCCTAGGTACTTGTTTGGATGACTTCCTTTTCCAGGTGTAAAGCATTTTTGTGCTTGTTATAACACTAAACAACCAGGAAAGTTGTTGCTGCCAGGTACATATGATAAAGTTAGGGATACAGTAAAGAAGAAAGCATAGTTCTCCACAATGAAGCTTTTTAGTCTTGCCCTAGATTTGGTTTTGCCTCCCTAATCAGTGAAATAACTTTTAGTACCCATGCAGCTCCCATGGCATGGGCCATAGGCTAAAAAAAATGCTCTTAAATGGATGTTAAAGGAATTTTCCTATACCAAGTCAAAGAGTTGACTTAAGCCAGCAATTTCAGTTGGCAACAGGGGCAAAAATAGTTCTTTACTTTAGCTGGGAGACTTCTCCTGCTTTTTGCTACTTAGCTGCCTTGGTGTGGTGGCTCGTAGTCTTCTGTTATATATGAAGAGCTCAACTCACTATCCCACTCTCTTCGCAGAGAGAAGCTTACTAGTGTTTATGATTCAGCAGATGGTAGCACAGATTACCTGATGGCCCTGAAAAAGCCTAAAGACCAATAGATAGTAGCAAAGAAACACCACAGTGACCACAAGACAAACAAGAATGCTCAGCAGCATTGAATGTGTGAGCTGGCCTGATCTTGAAGGTTCACATGTACCCCTACCATATGCCTTGGCCATGGTTATGTGCTATACAAACATAAATATAGTATATGTTTCTCTTAACTCATTTTCCCTGACCATACATGTTCCCTATGTGTTATCTATGTATCCTCTTTTAGTAGTTGTGAGTGTATCCCATTTGTGCATGAGGGATGTCATCTTATTACTTAATTTGCTATTCTGTCTGATTAAATTCTTTCTTCTGTTTTGAACTGTGTCCTGCCTGATTGACAGTGAAAGAAATACTTTGAGGAGGAAGATAATAATTTTGAGTGGATCTTTATCATTCTAACATGAAAACACAAGGGAACAGGCAGGTTTTTTTCAGATGATATTCTACAGCAAACTATTTTTATACTTATAAAAAGTACAGAAAGTGATTTGAAACTGGGGTAGTGTTCACAGGGTCCTGGGAGTGGGGGAGGGTTGTGGGTGGGGGAAATGTGTGCAGATGAGACACAGATGCTATCACTGATATCTTTTACACTACTTCTTATGCAAGTCTTCACTGGTCATATGCTACAGTTTACTTATATCCACTGTCCCTCCCCCCATGCAGTTTTCCATCATTCTTCGGGTCACTTGCAACTTTATTTTTTCCAAGATCATAGTGTACCATCATTAAGAGCTTATTGGTATGAAAGATGTGTTTGGTGTAGTTTGCAAGGTTTAGGACAATTGGAAGTAGAATAAAATTTCCCAAACGTAATCCAACTTGATAGCTTCCTGTTACTCAATTCTAACCCCCATTTACTGTATATTTACAGAATCTGTTCATGGGTAGAGGATCTTTCTATAGTTGCCATTTGACTATATAGGATATCCTCCCTCATACAAAAAAACACATAAAGTAAATGTCTTCTTGCTTGCTTTGCATGCCGTTAATTTTCAGCAGGTTGTTAAACAGAGTTTAATAATCTGAGTGGTTTTTTTTTTTCATCTATCACAAAAACTAGATTGATTTTAATGTATGTGTGGGAGACACCTTGTTTGAGAAGGACACTGAAAATTGTATTTTGGTCTACTGAGCGAAGCATTAATTTTTGGTTTACTATGGAATATCATCTGCAAATTCTGTCTATTCCTTATTATGTTTTCATATATGTAATAAAATGGGCCATTCTACTAAAGATTTAAATTAGATGAGAAGGCAGATAAATATATTAGTAGTTGCTGTTGTCTTTTTTCATGTTTATATGTGATCTTTTCCATTCTTAAGATCTTGAAAAGTAATCCCTGAGTACTTGTAATGCCTGTAGCCTGGATTTTTTCTGTTTATGATTATATCAAGTGTTTTTCCCAATTTAGTTAGGGCTTCTACCTCACTTAGTACACTGGGTATCTAAATGGTAGAATCCAAATATCACAGTTCCATTACAGTTGCTAATGAAAATCTTTTATAATAGAAAGACCACCTCATAGATCACCTCTCTGATGCCAGTCTGTTCTCATTCTATCTTGAGTATCATTGCCAGAGTAGTCTTCCTAAAACAGTGATTTCATCTTTCTTTTCTCAAGAATCTTTGAGGGTTCCCTAGCAACTATATACATCTTTTAAGCTCATTTCTCTGCCTGGCTTTCAAGAACTTCCATAATCATGTCCCATTCTAGCTACCCATCATAAAGTTTCTACATGTTAGGTTGCTAATGTAATGCTTACTTCTACCACTATGAATTTGCTTTTTCTGCTTCTCCTACCCAAAAGAGTTTCTCCAAATCTCTGAGTTCTACTTACTAATGGATTGAACTCTATAAAATATGTTTATTACCATTAAATAATTGGAAAATACTTGCTAAATTTGGAGAGGCATTGACAACAAATGCTAGTTTGAACTTGCTTCTCTATAACACAACAAAGAAGCATGGAGCAAAGGTACTTGTTAAAGCCAAGGGTGGGCAAAGCATTTGGGAAAATATAATAACATTATAGGTTTTGATCCAGAGAACCTCAGAGTTCAAATACTTCATTTAAAAAAATTTAAACAAAATTTTATGATGTCCTATGTTTTTACATCATCATGGTACCAGATCACAAGCTATACTACAAAGTTGTAAACATCAAAAAATTTAGTATTGGAGAAGAAATAGAGATTTATCAGCGGAACAGATTAGGTACACAATATACCATAACAAAGCACAATAACCTAGTGTTTGATAAACCCAAACATCCCAGCTATTACAGCAAGAACTCACTACAACAAAACTATTAGAAAAACTAGAAAGCAGTCTGGCAGCAACTAGGCATAGGTCAATATTTCACATTGTATGCTAAGATAAATTCAAAATATGTGCATGATTTAAAAATAAAGGGTGATATCATAAGAAAATCTGTATAGTAGGGAAGAAATTATCTGTCAAATCTATGAACGGGGAAGAGTTCATGACCAAAAGAAATACAGAGAGATTCACAGGAGATAAAATGGATCATTTTGATTACATGAAATTTAAAAGGTTTTGCACAAACAAAACCAATGCATCTAAAGTTAGAAGAAAGACAGGAAACAGGGAAAAAAAATCTCTGCAACAAGGGAGTAAGGTCTCATTTCTAAATTATATAGTGAACTGAGACAAATTTATAAGAATAAAAGCCATTCCCTAATTGATAAATGGTAAAAGGATATGAGTAGGCAGCTCTCAGAGGAAGAAATTGGAGGAAGAGACTTTAAAGAGCCAAATGAAAGGAAAAAAAAAAAACTCTAGGCAGGGTAGAGCCAAGATGCAGCAGTAAAGGCTCCAAATAATGTTGAAATAATTCCTCAGAATGAATTCTGGAGCAGCACAACCAATAAAAACATGGGGTGAAATAACTTTACAGCCCAAGACAACTTAGAAGGTTGGCAGGAAAGGTTTGTCTCACTGGGGTGAGAGTAGAGCACAGCCAATGCAGGCTGCACCCTTCCAAGACAGCAACAGGCCTTGGGAGTGACTGAATTGGCAGGAGTTTCTGGAGCTCTCAGGCAGAAGACAGTAAGGGAGTCAGACAATTGATCAAAAGGAGATAATAGGGGACCTTTTATAGGCACTAGAACCAGACTCTGTTGCATTGTCTATATGTAGTTCCAGGTCACAGTCCCAGGGCAAAGAAGAGTTCTAATAGGAGAGGGGGACCTTGGTTACAATTTCAGGGTAGAAAAGAGTGCTTGTGGTTTCTCAGAGACCAGAACACAGGACAGGAGAGCAGTGACCATACCTCTCCTTAGATCATGCACACTGGAAGAACTGAAAATTTACAGGCCCCCCAGAACTAGCTCTGAAAACAGCAGCAAGAAAAACATCAATCTTGGGACACTGCCCCCTTGACCCTGGGAGCAGAGCCCAACTTTAACATAAAGTTAAAAGTCAAGGAACAGATTTAAAAAAGTGAGCAAACAACAACAAACAAAAGAACATGACCATAGAAAGCTGGTGACAGAGAAGATCAAAATACAAACTCAGAAGAAAGTTGGTGACAGGGAAAATAACACAAACTCAGAAGAAGACAACAGTGTCAAAACAACTAGATTAAAAGCCTCAAATAACAATATCAATTCATCTCATGCCCAAAAAGAATTCCTGGAAGAGCTTTAAAAATCAAATAAGAGAAGTAGAGGAAAAAAGAAAAGAAAGTGATGTAAGAAAATGATGAAAAAAGAGTCAAGAGCTTAGTAAAGGAGACACAAAAATACTGAAAATAACACTTTAAAAACCAGAATAGGCAAAATGGTAAAAGAGGCACAAAAATCCATTGAAGAGCACTTCTAAAAAAGCAGAATTGGCCAAATGGAAAAAGATATACAAGAATTTACTGAACAGAAGAACTCATTAAAAAGCAGAATTGGCCAAATGGAAAAAGGTGTACAAAAATTCACTGAAGAAAATAATTCATTAAAAATTAAAATTGGGAAAGGGAGAGCTACTAATTCCATGAGACATCAAGAAACAATAAACTAAAATCAAAAGAATGAAAAAGTAGAAGAAAATATGAAATATCTTACTAGAAAAACAAATGACCTGGCAAACAGATCCAGAAGAGATAATTTAAGAATTATTGGACTACCCGAAAGTCATGATCAAAGAAAGAGCCTAGACATCATATTTCAAAAGATTATCAAGGAAAACTCTCCTGATATCATAGAACAAGAGGGTAAAATAGAAATGGAAAGAATCCATTGATCACGTCCTGAAAGAGATCCCAAAATGAAAACTCCCAGAAATATTATAGCCTAATTCCAAAGCTCCTAGGTCAAGAAGAAAATATTGCATGGAGCTAAAAAGAAACAATTCAAATATCATGGAGCCATAGTCAAGATATCACAAGATTTAGCAGCTTCTACATCAAAGTATAGGAGGGCTTGGAAAATGATATTCCAGAAGGCAAAGGAACTGGGATTACAACCAAGAATCACCTACTCAGCAAAAGTGAGTATACTCCCTCAGGGATGAAAATGGACATTTAATGAAATTAAGGACTTTGTAGCATTCCTGATGAAAAGAACAGAGCTAAATAGAAAATCTGACTTCCAAATACAAGACTCAAGAGAAGCATAAAAAGATAAACAGGAAAGAGAAATCATAAGGGATTTAATAAGGTTAAACTGTTTACTTTCCTACATGGGAAGATGATACTTGTAACTCCTAAGAACTTTATTATTTTCAGGGCAGTTAGAAGGAGTATACATACACAGAGATCATGGCTGTGAGTTGACTATGACAGGATGATATCCCCAAAAAATTAAGGGTTGAGAAACACGGATGCACAGGGAGAAAGGGGCAAAGGAGAAGTAAAATGTGGTAAATTATCTTACATAAAAGAGGCACAAAAGAGCTTTTACAGTGAAGAGGAAGATGGAGGGTTGGGGGTGGGCAATGCTTGAATCTTAACCTCATTGGAATTGACTCAAAGAAGGAATAACATATAGACTCAATTGGGAATAGTAGGGAAGTAGGAGGGAAGTGGGTTAAGAGCAGGGGGGGACTGATGGAAGGAAGGGTAAATTGGAGGAGGCAGTGGTCAAAAGCAAAATGTTTTTGAGGAGGGATGGAGTGAAAGAAGAGAGAGAAAAAGATAAATAGGGCAAAAGGGAGGATAGAGGTAAATACACAGTAACCATAACTGTGAATGGGAATGAGAAAAACACTCATAAAATGGAAGTGGATAGCAGAGTAGATTAAAAACCAGAATCCTATAATATGTTGTTTACAAGAAACACACTTGAAACAGAGGGACATACACTGAGCAAAGATAAGGGGCTGGAGCAGAACCTATTATGCTTTAGCTGAAGTTAAAAAAAAAAAGCAGGAGTAGCAATCATGATCTCAGACAAAGCAAAAGCAAAAATAGATCAAATTAAAAGAGATAAGCAGAGAGACTACATTTTGCTAAAAAGCACCACAGACAATGAAGTAATATTAATACTAAACATCAAATTGTATAACATCAAAATTCTTAAAGGAAAAGTTAAATAGGAAACAGAGAGTAAAGGTATACTACCAGGGGACCTCAACTTTCCCCTCAGAATTAGGCAAATCTAACAAAAAAATAAGCAAGAAAGAAGTTAAGGAGATGAACAGAGTTTTAGAAAAGTTAGATATGCTGGAGAAATCTGAATGGATTTCTGAAGAAATCTGGAGGAACTGAATGGAAACAGAAAGGAATACACCTTTTTCTCAACTATGCATGGCACCTTGACAAAAACTGACCATGTATTAGGGCATAAAACCTTAAAACAAAATGCAGTAAAGCAGAAATATTAAATGCATCCTTTTCAGATCATAATGCAATAAAAGGTAATTGGAAACTAAATAATCTAATCCTAAAGAATTAGTGGGTCAAAGAACAAATCATAGAAACAATCAACAATTTCATTAAAGAGAATGACACAATGAGATAACATACCAAAATTTATGGGATGAAACCAAAGCAGTACTTAAGGGAAAATGTGTATCTCTAAAAACTTACATCAATAAAATAGACAAAGAACAGATCAATGAAATTATCATGCAACTAAAAAAAAAAACTAGAAAAAGAACAAATTAAAAATCCTCCATCAAATTACAAATCCTGAAAATCAAAGGTGAGATTAATAAAATTGAAAGTAAGTGGTGGCGCAGTAGATAGAGCACTGGCTCTTGAGTCAGAAGGGTTTGAGTTCAAATCTGACCTCAGACACATAACACTCACCAGCTGTGTGACTCTGGGCAAGTCACTTAACTCCAAACGCCTCACCAAAAAAAAAAAAAAAAAAAAGTAAGAAAATCATTGGACTAATAAAACTAGGACATGAGTTTATGAAAAAGCCAATAAAACAGATACACCATAGGGTAATTAGATTTTTAAAAAGAAAATTAAATTACTGGTATCAAAAATGAAAAGGGTAAATTCACCAACAGTGAAGAAATTAAATCAATTATTACAAGTTATTTTGCCCAATTATATGCCAATAAATCTTATATCTAAGTGAAATGGGTGAACATTTACAAAAATATAAATTGTCCAGATTAACAGAAGAGGAAAAAGAATACTTAAAGAACTCTATCTTAGAAAAAGAAATTGAACAAGCCATTATTGAGCTCTTGAAAGAAAAAAGTCACCAGAACCATATGGATTGACAAATGAATTCTATCAAACATTTAAAGGACAACTAATTTCAATACTGTATACAACACTTGGAAAAATAGGCAATGAAGGAGTCTTATCAACTTCCTTTTATGACACAAATATAGTGATGATACCTGAGAATAACAAAAGTAGAGAAAGAAAACTATAAACCAATTTCCATAATGAATATTGATGCAAAATTTTTAAATAAAGTACTAGCAAAGAGATTACAGTAATATAAAATCTGACTCTGCTTCCATTTCCCCCCCCCTTCTACTTGCCATGAAGTGATAGGACCAGTTATCAATATCTTAATTGTTTTTTTTTCCAATGTTCAACTTCAAACCGGCTTTTGCAATCTAAATTCTTCTTCAGTTTCTACCATCAGAGTTTTATTATCAGCATATCTGAGATTGTTGCTATCCTTCCTGGCAATTTTAATTCCAGCTTTTGATTCATCCAGCCTGGCATTTTACATGATATACTCTGCATATAAGTTAAATAAATAAGTTTACACTATATAGCCTTGACACACTCCTTTTCCAATCTCAAGCTAATCAATTGTTTCATGATTGTTTTTTTTTTCTTGACCACTCATACTTATCATAGTTTTGTTTGCCTATTTCCCTTGAGGAACTAACTCCTGCTTCTTGACTCATATGTGGTAGGTTCTTCAGGAGATAAATAAGGTGATCTGGCACTCCTATCTCTTTGATCTCTTTCCACATTTTGTTGTGATCCACATAATCAAAGTCTTTAGTGTAGTGTAGTTAATGAAACAGGAGTAGATGTAACCATACCATTATAATTGTTGGTGATGTTATGATCTTTCTTGTACAGATCTTTTGTGTATTCTAGCTACCTCTTCTTAATCTCTTCTGCTTCTGTTAAGTCCCCACCACTTTGTCTTTTGTCATGCCTATTTCTTGCATGAAACATTCCCTTGATTTTTCTACTTTTCTTAAAGAGATCTCTTGTATTTCCTATTATATGGTTTTCTTCTATTGCTTCACATTGCTCATTTAAGAAAACCTTCTCTCTCCTTGCTATTCTCTGGAGTTCAGCATTCAGTTGGGTATGTCTTTCCCTTTCTTCCTTATCTTTCTCTTTCCTTCTTTTCTCAGCTATTTGTAAAGCCTCCTCAGATAGTCATTTTGCTTTCTTGCTCTTTTTTTTTCTTTTGGAATGTTTTTTGCTTCTATCTCTTATACAAGAATGTGAGCCTCTGTCCATAGTTCTTCAGGCACTCTACTAGATCTAATCCCTTAAATCTATGTATCACTGCCACTTCATATTCATAATGGATGTTACAGACAGTATTAAAATGTTATGGAATACTATTATGCTAAAAATGATGAACAAGATGGTTTCAGAAAAACCTGGGAAGATTTATATGAACTCATGCAAAGTGAAGTGAGCAGAACCAGGAGAATATTGTACATGGTAACAGCAATATTGTATAGATGATCAGCTGTGAAAGATTTAGCTACTCTGATCAAGACAATGATCCAGGACAATTCCCAAATGATGCATGATGAAAAATGCTATCCACCTCTGGAGAGAGAGAATTGATAAACCCTGGATGCAGATTGAAGCACAATTTTTAATTTTTTTTTAATTTTTCTTGGTTTTTCTTTTCTGGGTTTTCTTTTGCAACATGGCTAATATGGAAAAATGTTTTGCATGACTTTAAATGTATAATAAATTTCACATTACTTGCCTTCTTAATGAGAGGGGAAGGGAGGGAGGGAGAAAGAGAGTTTGGAACTTAAAAAGTATTTTAAAATTTTACATGAAAAAAATAAATGCTAGATATAGTTATAAGATAAAAAATGAAATTGAAGGAATTCAAATAGGCAATGAGGAGACAGAACTATCTTTCTTTGCAGATGATATGATAGTATACTTAAAGAATTCTAGAAAATCAACTAAAAAACCAGCTGAAATAATTAACTTTAACAAAGTTGCACAATATAAAATGAACCCATATAAGTCATCAGCATTTCTATATATTACCAACAAAATCCAGCAGGAAGAGATAGAAAGAAAAATTATTTTTAAAATAAATGTACACAATTTAAAACACTTGAGAGTCTATTTGCCAAGACAAACACAGAAACTATATGAACACAATGAAAAAACATTTTTCACACAAATAAAGACAGTTTTAAACAAGAAATATTAATAGCTCATGGGTAGACTGGGCCAATATAATAAAAATGATAATTCTAATTAAATTAGTTTACTTATTCAGTGCCATACCAAACTACCAAAGAATTATTTTATCAAGCTAGGAAAAATATTAACAAAATTCATCTGGAAAAGCAGAAGGTCAAGAATATCAATGGAATCAATGAAAAAAAATGAAGGAAGGCAGCCTAGCAGTACCAGATTTCAAATTATATTACAAAGCAGTGATCTTCAAAACAATCTGGTATTGGTTAAGAAACAGAATAGTAGATCAGTAGAATAGAAAAGGTACATAATACACAATAGTAAGCAACCAGAATAATCTAGTATTTGATAAACTCAAAGATTCAAGCTTTGGGGGCAAAAATGCACTGTTTGACAAAAATTGTTGGGAAAACTGGAAAACGGTTTGGCAGAAACTAGGAATAGACTAACATCTCACACCACATACTGAGATAAGCTTAAAATGGCACATGATTTAGATGTAAGTAAGGTAGGAGAGCATGGAAAAATTTACCTGTTAGATCTATGGCTAGAGAAGAGTTTATGACCAATCAAGAAATAGAGAGTATTATGGGAAATAAAATGGATAATTTTTATTACATGAAATTAAAAAGGCTTTGTACAAACAAAACCAACATGGCCAAAATTAGAAGGAAAGCAGGAAAATGTTGGAGGGGGAGGGTACAAAATGGGAATTACAGACAGTTTCTCTGATAAAGGCTTCATTTCTCAAATACACAGGTAACTGAGACAAATTTATAAAAATAAGAGCCATTCTCCAATTGATACATAGTCAAAGGATATGAACACAGGCAATTTTCAGAAGAAGAAATCAAAGCCAAAGTTTAAAAAGTGCTCTCAATCACTATTGATAAGAGAACCACCTCACACCTAACAAGACAGAAAAGGAAAATGACAAATGCTGGAGGACACGGGGTTTAGGGGGATGGGGAGGGACATTAAAGCATCATTGGTAGAGTTGTGAACTAGCCCAATCATTCTGTAGAACAATTTGGAACTATGCCCAAATGGTTATTTTATACTGCATACTCTTTGACCCAGCAATACCCCAACTAGGTCTATAGCCCAAAGAGATTAAAGAAAGGAGAAAAGGACTTATGTATACAAAAATTATTATAGGAACTCTTTCTATGGTGGCAAAGAATTGGAAATTGAGGGGATGCTCATCAGTTGGAGAATGGTTGAACAAGTTGTGGTATAAATTATGATGGAATACTATTGTGCTATATAACAAATGATAAGCAGAATGCTTTCAGAAAAACCTGGGAAGACTTATATGAACCCCTCCAAAATGAAATGAGCAGAACCAGGAGAACATTGTACATAGTAACAGCAACAGTGTAACAATGATCAGCTATTAAAGTCTTAGTTACTGTGATCAAGACAGTGATCCAAGATAATTCTAAAGGAATCATGATGAAAAATGTTATCCACTTCTAGAGAGAGAACTGATGAACACTGGGTACAGATTGAAGCATACTTTTTCATTTTCTTTATTTTCAGTACTTTTTTGCAACATGGCTAATATGGAAATATGTTTTGCATGACTTCACATGTACAGCTGACATCATAATGCTTGCCTTCTCAATGGGTGAGTGAAGGTCAGGAGAGAGGGAGAGAGTTTGCACCTCAAAATTTAAAAAGATGAATGTTAAAAATAAATAAATTAAAATAAAAGAGAATGCAATGAATGCAATGAAATATTCCTGTGCTATAGGGAAATAATGAATATTATGAAAACAAAGAATCATGCAAAACATCTACATGAACAGATAGAAAAAAGCAGGGTCAAGAAGACAATATACATGACTACAAGAATGTATATCTGCTAATGGGAAGAATCACAAATTGAACCGAGTAATTGTTGCAAAATTACAAAGGACAAGTATGGTTCAAAAGAAGGGACATGAGAAGACACTCTTACTCCACCTCTTTGATGCTGTGGCAGGTCCATGGGTGTGGCACACTGAACATATTTTCACAATTTTTCAATGCATTGATCAGCTTTGATGATTTCTTTTTTTTTTTTTCATCTCCTAAAATAACATTTGTTATATGAGATGGATCTCTGGAAGAGAGAAGGAAATATTGGGGAAAATTTTCATTATGTAAAAAATATATCAATAAAAACTTACTTTAAAAAAGAAAAAAAATAATGTGTAAGAGAGACATGCCCTAATTGTAACTGTTCATAAAGTAATTATTCTTGTGGTCATATAAAGAAGTGTGCTTAAAGAAAACATCATCTGCATGGATATCTGAGAATTAACTGTTAAGGAGAGACTCAGATTTTTCAGGATAAGTCAAAAGAATTAGTTGCACATTACAGATCACACTATAGTGCATTGTTCCTTTAAGGTTTATTTCTGAGTTTATTCAGCTTTGCTATTACTCTGAGGGAAAGTGGTTAGTTGAGTCTGACTCAAGATTCCAGGACTAGAGTTGCTAGTTTTGAAAATGACACACTTTTATACTGGAGAGATATGAATACCAGAACTATTGCATGATTTGAAGATAAATATAATTAGCTTATACAGATATGAGATTTTGATTACCAATCATAAGCATAAGTAGAGTTGTTTGCAGGGAGGATAGATTTTGAAGTCAGAAAGAAAATGGGAGGGAAGGAATAGGAAGGGGAGTAGAGAGAAAGAGAGGAAAGGAAAAGAAAGGGGAGGGAACAGATTACATACGATTTAGGAACTTATAGGAACAGGGTAAAGAAGAAGGAGCAACTAAAGTTGAGAGAAAGGTTTCAAATCCAAGTAATGGAACTGTTTTCAAAAAGATTTTTCAGGAAGAAGAACAAGTTTTGGAAGAAAATGGTGACTTCTACCTTGGACATGTTTGATTGTGGAATAGTTTGAATGTTCATGTGGCTATATCCAGAAAGCAGTTTAGAAATAAGGTCTGGAACATCATTTTATATACAACATTTATGGCATTTAGTAGGTCCCTAATAAATACTTGTTGATTAATTGATTGATGGAGACGGAGGGTTAGGTGTCATACACACATATCTGAAACCATGGAAATGGATGAGATCACCCATGCAGAGAATACTGAATGAAAAAAAGTTTTAGGACAGATCCCTGAGAAATGGTTACACTTATTTCAGAAACTAGTACTGTTTATCTTGAAGTGTGTGTGTGTGATAGGATCACAGCCTTAAAACTGGAAGGAACCTGTAAAGCCATCCAATCCAACCTTCTGTCATTGTTTATTATAAATTTATGGATATTTTCTTTGGTTAAAGTAGATTTATTCCCGAGAGCTTCAAAAACTCTGGATAAATTGATAAAATCATTTTTCTGGCCTGAAAAACAAGTCCATAACCTAGACCTGAGGTGATGAAGGTAGATGTTTATTGATGCCCTGTAACAGCAGCCAGTTGTTACCTTTCTCTCATTCTTTTTAGTATCCATTATCTTTTAGCAATAACACACTCTTTCTCATACCTCGTCCTCGCCTAGGCCATGAAAAACCCTCTCAGTTTGTTATAACCCTAAAAAAGGAAATTTTAGAATTTTGATTCAAGGAGGATAGCAGCATCAGCACACCAACTGCCTCAAGAGAGACATTGTCCCTCTACAAAAAGCCATAGAAGGATTCTCACCATGGCTTCCTGAAAGTTCATTATTTTCCCCTAGCAATAGAAAATTTAACCCATTAGGTTTCAAGATATTTCCTTAATTTAGTTCATAGACTTGAAAACGGACAAAAGGAGGAGGCAGGGGGAATCACATCCTTTAGTTAAGGTCTAGATCTAAAATAATAGAATTGAAATAATTGAAATTGAATTGGAAATAATTCTCTGCTTCCAGTCCTCAATTTGACAAACATTTAGTGAGCCTCTATTCTGTGCAGAATATTGTGACCGTCTGTAGGGGAAATACAATGTTTAGAGAAGATGTACATGGTCCCGGTAGCATGGAATTTACAACAATAAATGCACTAAAAATGTAATTAAATAAATGTCATATTTTAAAGTATACTTGTTTGCAAATGAATGTGGTATATTCATTATAAGTGTTATTTCGCATATTCTCAATTTATATTGCCTTCATCACACTAAACTTACTATCTCCTTAGTTTTTAAAGAATATATAAATATTTTGTCATATTGGAATTAAGTTTAAATTCTTTCCTCTTAAATCTATTCCTCCCTTACTCACCCTTATGAGTTTTTATAGTTTCTAAATCTTCCCCTTTATTCTCAAGGCTACAAGCCTTGTTTAGATAAATTACACATGCATACAGATGTAACCCTTTTGTAGAATCTTATTCAGACTTTTCTTTATCCATAGGCTTCCTTTTCATATTTGTGATCTTTGGAGATTACAGGAAAAGTAGAATATAAGATTAAGGATAATCTCAGAAAATTAGGTGATACTATGAGATGGAATGAGGAAGCAGCAAAAGCTTGTCTATGGGGGTGGGGGTGGTAAGAAAAAATGATGGCAACAACATAGTATAAGCTAATTTATATCAACCTTGGTCGAACTTCCAGAAGTTATAATATAATATTTGTAATCACTTTTAAACCATTAAATCAATCAACAAGCATTTAAGTGCCTACTGTGCACAGGTCCTATGCTAGGCATTAGCAATAAAAAGACAAAAATGAAACAGATCCTGCCTTCAATAAACTAACATTCTATTCAGGGAAAACATTTACATGTATAAGTATACAGAACACATACAAAACAAATACAATGTAATAGGAAGAGGGAGGACCAGCAGCTGAGGGGATCAAGGAAGGGCTCATGTAGAAGATGTTGCTTGAAATGAACTCTGAAGGAAATTAGGAATTTTAAGAGACCCAGATGAGAAGGACGTGCATTGCATGCATGAAGAATAGCCTGTGAAAAGCCATGGAGAAGGGCTGGAATATCCTGTTACGGTGAACAGTAAGGAGGCTAGCCTGGCTGGGTTGTAGAGTCCAAGAGAGTGAATAATGTGTAATAAAACTGGAAATGTAGGCTGGGGCCAGGTTGTGAAAGGCATTAAATGCCAAACAAATTTGACCCTACCTAGAGGCAATAGGGAATCACAGGATCCAATTAAGCAGGGTAGCAACGTGCTCGGACCTCTGTTTTAAGAATATCATTTTGGCAATTGTATGGAGGATAGATTGGGGAAAGGAAAAATTAGAGGTAGGGAGTTCAATTAGGATACTGCAATAATCCAGAAAAGAGGTTGATGAGGGTCTGTGTGGTGGTGGTGTGAGTTAGAGGAGTCAGATGACAAAGATTTTGTGGAGGTACAAACAACAAGATTTACCAACTGATTGGACATGTGGAGAGAGCAAGGAGGTGATAACCCTAAGATTGTAAACCTGAGTAGACTAGCAAGATAATGGTATCCATAACAGAAATAAGGCAGTTTAGATGATGGGAAGATTTTAAAGGGGAAATGGTAATGAGTTGAGCTTTGGTCATGATGAGTTTGAAATGTCACTTTTTTTTTTTTGTGAGACAATTGGGGTTAAATGACTTGCTCAGAGTCACACAGCTAGTGAGTGTTACGTGTCTGAGACTGGATTTGAACTCAGGTCCTCCTGACTCCGGAGCTGGTGTTCTATCTACTGCGCCACCTAGGTGCCCCCTTGTTTGAAATGTCTAATAGGCGGTTTGTGATGTCTGCCTGGAGTTTAGGAGACGGATTAGGGCAAGATATATAGATTATGGATCTGAAAGTCATCAATATAGAGATAATTCAACTAGAGGAGCTGATGAGATCACCAAATGAATGAGGAGACAGAGTGGGGCCCAGGACAAAATCCTGGGGCACAACCATAGTTGGAGGGGGGTAGGACGTGGATGACAATCCAGCAAAGGAGCAGTCAGATAGGAAGAAGAACCAAGGGAGAAGAATGTCATGAAAATGGATGAGAGACTTTGGAACAGCTCTCTGATGCCGGAGAGAATCAATGAATGAAGAGTAAAAAGACTGTTTTGCTGTAGGTGAGGGCCCAGTTGAGATCGGATAATTTATATCTGTACTGAACTCAATCTACATAGTTGAATGACTTTCTTTAGTTCTATTCAACAGCAGATGAAAAGAGGCAAAGGAGACAGATGGTAGGAATAATCAAAGGTTGAGGTTTAGCAAGGTATAGGCAGCAACAGGATATGAGGACAATGGATTCAAGAATAGAGGACAGTAATAATATTGAGCTAGTTAACACTAAGATTCAGATTAGGAAGGGAGGAAAGTGAAGCCAGGGCAGACATGGTGACCTAGGAAACTGGACTGGAGATCATGGTGAAAACAAAAAATGGGATTAGGAAGATCATAGAATCACAGAATTAGAATTGATCAAGAGGTCTTAGAGGTCACCTAGTCTCAACCACCTCATTTTGCAGATAAGGGACTAAGGACCAGAGCAGTCAAGTAATTTGCCCCAAGTTTACACAGATAAAAAATAGCTGAGATGAGCTTTGACCATTTGACCAAACCATAAATGCTTTGAGCATTTATGTGCTATCTTATACTTATACTATAGTTATTTAAATACCTTTCTCTTCTATAATGCAGAACTACAGAATTTGAAAGTTTGAACGACCTTCAGCAGCCATGTAGTCCAATCCATACCTGAAAGGAACCCCATTATAAAATACCCAACAAGTATTCAGCTTTTGAAGGCCTCTAAGAGGAGACAATCTTTCATTATATTAAGTCTGACTGCAACTTTTTAAACTGTGTTACCCAGAACTGGGTACAGTATGCCAGTCTGACCAGGGCAGAGTAAAGGACTACCATCTCCTTATTCTTGGAAGCTATCATTTTGATGCAGCCAGAAGCACGCTCATTTTTCTGGCTCCAACAACACTATAATAGCATTGACTCAAATCTCCAGATCTTTTTCACACAACCCGCTATCTAACCATACTTTGCCTACCTTGTACTTGTGAACTTGTAACCTCTATTGATGCAGAGCCCTTATTTTTCTTTATCCCCTTCAGTTCCTATGACTGTGCCTTACACAAAGTTAAGTCTCAAAAAATACAAGAAGAAAAAATGCTGAATAAAAATACACTGCCTCTGGGAAGCCAGCTCTCATAGTTGTGTTATGTGGAATTTAGTAAAAGCAGCTAGAGGGCACATAATTCAACCAGACTCTAGTTCTGTATCTTGAGTAACTTGCTTTGTAGTTTTGGCCAAGTTTATTCTACTCTGTCTATTCTTTCAACTGTAAAATGAGCGGATTGCATCGAAGAAATGAAGAGAATTAGGAGGAGAGTGCTGGATTCAAAGTCAGTGGAACCTAGTTGAACTGTTTTTGCCATTTACTATCTGTAACCCTGGGCAAGTCACTTGACCTCGATTTCACATCATCTATAAAACTGAAGGGCTGGACCCAGATTTTTCTAATATCCCAGTTCTAAATCTATTAATCATTTTGTCTTTGAACTTAAGTTGCAAGTATCAATTATAACTTATTACCCTATGTAGGGGGCAGCTAGGTGGTGAAGTGGATAGAGTGTCAGGTCTGGAGTCAGGAAGACTCATCTTTCCGCATTCAAATCCAGCCTCTGACACTTCCCAGCTGCGTGACTCTGGGCAAGTCACATAACGCTGTTTACCTTAGTTCCTCATCAGTAAAATGAGCTGGAGAAGGAAATGGCAAATCACTTCAGTACCTGCGCCAAGGAAACTCCAGCAGGGGTCATGAAGAGTCGACCCTATGTGGGCTTACGACAATGACTTTCCCCCTGCATTAAGACAGGATACTACCTGAACCGGGTGTGTAGCAAACACCTGAAGTGCACTAGGACCTGAGAAGGATACCAAAGCAGTATACAATTTTTGTGTCCTCCTGCCATTTTGCATTCCTGCTGAGCAGAGTGGGAGGGGTTGGAGTGGGGGGAACCACAGTCCCTGTATCTTAAGCTTCACATCTGCGTGGTGGTGTAAATAGAACACTAGGAGTGAGGAAAATCTGAGTTCAAATCCAACCTCAGACACTTACTACTGTGTGATCCCAGGAAAATCACTTAACCTCTCTCGTCTTCGTTTTCTCATTGATAAAATGGGTATAAGAGCACCTATCTCCCCTGGTTGCTGTGCGAAATGAGGTAACATTTGTAAAGTGCTTTGCAAACTTTAAAGTGTTGGCTTATTAAACTCCTATGCCCTTTATACTTTCAATGCACAAACTTCTATACCTTTTATACTTTTCATGCGATGAAAATCTCATGGCTCTACTTTCTTTCCTTCCAACTTTTCCTGAACGCTCTGCCCTTCTCTATTTATTTCTGTTCTCTTCTCTCTATTCCGCCCTCTCCAAGGCCACGTGATCCCTAGGGAACCAAGGCATCCTGGGCGGGCCAAGTAAAGGACGCATGCGCGCCCATCCTTGCTCTCTGTCCTGCTCCTGCGAGAGGATGGGGGGAAGGGGAGGCGGGCTGCCGCGGTAGCTTCCAATCTCGCGATACTTGCTTCCTTCAGGCAAAGAGTTGTCTTTCTTTTCCCTTCTCCCTTCTCGGCGCTTGGCGCAGACTCCGGAGCGCGCGGCCCGAGCATCATGACGTCGGCCTTGGAGAACTACATCAACCGTATCCTTGAGCTGCCGCTTGGGCGGCGGCCTCGCGCGCCCCCCCTCCCGTTCCCCCGAAACCGCACCCCTCTCCCTCCGTGGTTGCGCCGGGGATCTTGAACGGCGCAGGGTCCTCTGGCCTAGGGAGCTGAGCGGCCCCTGACGCGGCCGGCCGGGGAAGGGGAGGAGCGACGGGATTCAGGCCCACCTGCCGGGACTCGGGGACCCTGGGCGGGTGCCGTCGTCCCCGCACCCGCATTCGGGGCCCGGGCGTCCCGGTCCGCCTCCTGTCAGATCATAATTGTGGTTCTTTACTTCTTAGCAGCACTACCACCCTCCCCACCCCCCGCGGTGCAGCGGCCATTTCCCCCTCCTCACGCCAGCCTCTCCCCGTGGCATCTGCAGCAGCTGTCTAGTCCTACCCCTGGAGAGCTAGACCTGAGGGTTTGGATGCGTGGGTGCCTCTTGCAGAAACGGGAAGGATCGTGTCTAAACTAAAAACAAGAAAAGGCTTCTAAAATACCCTTAATTTGAGGGCCCAGAAAAGAAACCATTCACGGTTTCAGTCATTCATTCTTGTTGACTGGGGCGTGCGGAGATAGAGAAAGCAAATTACTATTATATTTGGGGGGGGGTCCCCATTTACTGGAATTAATGTGGACTTTAATTGGACCGCTTAGAGGAAGTTAGTTGTTTTAAGGTTGCACAGTGCCAAAAGCTGAAAAAAAAAATACTCTGTAAGAGTAGTTAAACTTTATAGCTGTTTTAGGGCAGAATACTCTAATCATATAGCTGAAATAGTGAATTTTTTTTTTCAAAGATAAGATTGGAATTGTTGTAAGCATAGTTCTGTTTTGTTGAGGTTTTTTTTTTTTTTTTGGTTGGTTACAGGATATCTTTTACAGAATTTTCAGACCTTCATATCGACTTTTTATATTAGAAATTTGGAATGTCGGTGTTCACCAACTGTGACGATAATATTTCATATTTTTAACAAATTTAGGATTCTTTATCAGGGCTTAAGATTACAACTTGCTAAAGAAATACTTCCTTAATCCTGTTTTATTAGGTACAGTTGCTGTAATTACATCTGATGGCAGAATGATTGTGGTAAGTATTCGGTTCTACGCTATTGTAGCATCTCAGAAAGTTTTATTTGTAGAATACCTGTATCACCATGAGATGGCATGATATTTTTACATTTACTGCATCATCAGCTTAGCATTATGGATAGAGTGTTGGTCTTGGTATCAGAAAGACCCAGATTCAAACCCTTCCCTCTGACTCCTATTATCTTTTGGACCATAGACAAGTTGTTCTCCAAACCTGAGTTCTCACATGTGTAAAAGGAGATAATGTATATAAAAGGCTTTCCAAACATTCAAGTCTTCAATTAGTGTCAGCTATTACACTTTTCTCATAGACTATACAAATTATAGAACACTTGCCTTCTGCATTCCTCTCACTCTGTTCTTAACCTTCTGCAATCTGACTTCTAAAGTCATCCAAGTGAAATTGCCCTCTCCAAAGTTGACAGTTATCTTTTAATTGTCAATCTTTGTTCAATCCTTATCCTTCTTTACTTCTACCACATTCATCTATCACTTTCTTCCCCTAGATATGTCCTTTCTGGGATTTGTGACATTGTTCTTCTGGTTTTCCTCCTACCTACAGGTCCTTTACTGTTATCTTCATCTGTGTTATGTTCCTTAACTGGGTATTCCCTCTGGTTTTGTCCTGGGTTCGCTTCTGTTTTCCCTCTGTCATCATTTTTTTTTTCTGTTCCCCCTTCCTCATCTCACTTCATGATATCATCTAGATGCAAATGATTCCCAGATCTCTGTATCTTGCCATAGTTTCTCTTTTGAGCTCTAGTCACACATCTCCAGCTGCCTTTTGGACATGTTAAATTATGTTCTCTAAGCATCTGAATCTCATGTCCAAAACACAACTCACACGTTTTCTCCCAACCTCTCCCTTCATCGCTGCACCATTATCCAGACTTGCAACTCTAGTGCCATCCTTGATTCCTGTCCCTCCACATAGTCAATCCATTGCCAAATCTTCTCGTTTTTTCCTTTATGACATTTCATTTTTTTCCAGACACACAGCTACTACCCTAGTTCAGGAACTTAACTCTCTTGTAATGTAGTCTTTTGTGCTCCCCGGCTTAAACTTTCCTCCAACTGCCAAAGTGATTTTCCCAAAGCATAGGTTTTTTTTGTGTGTGTGTGTGTGAGATGATTAGAGTTAAGTGATTTGCCCAGAGTCACACAGCTAGGAAATATTATTTGTCTGAGGCTGGATTTGAACTCGGGTACTCTCCGGGGCCGGTGCTCTATTCACTCTGCCACCTAGCAGCCCCCTAAAGCATAGGTTTTACCATGTCAGTAAACTCCAATGGCTCCTTCAGACCTGTAATTACATACTACATACAGATCACAACCAATTCACATTTTTTCATTCTGTGTAACTCTTGTGTTTGTCCTCCCTTCAGCCCCCTCACAGGGACTCCAACATGCTGGGGGCCCTAGATCTTTTGACATTTCATCGTGCTAGGAGAGCCTGGCTAGACTGTCCATCACTTTCACTATGAATAGCCTACCTCTTTCTCTGGTCATACGTCTCTGAGTTGTCCGACTTGTAGATTTCTTAAAGGGCAATTGGAAGGAGCCATAGTAGGCATGAAAAGGCTTTAATATATTGAGAATTGTGCAGAAGCATCATAAAGATACTATATAGGAACATAGGTGAACTTACATGACCTATGGTTTAAGTAAATGGGAAGTGAATATATGTTTTCATAGATTGTCAGAGTTGAAAAGGACCTTAAAGATAATCTAGTCTAACCCCCTAATTATAGAAATAATAATAATAAAAGCTAATATTTATATAGTGTTTTAAGGTTGGCAAAGTGTTTTTATGTATTGTCTTCTTTGGTCCGTACAACATTATGAGGTAGGTGCTCTTATCCCCATTTTACAGATGAGGAAATTGTGGGTGAAGGAGATTAAGTGATTTGTTCAAGGTCAAACAGCTATTATCTGAGGCAAGATTTGAACTCAGGTGTTCTTGACTAGGTACATATTCACTCTTCTGTCCTCTCTGTCCACTGTGATACCTAACTATCTAGGTGCCTTTTGTTTTTACAGATGAAGAAATGAAGCAAAGAAAAGATTCTTTAAAAAAGTCACTCAAAGAAAAGATTCTTTAAAAAAGTCACTCACTAGAGAATACACAAATAGTTAGAAGTAGAGCTAGAACTAGAACCCAGGTCTTCTGTTTTCTAATCCTGTCTTATTTCTTTTATACCTGTATTTTAATTTCCTGTAGACAACAGTTATGGATCTCTACAATGTTTTTCTCTTGACATAAACTTGGTGGTCATACTTAATAATCTCTTTTTGAATTCCAGAAAATGTTGGTGTCTTTTGGTTCTGTTGCAAATATTTTTAGTAATTTAATTAAGGGTGACAATGTTGCTTTATAAAGCAACATTGGCAGAGTGAATAGAGTCAGGAAAACATAGAGTTAAGAAGACTTGAGTTCAGGTCTTGCTTGTGACTCATTAACTAGCCTGTGATTCCTGGCTAGTCACTGAATCTCTTGGTGTCTCAGGCGGTTTTCTAATACGGTATACATTGTCAAATACATATGCCTTTTGCATTTCTTGAGCTAGTTTTCTCTCCTACAATTTCCTACCCCAGTGAAATCACCAGACTGAATAACAACCAAAACATTGATTCTTGAATAATCAGTTAATCAACAAGGATTTATTAATTTCCAGTCACAGACTCTTGGGCACTGGAGATAAAAGGACAAAAGTGAAACAGTTCCTGTGTCCAGCCTACATTCAATTTGGAGAAACAGACATACAGTGGAGGGGCTGCTAGGTGGTGCAATGGATAGAGGGGACCTGGAGTAAGGAAGACCTGAGTTCAAATTTGACCTCCAGACACTAGCTTTGTATGTGACCCTGGGCAAGTCATGAACTATAAAAGGAAATCCAAACTCCTTCAGTATCTTTGCTAAGAAAACCCCAAATGGGGTCACAAAGAGTGGGACACAACTGAAATGACTAAACAACAACTCAGGTAGTAGAAGGGAAGATGCTAGGGGGATCATGAAAAGCAGTGTCTTTTCTCAGTAAAACAGGACATGTGCTGCTATGGAGTAGATGACTTTGCTTTGTTTTGAAAATGTGTGCAGAAAGCATATTGGGAATCAGGCCTGGGTTATAGTTCCAGCTCTCCCACTTAAGAAAGATATGTGACCGTAGGCAAGTTTATTAATATCTTTAAGCCTCAGTTTTCTGATCTGTAAAACAGATAATAATAATATATGCCCTGTCTATATTATGGGATTGTTCCAAAAATTACAAATATGAAAGTGCTTTGTGAAAAATAAAGCGGCTATGTAGAACTATAATTCAAGTATGTGATATATCTGTAGATTTTCTTTCTGCATTAGTGATCTTATCAGTAGGAGGGACAGATCATTTCCCTAAATATTTCAAAATTGGCTCCCAGTGTGCATTAGAATGTGAAACATTTTGTTAAGTAAAGTAATTAGTTAATTTAGGCTTCATGGAAATTGTTCAGAGGAGCTGAAAGTTTAAGAATTTTAGTCTTGACCAATAAACTTAAATGGCAGGCTTCTGTTATGAAATTATTTTTTTTTTTATTTTGCTTGCTGGCTTTGTTTATTAAATTTTTCCTATAGTACTATGTAGATGAAGTAATGTGAATTTTTTTTTTTATTTTGTGAAACCCCAAGATAAAATTATTTCTTTCTTAATACTAGCAAAATTAAAGGGAAAGTATTTTTTTCTGGAAAGATTTACACACAACAAATAAAACAGCTTAAGCCTGTCTTTGGAAATTTAGTTCATGTTACTTGATACATCCAAAACATGCCTCAATGCTATCTTTAAAAAGTTATGCATGTCCAATAGGCTCTTTTTTTGTTTGTGATAAGCCAGTCAATTTGAGAATTGGTTGCTTGTTAGTTTGTTTGTTTTTTTAAAAGCATGATTTCTCCAAGCCCTAGATTTAGTTTCCTTCTTTTGGCGTTGCTTTCTGGGTTGTGCTATTCAGATGAGGAAAATTGAATATACAGAAAATTAATAAAAAATTGAAACATTTAACAAAAGCCACATAAATTTAAATTTCCTTAGAAATTCTGCCAACTCTTTTCTGTTCTCATTTAAAATTAAGTTTATTCCATGAAACCTTCTCTAAATAATTCCATCAGTCTCCACCTATTTTATAAAACACTATTTTTTTCCTTTGAAAAATTATAATTAATGTAGTCCTTTTTTTTAAGCTTGCTATTTCATATTTTTATTTGGGTTCATTAGGTTACTTTTAGAATATAAATTCCTCAAATTCAGGGACTTTTATTTTATCTTTATATTCTAGCTACTCCATATCATCTTGCACAGAGTAAATGTTTATTGAACTTAATAGGATATTATCTTTTGAAGACAGTGACTGCATACCGTGCTTTTGTAAATTCACAATAACTGGCACAAAAAATATTTTATATAGTACCTTACAACAAATCATGACTTTCTGCGGACAGTTGGCACCCAAGGATTTTTTTCATTAATAAATGAAAGGTTTTATAACCTGAAATAATGGCAGTTATAGAGGGGTTATTTTGCTTTTGTTTTTTAATTTTAGAGTTAGAAAGTAGACTTTTTAATGTGTCCACTTTGCATTTGAGGGACTAGTGTTCTAGAATTATTTTGTACTTATAAACTGAGGTAACCTAAAAGGATTTCATGATTGTTTTTACAGGGAACACTAAAAGGTTTTGATCAGACCATCAATTTGATTTTGGATGAAAGCCATGAACGAGTGTTCAGCTCTTCTCAGGGAGTAGAGCAGGTGGTATTAGGATTATACATTGTAAGAGGTGATAATGTGTAAGTATGTTATTTTTTTTAATCTGGGCAAATTCAAGCTATAAGTACATATAATAGATAATTTAATAATATATATTAATGGAGATGTTTTGTTTTGTTCCCCCCCCAAAAGGATAGGTTTCTATTAAAAGGAATCCCATAGTAAGCCATTTGTAAAGTGAATAATTATCTCCCATTCATTTTATAACTGTGGGTTTTCATATATTTTCTTGTTCAAGATGAATTAGAGCAAGGCATAGTGGGGCAGTCCTGTAATCCTGCTACTAGAGAGGCACCTGAGCTGCAGTAGGGTATCTGCATTAAGTAAAACACTAACTTGGGCTAAGCACCTGAGAGTGGGTGCCATCAGGTTGCTTCTGGCAGCTAAGTCACACAATGGAGAGAGAGTGCTGGTCCTAGAGTCATGAAGACTTGACTTCAGATCCAGCCTTGGTGTCACATAGCCAGTAAATAACTGATGCAGGTTTCAAACTTCTTCCTGAATCTAAAGGCATCACTGTGCACCAAGCCATCCAGCTGCCATTTTTTGAGGGATAAAACACATTATTCCTTTTCTCATTTTTGTAGCACTTTTCCCATTTTCCATGATCTTTCAAAGATTAGTTCTAAGTGACTCAGAAATCAGTTCTGCTAGCACTCTTGCCATTTGCTATTCTTTGGGTTGACCATTTGTGTATTTTTAATATCTCCTTGCTTGCCCTAATTTTAAATTCTGTTTTAACCATTTTGTTTTATTCTTCCCATTATTTCTTGGGTAAGAAAAAGGGAAGCAAAATAAATTGAGTAGTTTAGCACTCTTACTATTGTCTGCCAGCATGCCTTCCATGCCAAGCAGTGCCCTATGCCTTCTATAATACTTTCCCCCAAAAAACAAACAAACAACATTCAAATTCATTTAGGCATTCTTAGCTTTAATGACTAGCCTTACTTCTTTCAGGCCTTTAGCATTGCTGACTATTCTTATATTCTGTTCTTATACAACTATACCAATTTTGTTCATCTTCAGTTACCTTCCTTTGCTTTCATTTTCTTTACGAGTCTTTTAAAAATCTAATTTGGTTGGTGATTTGCTTTTATTCTTTAGACAACTCCCTTTATCCTTAATGGACTAATTCTTTCTGATAAATTCATAAGGCAGATGTAAGCAAACTGCTGTGATAGGTCATAGAATTTAGAGGTAGAAGGGATCCATTCTGTTTTCATTTTCAAAACTGGATTATTGAGAGTATCTTAGGCATATGTAATGTACCTACAGTACATTAGGCTACTGGCCCTCGCCGTCCCTTGAGCTTCACATACATTCCATGTAGGAATTATATCAGTCAATAAAATGGGAAAAAATGAACTGCTACATAAATAATATAAATGAGTTTTATTAAAGTATTATTTTTTTAATATTTTGTCATCAAAATACCGTTATTGAAATTACTCTAAAAGTCATTTTAGTTTAGTTACCTACTGATTGTTATAAAAACAGCAGTGTGTTTTATAATTTTTATGTAATCTCTGAACCTGAAGTGGTAGGCTAATTTTTTTTGTTATATCACATTCTCCAATATATTATGATAACTATATAGGATTTGATATGTAATCATCTACCGTCATGATCTGGCTGATTTTCTCTAATAATTATAGTATTTTAAAAATCCGTTCTGTTTGGGAAAGAACTTGATTTTAAATTTTAGGTAAGATCCTTATTTTTAGTTCAGATTTTAGATCAGCATGACTCCCATTTCCTTGACTTAGGTAAAAAAAAATTATTTTTTGGAAATACTAAGATTGTTCTAAACCACATTTCCTTTTCCCCACATCGCCTGTTTCTGTTTTGAAAGACTTTAGTATTTTTAGAAATTATTCCCAAATTCAATTGTAAAAAATCTATAGTTTTATGTATTCTCTTTTTTCTTTACATTTCATTACAGTGCAGTCATTGGAGAAATTGATGAAGAGACAGACTCTGCGCTTGATTTGGGAAATATTCGAGCAGAACCTCTAAACTCGGTAGCACACTGATAAACTATGTACTTTGGACTTTGTAAAGCTTTCATCTGTACAGATCTACTTATTCTGAGGAAAATGAGCAGAATTTTTACCAATTGTGATAACTATCTACATTTTTACTCATTTTGTGAGTGTTACAGTTTGATATGTAAATTAAAATATTTCTACATTTTGCATTTTATTGTAATTTTTTTGATATTGTATAAGCATTTAGTAGGGATTAATATTCATAATTTGGGGAATTTGATGAACAAATGGTAATTTTGACGTTTTATAACAGAGAAATTTGTAAGCAGAAATTTATGTGCCACTTACATCAGGGGTACATATTAATGTTAGTAGTGAAAAATTGTCCCTAATTGAGGAAACGTCTATCTGGAGTTCCTCAAATTAAAGTTCTTGCTACTATTGGCATTGCTTTATTTCTGCAGTTGCTATTTTCTGATAGTTCTTATAGCTTCCTGTCATAATGATGAATGAATCAGGGTTTAATTGAAAGGGAAAATGATGATGAGAGAGAAAAGAGTCTCATTTAGAACAAATAGAGGGAGTTGAAAGGTATGAATGAGTAAGAGAGACAAGATACAAGAATTGGGAAGTTTGATATGAATAATTTGCCTGAAGTATATTTTAAATATGGCCTTATTGTGTTCAAAATACCTTGATGTTGATAAAATCGATCCAGCTTAGCAATTATCATTTTATAAATGTCAGTAAATGAAAATTTGTTTATATCCGGTCAGAGCTTGCGGTCATTGAGTAACTTTTAAACAATTTTCCCCAACACATTGAGTGTCAACAGATTTTTCAAAAAATAGTTAATTTCCTTTGTAAGCACATCAGTAATTTATGTGTGAATTAATCATTTGAAGTATAGAAAATCCCCAATTTATGAATGGGTTGTGATACAAATTTCTTTTAGTGATGTGAAGCTTTAGATAGCTGTTCTCCTAGAAATTATGGGTGATACAAGAAGTGTGGGTTATGTTCCTAGGTTAGCCTACAAATGCCCATAAAGAGTTAAAATATTTCAGTAGGAAAATAGAAAACAATATTACACTGTGCCTTGAAGAAAAGTCTTGGAGGGTAAGTATAAATGACTTGGACATTTTCAAGAGCTTTAGAGGAGCATGGTACCAGTAACTGTGTAATTTTGCTTTTCCTAAAAACCTTTGGTACAGGTAGGTTTATATTCATTCCTTCTTCAAGGACCTGTAATTATTGTATCAGCATACCGAATAACATCCAGCAATTGGGACTAGTGCTTAACCTAGATGCATCACAGCCAATTTGGTTCCACTGAGCCCATATTAGGTTCCTCTCCAACTTGGTTAAGAACTGCTGAGGCTTGTACCTTGCTACCAGAGGGTCTGAGGAACTAGGCCAACCTCCACACACAATAAAGCTTTGGAACAGGGATTGGAATACGCTTGACACTAAGCAATAACTTTTTGGATTACAGATGGAACAAAGAGGAGAGGGTTTTTTGCTGATGTAAGCAGGAAACTAGAAGAGAGTGTTAAAGAGGATGTATATTTACAGAAGACAAGTTTCAATGTCATGAACTGAGCTGTGAGCACTAAAAGAGGATAGTAGAGAACATGCTTTATTCCCCTTAAAAAAGAAAGGAGATGGGGGAGGTTGGGAGTTCTCAAACTTAGGTAAGGTCAGTGATTGATGTGAGGACCTGTCCAATCAGGATACGTTGGTCACTGTGGAGCAACTATAGTGATCATGATGTGAGTCATGTGTTAGGGCTTGGTGCTCATGGCTGAGGCCAAGGCAAGGCCTTGTAGTGCAAGCTATGTGCTTTGTATCTTGGGAACTGTCCTCCAGGTAATTGCAAACTAAGATGGGGCCAAGCAATAAACAGCTAAAGGGAATTTTGGCTTTACTAAATTGCATGATGCTGGCCGAATGTTGCATGTTAATTAGGTGGGGATGTGTTGTGTGTGTGTGTGTGTGTGTGTGTGTGTGTGTGAAGTTATTAAAGAATTACAAAAATGTAAATATTCAGAGTTGATAGCAGCTAACTCTATGACTAAAGCAACTTGTAAATTTACCTCTCATTCTTAGGAGCAGGGAAGCTGCTCAGGGTAAGAAGAGAGTGAAGCCTGTGGACATTTTAATTGCTGTAATTCCTTCTGGAATGTCTGGTCTCTGTAATTCTGTTGTTGTTGTTCAGTTGTGTCCGACTGCATGACCCCATTTGGGGTTTTCTTGGCATAGATACTGGAATGGTTTACCGTTTCCTTCTCCAGCTCATTTTACAGATGAAGAACTAAAGTGAACTGGGTTAAGTGACTTGCCCAGGGTCACACTGCTAGTAAGTGTTTGAGGCCAGATATAAACTTCGGAAAATGAGTCTTCCTGACTCCAGGCCTAACACTCTACCCACCGCACCACCTAGATGCCTTCTCTGTAGTTCTACATGTCTATTAATGGTTTTAAGGTTACTAGTTAGAATGTTTTATTTACAAATACCAGCCTTGATCTGTGAAGTAGGTTGTGTATTAATATTGCTTGTTAGAAAGTGTATACATATAAAAATAGTTATGTTGGTAAGTTGAGGCAATTTTCTCAAAAATTAAAAGCTTTGAAAAGTTTCTGTTCCTCCACCCTCAACCCCTGTGGAAGTCAGCATTCGTATGTACTCAGCACTGTTCTAAGGGAAAGTTCTAATTCCCCAAGTCAAAGTTTCTGTTGTTCTCCCTTGAGAAAAAACCTTCAGGTCTTTTTTTTAACTTTGGCATTAGTCAAGTTAGATAGAGAAAGGGAAAGTAAAATAACCACTTTATTATCAGTCATCATTTATTAAGTATCCATTAGGTGCCAGGCCTTGTGCTAAGAGCTGGGATACAAAATAACATAAAAGAAAGTGCCTGTCCAATGGGGGAGACAGCAAATATATGCAAACATGCTATATAGTGTATAAATAGGAAATAAAAGAGGGAAGGCACTAGAATTAAGAGGAGTCAGGAAAGGCTTTCCATTAAAGGGGGGACTTGAGTTGATACTTGAAAGTAGAAGTAGATTTTGATTATTTTCCATTTAACTTACGCAGTTTCACAGTTTTGCCTCATGTAAGCTACTGGGAAGATCTCTGTTTGCAGAATTATGATAGTGTGCACCTCTGTTCAAGTGTAAAGTTTGTGGCAACCTTATTCTTACAGATAATCAGCTTTGGCATCCTAATCCAAAAGAAAGGTAACACCCCCCCACACCCCCCATTCTCACCATCCTATTCAGCCAGTGACTGATTTAGAATCCCTTAGAACTAGGAAAACGTTCACGTGGCCCATCTGTAAAATGAGAATAGTAACTTAGATCAACTTAACAGGGTGATTGTGAGGTTCAGATGAAATTATATCAAGCATATTTATACCTGAAAGTGCTAAGTCACCTAACTTCTTAATGTTTTGTATGTATAGTTACCAAGTGAAACCTCTGTGTCCTGGATGCATGTAATATGCTATCAAGGCTAACAAATAACCAGGTACAAATTAGATTCTTAATTTGGTGTATACTTGAGGGAGAAGAGGAAGAGGACAAGGGGAGGAACAAGATGCATTTATCTGTGATAAAATGGTGAGTGTATGGTGCAGCCTCTTTAAAGAATTCTGTAATAAACCCTTATTTTGCAGTTATAAAAGGACTGAAATCAACCTCTGTGCTTTGTGACTCAAGGTTTAAAAAGGAGAAACATACTATATAACTCAAATTATATTCATTTCAGATCTATTTTTCCAGAATATTTTTCTTACAACTTTATAATATGGGTATGTTGGGAAATAAATATTAAGATGAGAAATCTCAGAATTTTCTAACTGAAGTGATCCCATCTTAAATATTGTAACTAATTACAAACCTTTGAAGTTGGCAATTTGATATGTTAATTAGCTTTACTTGCTAATAGGCTTTTGCCAAATCTTTGGTGGAACTTCCTTGGACAAAATGATGTTTAAATACAAATGAGAGCTGGGAGTAGGCTCCTATAAGAAGGATGGTTCCCTAGGGTGCAACACATAGGAGTACTCAATAAGAAATGTCTTTGATATTACATTTTATTATAGTACACGATAAATGGCACATTTATTTTGTGATCTATAAGGCCATGTGTTAGAGCAGTAGTTCTTAAAGGATGGTCCAGGAACCCCTGGGTGTCCCTGAGAGCCTTTCAGGTCAAGAGATCACAACTGTTTGAATAATGATATTGTTTTAATTTCTAATATATTAGATAGAAATGGCTCTCAACCCACGTTAACAAAAGTTTTTGGAGAGGTCTCAATTTTTGAGAGCGTAAAAAGGTTTTGAGACCAAGAAGTCTAATGACTGATGTATTCTGAATGTCTCCCTCTTCCCTCCCCCCTCAAAGAGCAGTATTGGTGACTTTCAGAAGCTCATAGCAGAGATGGATATTTGTTTGCATAAGTACCGAGAGGAGAGCTGAAGCTGTTCCTGAGCCCCAAATTACTATCTCGAGGAAAGGAGATTTTGAATTCACTGGGCACCTGATCTAACATTTTTATCACAGAAAGGAGATTTCCCAGGCAGCACCAGTTTTGGTAGTTGTTTCAGTTGGAACTCCAAGTTCAAGAGTTCTTGAGTTCAAACTTCCAAAGAATCCTGATGTGTATGCATAGGTCTGACTAGAAGGAGGGCTTGGGGAGACTCTGTAGGACTCTGGGAAAGAGGGATTCATCAAAATAATGAAATGTTGCCCAATGACGTTTTCCAGTTCTGAGAGAGTTTATAGGTCATTTGAGTGCTTTATATTCCCATACTTGTTAACTGGTTCTTGTAAGTGCTTATGCAGTATCTTACACATTTTCTATGGGCTGTCCCCTACCCATTATTCATGCACACTGAAAATATGTGTGGGAGTTGGGGTCCCTGTTATTCACATTTGAGGAAGCCTAAACATTTACGATCTGTATCTAAACTTTTATTTTGAAAAAAATTCCTGGATTATATTTAGTGCAGGGCAAAGAGCCAAAGAGAGAAACTGATTGATCATTTGGGATCAAGTCCCTTGTATTAGACCTGTATCATATGAGGCTAGAGTCCTTTGAGTATTCCTGAGCCAAAGGTCAGATGGATCTGTGATTTTATAGATGTGATTCCAGTGCCTAGAACTTAATAGGTCTTTAATAAGAGCTTATTGATTGATTGAGTACTCCCTTGATGATGCAGATAGTAACCTATCTCTCCCCTCCTTCTCATTTCTTATCCATGTCCCCAGGAAGTCCATTCGGCATGAATCTCTCTCTACTTCTCTTGACACAGCATGGATAAAGAAGAAAGCATTGTTCTTTGGTTATTCTTTGCTCCTGTCATGTGATGTCAGGATCACTCTCCTGCATATGGAACAATGTGTTACTCTAAACTCGAAGGTTTTAAAAAGTCTTTTCACTGAAATATTCCAACTTTTAGGTAGAGAAGCAATTCTCCAGGCAGTTTATCAGTCCAGAGAATACAAACAAAACAAAACTAAAAAAGAAAAAGGGCAAGAAGGTTGGGGAAGCAGGCAACAAAGAGGCTCCCTGGGGTCTCTGAAGGACCCAGCCAAAGTCTCAAAGATTAATTTTATACTCATTTTTCCCAAAGGGTGAAAGAAATCCACCAGGAGGCAATATTAATTCCAACTGTCCCAGGTCTGCCCTACAATTTCCTTGCTTGCAACAGCCTCATTAGTGTTGTGACACCTCCCTGGCTCACAATAGGACCATTTTATTTCCACTCGTATATCTCTGAATTAACCATACATGGCAATAGAAGAATCAGTGTCAAATTATTAGTACAGAGAGCAATTGTTCATCTTTCATTTTCAAAGAAGGTCAATGATAACACAGGGTGATGATGTTAAATTGTATGTAAGTGAGTCTGAGTTTCACAAAGAGTCATCCAAGTCCAGTGGCAAGACAAAAGTCAAGACAACTAGAGGCACCCTTGGATGCATTGGATGACCTTGCCAGTGGTCAAGTGGTGGGAGAGGTTAGTGGACTAGAGATGAGGCTTCATGGAGCTGATGAGACTTAAATAACTGTAAGGAGAAAGAGAATTGAGCTAAGTGGAGATGTGTCATTTTCTTTTATTTTTCCAGATAATTTAATTACCAAATCTATCTTAGCCCCAAAATGGTATGAATGAGTTCCACAAATACAACAAATAACAGCAAATAAAGCTGCAAACAAATACCAAAATCTACATTTGTGTAGTTAAGAAATGAAGAAAAATCAAATGCAGATCTTTTTTTAGTTCTAATTCCTGTCTGCTGCTTTTTTTTTCTTAAGAGTATTATTGTTTTTCCAATTACATGTAAAGATAGTTTTCAACATTCATCTTTATAAGATTTTGAGTTCCAGATTTTTCTCCCTCCCTTCCTTCCCTCCCCCCATCCCCAAGACAGCAAGCAATCTGATACAGGTTACACATGTGCACATTAATCATTTTGTGAAAGAAGAATCAGAATAAAAGGGAAAAACCACAAGAAAGTAAAAACAAAAAAAGTGAAAATAGTATGCTTCAACCTGAATTCAGATTCCATAGTTCTTTCTCTGGATGTGGTTAGCATTTTCCATCATGAGTCTTTTGGAATTGTCTTGGGTCATTATATTGCTGAGAAGAGCAAAGTCTATCATAGTTAATCATTGCACAATGTTGCTGTTGCTGATGTTCTCCTGGTTGTGCTCACTTCACTGAGCATCAGTTCATGTAAGTCTTTCCAGGTTTTTCTGAAATCTGCCTGTTCATCATTTCTTATATCACAATAGTATTCCATTACATTCATATACCACAACTTGTTTTGTCATTCCCCAATTGATGTGCATCCCTTCAGTTTCCAATTCTTTGCCACCACAAAAAGAGCTACTATAAAGGTTTTTGTACCTGTGGATCCTTTTCCCTTTTTTATGCTCTCTTTAAGATACAGACTTAGGATCAAAGGGTATGCACAGTTTGGTTGCCCTTTGAGCATAGTTCCAAATTGTTCTCCAGAATGGTTGGATCAATTCACAACTCCAACAATGCATTAGTGTTCCAATTTTCCCACATCTTCTCCAACATTTATCATTTTCCTGTTTTGTCATGTTGAACAATCTGATAGGTGTGAGGTGGTACCTCAGAGTTGTTTTAATTTACATTTCTCTAATCAATAGTGATTTAGAGCATTTTCATATGATTATAAATAGCTTTAATTTCTTCCTCTAAAAACTGCCTGTTCCTATCCTTTGACCATTTATCAATTAGAGAATGACTTGTATTCTTATAAATTTGGCTCAGTTCTCTATATATTTTAGAAATGAGGCCTTTATCAAAAACACTGGCTGTCAAAATTGTTTCCCAGCTTTCTGCTTTGATGGGTGTCATTATCAAGGATATAGTATGGGACTGGCACACTAAATGAACCAAGGCTTTAAGCCTTGGTGGCATTTCTTAAATTCTGATGATAATATCAGCAAGTGCCACCAGCCCATATTAATGTCAGTGGATGTGGTCTGCTTGGTTGTACAGGGAAGAAATGCTCTACAATCCAGGATGGTTGTGTTTTGAGATGATAGCTATGTCAGCACTTCCAAATGTTGTGTACTAATATGCTTTCATGCCTGGAACAATTTATCTGGAAATGTCTACCCTGAGTACCAAGAGAAAAGTAATGAAAATGCAACCAATACTTTTAATTGAGTCCATGCATCTTAATGTTTCTTAAGCAACAGAGGTTTTCTCAATTGTCAGTTTGAAAGTTAAGCCATTTTGAATGGAACCACTCTCTGAGCATAAAAAGAGAGCCAGGTAGCCACTGGGGAACTGACTATCAGAGAGCACTTTCATATTCTCTGTGCATGGCTATGTGGAGACAGTGATTGTTGTTGAACCACAATATGAATTACAAATTGCTGCCTATGAAATCTCTAGAGACAAGATCCTCTGAACCAGAGTACAGTTACTATTGCAGCTCTGGATGAATGAATTCTAATTGGCCTGTCAAGTAGAAGTCCTGCCAGGGAATACCGATCAACCCAACTCTTCTGTTAGAGAAAGTGCAATGGCCATGATGAGCCTTAAAACTGGATGAACTACTTTCTTTGAGTCTCAGTTGGGAGAAAGCTTTTTGTAAATAGTGAAGGGGTATATAAACCTGAGTGTAGGCCTGAACTTCAGTAAGCTGAGATATTTTCACTGATAATGTTTTGATGACCTTTTATGACTGAGTAACTGGTCTCTGGGCTGCTGTGGCTAGTGAGAGGCAGAATATTCTAGTGGATATTGTGCTCAAATCCCACCCCTGACACATACTAGCCTTATGGCCTTTACCTCTCTAATCCTCAATGTCCTCATCTATGAAATGATGAGCTTGGACTTGAGAACCTCTAAGGTCCCTCCCAGCTCTAAATCTATGATCTTATGGTGATAACATTGCATTAACTTATCATCCCCCTCTAGGAGTAGACCACTAACCTTCATCTTAGAGGTTCCAGTAAGCATCTTTCATAGAGACGCTCACGACAAGATTACCTCTCTTCTTAGCCAGTCTCCCTCCAAGGTGATCGTTTGGCAAGTCTGTCAGGACTGCCTTCAAGCAAACATGAGCTGTTCATGTTCATTTTACCAGCAGAGAACCTGGGAGTCTGTCGTAGTCACAACCAAGGAGCAGGGTTTCCCATGGTTTCTTACAGTTCTAGCTAGTGATAGTCCTAATTTGTTTATCACATAATTTGATTTATAGTAAATTACATAAGCTACTGATAAAGTTATTTATAATATTTTACCATTGGTGGTCTGTCTTAACAGAGGGTCTACATATACTTATCAGTTGTCTACAAGCACACATGTGATGATCATACCACGCAATTGTTTATGAGATTGATAACAACTGATAGGAAAACAATACAACTGTGTCACGACATGAAGTCAAATCAAAATAGGAGTTGGTTATGCTAAGTTGACAAACTTATTTCTACTATCTTTTTCAGGTAACAAAATTATTCTCTCTCCATGTTTCTTAAGAGTTTACTTTCTGTTCCCTTTTTCTTTATAAGGCTGATTTTCTAGGATAAATATGATTAACCATTGCATTGCTATTCTATGTGTTGCATTACTCAAATGCATCAGAGAAAAGACATTGGGGAAAATATCTAGGGCTAGAAGTGGGGGAAAGGAGGGAGAAAGGGAAAGAGAAGGGAAGATTTTGTAACTGCTATATATTGACCAGGGTACTTTCTCCTAGTGTGGCTTCCGGCTGAACAAAAGAAAATTGATTCATTTTTTGTTAATTTCTAGACCAGGGAGAAAAAATGAAGAAACCATGATCCCAGCTCCTGCTAGACAAACAGTTGTTATTGTTGTGGTGGTTTTTTTTGGGGGGGGGAACAAAAGAGGTGAAAGATTGTAAATGAGACTGGTATGGGAAAATATTACCATAGTCATTTTTGTCTTCGTATTATTCTCTATGGCATGTACAAAGAACACCAAATTTTCCAGATTTGACACTAGTAATGAGAGGAGCACCTAGTTGTATCCACGGAAAAATATGGTGTTTACAATTGTTTTCAGGTCCTTGCCCTTAAAAGGAATGAGGCCTAGAGAGATCTGTGAAAAGGACAATAAGCTCTGAAGGAGAACCCTCCACATAGATGAAAGAGAAGACATTTCCTGTAGTATTCTAGGTAAAGCCAGAGTTCTGAAGGTAACCAAATTCTAGTTCTAGGACAGTCAAAAAATGCTTTTATAACAATGGTCCAAAGGTAGAGGTAAACATAGACTAGGTAAGTGAAACATACAACGAGGGAGGAATAGGTAGTGTCAAACTGAGGCTTCATCTTAAAGAATTTCTCTGTCCGAGACACTTGTATGGCAGTGGGATGCTCCCCACCCCCAATCTTCAGTATACCGTGGAGCATGGGATGTTACTATTTTATTTCCATTTATGGGATACATGTTATGTAGCTCTAGCATCAGAGTTGCCTCCTCTCTTTCTGGCAGACTTTCCTATCACCAGTTCCTGTGACTGTATTATCAACCTTCCTCTGCCTCCTCAGGATGTTGTTTTTTTTTCTTTTTGTATTCCATCTTGGATTATCTTCTGTGCTGTCTAGGAAGCCTTCTCTAATAAGCCAAAATGTAGGTAGAGGTGTTCCCTCTCTCCCTCTTTATCTTCTTAGTGGAGGGATCAAGAAGATAAATATAGCAAATACTCTGTAGGGGAGAACCTATTGCTTTGACTATATCACCTGGGTACCAAAGTCAGCCAGTTTCGCGTACCTTTTGGTCACACACTGGTTCTTGGAAACCCTGCCTTTAATCCAATTTAGCTGCTGTCCTTCCTCCCTAGCCTCTGTTAATGCACTAAGATAGCAGCAGCAGGCACTCGTAAGTATTAGCACAGTCTTCTCCAGCAAACATAAAATTGAAGAAAACAATCTGAAAGTAAGCTCCTCTTCATCTTAAAAAAATAGAAATCCCAATTGGTTTAGCAGTTGGACATCAATAATTAGTAAACCTGTCTATCTTTTTAATTCAGGTCAATTAGCAGCTATTAGGAACGTATTGTTGGGGCAGCTAGATGGGCCTGGAATCTGGAAGATCTGAGTTAAAATCTAGCCTCAGACACTTACTGGCTGTATGATCTTGGGCAAATCACTTAGCCTCTGTTTGCCTTAATCTACTGGAGAAGGAAACAGCAAACCACTCCAGTATCTTTGCTTAGAAAACTTAACAGATGTTATGGTCCACAGGGTCAGGAAGAGTTGGACACCTTAAAGAGAGAATAGAAATAAGTTTGTCAACTTAGCATAACATTTTGATTTGACTCCATTTTGTGATAGAATTGTTGGTTTTGTTTAATTTTACTTTATTACAAGGGACCTCTCAATAGGGAAATGTAATACAAAAATAAAACAATAATACTTTAAAAAGAAAAATATATGTTTAAAAGCTGTATGCAATAAAGATTCAATTTAATATACAATCCTCTTTTTCTGTTTTTGTTTATATGTGGAAATGTTGATATTTATAATAAAAAAAGAAAGTGTGAAACTTGGAGTCAGAGAACTTAACTTCAAATCCCAGTTCTCACTTTCACTACCTATGTGACCTCCTGGTGCAGTGGATAGAGCGCTGGGCCAAGTTGAAAGACCCTAATTTAAATCTAGCCTCAGGTACTTAGCTGTGTAATCCTGGGCAAGTCATTTAATCCTGTTTGCCTCAGTTTCCTCATCTGAAAAATGAGCTGGAGAAGGAAATGGCAAACCACTCCAGTATCTCTGCCAAGAAAACCCCAAATGGGATCACAAAGAGTTGGACATGACTAAAATGACTGAACAATAATATCAAGCCTTGGGTAATTCACTTAAACTGTCTGGGCCTCAGTTCCTTTTCAGTAAAATAAGGGGTTGAACTAGACCTAACAAAGGGTTCTGGGAACAGATTTTGGAAGGTTCTTTGAACTTTGATAGGAAAAGCATTATGCTTATATATTTGATAATCTTTTGTTTCCTTTGGGTTTTATTCTGAGAAATCCATAGGCTTCATCAGACTTTCAGATGGGTCCATGACACAAAAAAGGTTGAGAACTTCTACACAAGATGACCTTTAAAGGCATTTCAGTTTCATATATATGATTTCTTTTCACAGTGTCTTCAGTCCTACTGACTTTGGTCCCTTTGTTAAAATATTTCAAATTCTTTCTTCCCATACTGCTTTGCACCTTTCTAATTATATTTTATACTCTAACTTAGGATTATATGTAGATGATCTTTTTTTCTCTACAAGACTGTTTGATCTTTGAGGATAGGGAGATCATATCTTATTCATCTAGGTATCTCTTACAGTGAAAGGCAGAGTGCCTCTCACATAAAAGGCAAGCAATAAATGTTTGTTGAATGATTATCTGGAATGAAATGAAAGTCTGACACACAAGGGATGTGTGTGTGTGCATGCATGTGTGTGAACATGTGCATGTGTGTGTGTGTCTATGTGCATGTCTACACAAATACTTGGCCCAGACCCATGATTTCATCATCGTAGGAAATCCCCGATGTGGAAATTTCCTTCATGGATGGTTTAACTCAAGAGCTGGCAAACTATGGCAAGCTAGCTAAATACCAACAATCCCTGGTGCTGCTTGGCTGGAGAGTTAAGAATGCTTTTTACAATAAATACACTAAGACTTTATTTAAAAAGTTAAAAATCATTCTTAGCTTGCAGTACAAAAATAAGCAGCAGCCAGATTTGACCATCAAGTAGTGGTGTGACCAACCTTGTACAGTCTTAAGAAAAAATATGGATAGCAAAATTAGGATTTGAATGAATCTAGGTTTTGTGATTAGAGACTTCATAAAGACAAAACACATCGTTATCATAAATTTGCAAGACAAACAATATATTTGATTCATTTAATTAAAGTTTAAAAACAAAAAAGGTTTAAGTGCATTGTAATTTTAAATAATTTAAAATACAATTTAATATACAATCTATAAATTTTATGGCACTGTTACAGATATATTAAAATTCAAATACTGATAGCAGAAATAATAGCAAGATATCAAAATAGTTCTTCTTAAATTTACTAAATGCTTAGGTCTACATACAATGATATTAAAGAGAAAACAAAGGAAAACCTTCAAAGACAGATAACTAAAGTATTACAGTCAATTTCATGTTTTCTAGAGTCCCTGTAACACCTAACAATTTTGGGGGCAGTGTTACAAATATAAAGAAATAAAGTTTTTAATAAAGAACTATACAAATATATTTACATACACATATATGCACACTGTACATATTAAAACTTGTGACACAACAATTTTCTAATACATGAGATTTTTTTCACTTTCACATATTTAATGGAAAATGATTAAATATTGTGTAAACATAGTTCATTTCATGAATAAACATTATTTCTTGCTTTAAAGCATGTAATTTTTCTTTAAAATCTCTAAGTATTCCTGAGTTGCTAGGGAAACAGGATCCTGATTCAAATTTGGCATTCTTGAGGATTCGTTAGCAAATTCAGCTGGGGGAAAAAGAAAGAAGAAAAAATTATATTCTACACACACACATGTATGCGTTTAATTTTTTTATTTCTCTTAGGACTCATGATTCATCATGGGCGTGAGAAGCATGAAAATGGTCATTGGTCCAACTTAGTCTTAGTCTTAGAGGTTCCTGAGCACTTTGAAGTTAAGTGACTTGCGCATGGTCTCAAGGGCAGTATGTATCATAGGGAGGATTTGAACTCAAGTTTTCCTGGAAGTCACCTACCATATAGTCTTGTTTTGAAACTCAAATCAGACAATGTATGCATAAAGTTTAAAGTGTTTTATAAAGGCCAGTCACTATTATTATACTTAAAAAGTACACTGATTTTTGAACAACTCATAAAATTGTTCACATAATATTTCTTTTTTATCCTCTGAAGGAGAAGTCAGTATATAAGCTGCAATTATAATTATGTTCATGGTGGTCTGTTTGCTTATGCACATGTTGAGCTCTATTTCCTATTTAATTATGTTTAGTATTGCCTTTGGGTTCACAATGAAACCAACCATGCCAATTATTTTATTTGCCTATTTGAGGAAAATGTGAGAATCGCACTTCCTTTTAGCTGCAACTTAACTATTTTTTGGTTAAATTGATAACAAGGGTCCCAATATAAATATTATTTAGTTCTTTCAGTACTGTTGGTCACTGGACAAAGACTGTAAATTAAGATTCTAATAGTTAAACTGATATTTGTAGATGGTTTTTGAATTGTGGGATTCTTAGTATCTTTTGCTCCCTTTTCCATCACTCTCCTGAAATCACTATGGAATCACAGAATTAAACAGAATAATAGAATCTCAGGCTTGGATATGATTTCAATGGTTCTCTAGTCCAAATCTTGACTAGCAACTTCTTGACTGCATCCCCCCAAAAGTGGCTGACTAACTTTACATCTGAAGATCAGAAGGAGCTACACAGGACTGAGGACCAATTATCCTTCTGTTTCATAGGATGCTGTGGCCAAAGACTTCATTACCTACTGATCAACCTTCTGGATGTAAGCCTCTCTGTAAGTGGTCAGGCTTGTGTTCTGGAAACAGGTACAGTCTATGGGCTTGTGCTATGTTTCTAGCTTATTAAAAGAACCTGTTAGAGCTTGCACTTCAATTGCACAGAAGAATCCAAGGTTACTTCAAAGTGATGAAGAAGAAGGAGGTGGCACTGAAACAGCACCTTTGTGGGAGCTTTTCCAGCATATTTAAAAATCAGGTATAGCATCAAATTATAATATTTTATTTATCAACAATTTGGACATACCTTCAAGTTCCCTGGCTATACTTTTTTTCAACTCCTGCCGCATCTGAAATAACATTAAAATATTATTCAGAACAAAGAAGTAAATGAGGAGTAAGGAACTTGAGATAATACACAGAACTCAAAAAATCTTTTTAAAAATTGCAGACATCCAGAGAAATTACTAATAAACTTAGACACTAGTTTAGTTTGACTTTAATCATTCAACAGAAAATCTATTGGTCTAAGAAAATAATACTATTATTAAAAGAATCAAGAGTTTCTCATAATTAATTATATACAGAGATATGTGAACTTTGTTAGCATAGAAGTCATGTCTCAGATTTTGAAAACAGTTTTCTTCAACTCTAAGCAAATCAATTTTATTTAAATTTTTATCAATATAACATTTTTCTCTAAAAATAAAATCAATTTCATATCCTATGCATTAAAATAATTAACTTCAAATATTAATACTTTATTTCATTAAGCTACAGACAGTCTAAACACAAAATGAACTCAACTTACAGTGAGCAAAATGGAAAAGAAAATGCCTGGAAATGATTAAATACAATACAAAAATTCCAAGGATGGGCAGAGAGTATTATATGAAAACAGCTCCTACATTTTCTGTTACAATTGAAATATTTCTTAATCCAGACAGAAACCAATTTCATTTGAGTTTCTAAATACACGCTTTGTGGTTATGTAGATTTTAGTAACAAAATTAAGAGAAATCCTGCTTCCTACTGTAACTTGTAAAGAAAGAAGGAAAGAGACTGGTGCCAGTCCTTCAATTCTTGTAACAACTTCATTGAAGTGGGGAGAGAAGATAAAACGGGAGAGCACTCTTGATAATGATTAAAGCTGTACAGTTTTCTTTTCAGAAGACAGCTTAAATAGGATAGTATAGATAGAAGGTAAATGTTGCAACATTCATATAAAGTATGTGGGGAAAACATCACCAAAATAGAGTATCCATATATATAATGTTCTTATTTAAATTCACACTCAAGAAAAGATATTTCTCTCCAAATTTGTAATAGTAAATGCACAAAAGAGAACCCAGCAAAAAACCGAGCAAATGTCTGTGACTGTTCATGATGACGATATGGGAAACTTCTTATGTCCTGGAAGTAAACTTGGAGGTAAGAGAGGAGGAGAATTTGGATCTATTCCCCAGGTTCTGAGTTAGATCTTTCTTAAATCTTTCTTTGATAGGATCATTACTAGAAGAGGTCTTAAGTAATGAAAAACTTGACATTGGACAAAACCTTTAAAAGATTTTATGTGATACGTTAATAAATATATGCTATGAAGAGAAAATTGATATATTTTTAAGGGAGGACAAATGTTCAGTATCATTTGCAAAAAGCTCTTTTCATACATGTAATATATATGTAAAAATATCTCTGTGCCTCTCTCTAAATGAAATGTATAGACATACATGTGTATATATAATACGTAAAGGTTGTAATCAGAAAGAGCCTAGTTAAGTGACTTTGCAACTTGATAGCTATATAACCTTGGTCAAGCCTAATCTATAAGCCACAGTTTTCTCATATGCAAAATGGAAATAATACTTGTACTAAAATCTTACAGGGTATTATAAGGATAACATAAGATAATATATGTCTAATATTTTGCTAACTATAAAGCACTACCTACTAAAACTTTTGACTTCTATAGACTCTCAAAAAATATTCACATGATTTCAGTTTTAGATTTGGGAAGTTATCATATTGACACCGTTACCATTCTAAATTTATTATTATGATAATTTCTCAATAAGGCTGGTCATATGCAAGGGTAGAGTAGATGATAACCCATGTGTTTTATTTCAAGAAGGCTTCCTATTCCTGGAAAGGCTTCCTATTCCCAAATAGCTTACCTACTAGACTTTCACAGATGTCTGAAATACTGTTTCAGATTCATTCCTCTGGATTATGGTAAACATACATAACTCTAGGAGGGAGGAACATATTAAATCAGCAGAAACCTTGAACACTTTAGCATGAATTAGATTATTAAATACTTTACGATATGAAAGGGCTGATAACATCTCTCTTTTGGGCATGAGATGATACCTAACAGGTAATTCTAACAAGGAAGCAATGTAGTGTGGTGGAAAGGACAATGGACTTGGAGTCAGGAGAGTCCTGGCTTAAAGTGTCCAGCTGACACTTCTTCCTCTCAAATGGTTTCAGCTCTTCTTGCTCACAGCCTCTGTGTATCTCTAGCTATATTTGATCTATATCTATTAGATAAAATTCCAGACAGTAGTCATGAGCAAGTCACTTAGCCCCTCTCACTCTCAGTGTCCTTATCTGTAAAAAGGTATAATAACAGCACTTTATAGGGTGGATGTGAGGATCAAGTGAAATGATACAGATAAAGCATTTTGTAAACTTTAAAATGCTATATAATTGTCAGTTAAAAAGCACTATCATTGTTGTTATTGGTATTATTAGAATAAAGATAAAGGTCCAGGGCAGGTATGTGTGGGGTATCTAATAGAGCAGCTGTCAGAGGCTACCACAAGCTTGATGGCCCCTGGGTATCATGGAAATGGGAACATGCAAGAAAGGGGAAAGTCTAACCAAGGGAGATAAAAAGGTACCAACTGCAAACCAATTTGGCATAGGGCTAGCCCTATATATTAGAGGAAGTTAGAACATAGATTTCATCTAAAATTTGATAACTTTTTGATCTGATGCTGACTTCTTCCATTAACTCAAAATCTGTTATTAGGAAAGCTAATGTTAATATTCTTTTTCTTAACACACTCTGGAGAGTGCAGGGCTTTGGATGTTTATGATTAAATATTACGAAAAACCAAATTTCTAAAAAGAGATGGTTATCACTGACAAATTTTCTGGAAACTATTGCCTTCACAACGTTTTACAAGACCTTAGTTCTTTGAATAAATCACACATGGGAGAATGGACTCCATCAATGACTCTTTTCTAATATCTTTAGGACTATCACAAACATGTTTGACAATTTATAGAATCATCACTACACAAGGTCTTCTGAAGATCATTTCAAAATGTAAAACATTCTTAGCTTTTACAGAGATCTACAAAATAATTATAAAAATAGATGTGAAATGATTATCTCCTTCAAAGGCATTTTATACCTATATCCCAAAAGAATGCATTGACAAATTTATCCAACATCAGCATATATTAACAGCTATAGGGAACTTTAAAGGTTAGCTAGCCCTACTCTCTCATTTTACAAATAAGAAAACCAAGACCAAGGTAAATCAATCAACAAGAATTTATAAGTGCCTACTGTGTGCTCAGCACTATGCTAGGGGCTAGGAGTGTAAATTAAAACAAAAACAAAACCAAGAAACCTGAAATGATCCCTACTCACACAGTGTCTACTACATAGTAAGCTAAGTACTTAATGTTTTTACTGCGTAACAAGTTTACATTCTAATAGGAAAACAATACATACTTAAATAAATATATACATAATAAAAAAAGAACAAATACAAAGTACAGTTGTCCCTTCCCCATCACAGGGGTTAGGGGCCCAGTGCTCCTGCAATCTAGAAAATCCACGTAAAATTTTTTTGGCCCTCCCTTCATTCCAGAGAAGAAGTCTGAATTTTTCCTTTTTCTTTTATGGGGTGTTGACAGTACCTTGTTGTAAAATTTGGGTTAAGTATTTGGTCACAGACTCTGTGTTATCTGCTGTCCTTTGCATGTCATCTGCAGCTTCCACAAAATTCCCCCAAAATTCCTATTTAGTTTCTTATGCTGACCCACAATATATGGAAACTGTGATGGGGAAAATTGTGATGTGAAAGGGATAACTATAGTTAAACTCAAGATACTAGTCCAAGATTACACAGGTAATAAGTAGCAGAGACCTAATTTGGATATGTTTTCAACATCAGGGAATGCCCAGGTCTGGCTTGGTGAATTTTCCAGATACTTCTGGATTCTACTTCCAGATACTTTAATTAATATTCTACATTAATATTCTACATTCCCCAATTTGGTATCTCACAATCCCAACTGTTCCTCTGGACTGGCCTACATCTTCAAAGGCATTTCATGCTCCAGTGTTTTTAGTTTCTAGGAAAGAAGGGACCTATGCATATGGCCCTGTACTGAAGCATCCTCTGGGGTAACTAAGCAGCCAGGCTTTTGGCAGATGAGTCTCACCAGGCCTTATTTCAAAAAAGTGTAAATAGAAGATGTGGAGATTGTTCCACCTTTTTTTTTTTTTAAATTAAAGCTAACCGTATACTGTTCACAATCCTTCATGTTCTATGTGCAAAGCTCTAGAAGTGACCAAGTTATCACAGGTCAGCACTTCCTGACAAATTAAACAGATGGAGCAGTCAAGGTCAGAGGTGGCACTGGCTTGCCACATGCTCTTGTGGTTCTGCTTAGCATTCTGTGCATCCCCACTTCTGGACTCAAAGTGCGAGAGTAGCATAACCATGGTCAGTAGAAGGCCTGGGTGAAGATAATTTTGAAGTTTCCCACAAGCAGTTTGAGAAAGTTGTTGTTATACTATGCTATGGAAATTTGTCTGTTGGAACCGCCCCCCATGTCTACTGAATTTGTTGAATTTGGTCACATCACAGAAAGAACTTCTTTACTGAATAGAGGAAATGAATATCCCTCTGCTAAACATTTTCAGGCATAAAATCAGCTCAAGGACAGGAAGCTTGGCCCTTCTGTTTAGGTGGTAATGGGTATGAGGACGTTTTAGGGTCAGAAAACGGTACAAGTATGAGTTACTGCTAAGTGCTGTGACAATCACAGTAATGGCAGAATACCCAGGCAGAAGCAGGATCCAGATCAGTCTAGCATTGTGGCAAGTCAGGAAGCCTTTCTGAGATAGAAGGCACAAATAAGTTACTGGTGGCTTTGTAAGTACTGGGGGCTTAAAGGGGTCATTTTCTGGATATCTGTTCACCACAGTGGTCAATTTTTCCAACCTGTCAGCAGAAGTACTTCTCTAAGGCTTCACTGTGACATTGAACTGATTCTGGGATCTTCAAAGCTCATGCCCATAGAGCACAGAATCTGCCACAATCAAAAAGCTACAAGTATTTTGGAAAAAGAGCTGCTATTGGGCACTGAAGGTCCCTTTTCTGGCTTACTGTATATTACTTCCTTTCACACACTCTTTAAGTTCCAAACAAATTGGCCCATCTCTGTTCCTCATAAAAGACATTCCATCTCCTGTCTCCATGCTTTTACAAAGGTTTTCTTCCACGCCAGGAATGTAATCCCACCTTACCTAGGTCCTTCAGAATCCCCAGTGTCCTTTGAAGGCTCAGCTCAGGTCAAGATCAAGATAGGACTTGATCGTCCTAGTTATTAAGCTCTGCCATGAGCAACCAAATTACTTTGTAGGTACTTGTATGGGCTTTATATTTACTTAGATTTATATAGACAGATTTTTATTTTTTTACCACAATGGAATGCAAGCTTTTTCACAGTAGAGACTGTTTTGTCTTTTTTTCTCCCCAGTGTAAGTACAGTGCCTGGTATAGAGTAGATGCTTAATAAATGTTTAATACATGAATGCCAAAGAATGACCAACTGAGTTAAGTATATAGGGGCCCCTTGTCAGTATGTTGACCACTAACAGGTGGTAATGAATTCTTAGGCTGACCCATGAAACAAAGAAAAAGTATAAATGGCTTTTAGTTCTCCTGATTGGCACCCTTCCTCCAAAAAAAAAAAAAAAAGAGATGGAGTTAAGAATCAATCCTAGCTTTTAGCTATTTTATAAACATTAACTTAAATGTTGGTAATTTAAATGTCCAATGACTGATAAAGTGCCATGCTATTGGAAGAAATCCATAACATCCATATTGATGTGACTGACATAAGCAAGCAGACAAAACAAAGTTGTAGTTAAACTGAAGGATGGCTTAGAACGATGGCTCACAGTTGGTTTCACTATGTACCCAAAGGCAACAAGAACCATTGTTCCACATCAAATCTGGTCATCTCATATTGCAATGTTTATGATAAGTATCTATAAAAAGACTACCATGAAGATAATTGTGACCTCTGTGCCAATATCTGTTGAAGAGAAGAAAGTAAAGACAATCTGTGAGAAACAAAGAGTTTCTTAACCAAGTCAAAAATAGTTTTGATGCTTAGTGACTTCAAAACAAAGATGGGGGCAAGAAGAGATTCCAGAAAATATGCTGGAAAACATGGCCCATGTTTGACAAATGAAGAGGACAAAGATTTTAAGATTACTTAGAATCTATGTCTGTCTGGATGTCTCTTCTGAATATTTTCTTCCTAAAGAGTTAGACAGTAAATACCAAACAAACAAACAAACAAACCCAAAAACAACACAACAAATGAAATTTGTTATTAAAAGACAAGAAATGATTGGTTACTGCTTTGGGAATGATATCAGAATCAGCTGAGTGCAGTCTGAATATTAACTAGTTTTTAAAAAGTAATAAAAATTAACATCAAGGTATAAGTGCCAAAAATGAGAAAGTATTTTTTATATAACTGCGATCTGACCTATTAAAAGTAAGCTGTTGGTACCAAAAGATCAGAAATGGAAAAAGGCAAAGGTATTAAACTTTTGTGGGAAATGGTGATAATCAAGGTCAATTGATAAAAAAAAAAGAGGCACCTTGCAGAAGTCAAAAGAGCCAAGGAGCTACTTTCACTAGTGTAGACTTAAGTTCTCTACTAAAGCTGGGAGACATGGAAGGCAACTTAGTTTAGAATATGAATTCATTTGTAAAACACTGTAGAAGACTCATACAACTGTGAAAAGAAGAAACAAAATTATAAAAAGCTTATTTATGAAACCCAGTCGAAGTTTCTGGAGAAGCAGCAAGACATCAAGGATTCATACTGGACTTGACAGTCAGGAAGATCTGGATTCAACTCCTACTTGAGATACTTCCTACTTCTGTGACCCTGGGCAAGTCACTTAACTTCTCTGTGACTTGGTTTTCTCATCTGTAAAATGGGAGGCCCAGGGACTTGATGTAAGGTCTCTTCCAGCTCTAAATCTATGATTCTATGATTTCATGAATATTTACAGATGAAACTGATGGAAGATAACATTAGAAAATGTAACATATTTGTCAATATTTCTGCAACAATCGGTTTTTATAATTATGTAGGAAAGTCATCACAACTGAATTTTAACACTTAGTTCCCAATAATAGAATGTAGATATGACACTGAAGAAGATTTCAGGAAGATTAGCTGAACTAGATCAAGGAGGAAGAAATTTTTTCTTGTGGAAATATAATTAAGAAAGCACTGAGGGGTCTTTTATAAGATTTTCCAGTAAAGGAGAAGATAACAAAAGACTAAACAAAATCACAGACAATATTGTTGCACTCAAAAAAGTCCATTGGAAGGTATACTTTGTTAAAAAAAAATTTACATTGAAATGATTACTATTCATCTATCTACATACTTTTAAACTCTATAGTATCTTTATAAGAATGAAATACACATATCACTGTATCCTTGATTGGGAGCTACTTCCTCAATGAAATCACAGACCCAAGATTATCTCATCAAATCTCTGATGCTTCTAAAGATTTCAACTATTACTGAAAACTTCCTCTCTTTTTTATGTCATTTATAGGATTTGTCACTAATGTAAATTCTCTTATGTTCAGTCTTCTCCATTCAGTCTTTCCCACATTATAGCTTTTTTGTAGTTTTTCTCCACTAAGGTCTCTCAGAAGTAAAGCATGACCCATGCCTGAAGCCTTTCTCCCTTTCCTAATATTCCAAGGCTTGCTCTACAGGATAAATTCCTTGTGTGGATACTTTCTTACATTCACTACTTTAAGAAAAAGGAATAAAATTTCACAAATAATTTGCCATAGCAGACAACATCTTTACAAAGAGAAGCGATTATAAGATGTAGATAATATAAAATCCCATGGCTTGTTGATTCAATATAGCATTTCATTCAGTAGACTAAAGCCCAGTCTTAATGAGAATCTTCCTCCAATAAGGAGTCAGTCAGTAAATAAGTATTTATTAAGTGCATACTATATGCCTGGCACTGTGCTAAACACCGGGAATACAGAGAAAGGCAAAAGACAGTCCGTGCCCTCAAGAAGTTCACAATCTAATGGAGTTATTTTTTATGCAAATGCTAAGATCAACTTACATTTCTTGATAAATGCAAAAAAAAAAAAAGCTGTGATGTGCTTCCAATGATCACTGGCTGCCTTTCAGCATAATCACTCATTTTCTAGTGATGCTGAAAGCTTATGAATCTTAGAACACCATAATCCATGAAAAACTAAAATTATGGGTGACTGAAAAAGCACTGGTGGAAGCCAATAGGTGCATGACATTTCCAATAAGGCATTATGAGCATAAGCTTTGCAATGTATATACCTGAGGAGATATGTGCTCAGAATAGGTGACGGCTGATCAAAGAACAAGAACAAGGGAGAGTTAATGGCATACCTGAAGGTGGCACTAGTACCTATAAACTGTAAAAAGACCTCAAAGAAGGCCTCCAGCATGTGACATTGCTCCTCAGAAGAGGATCTAAGGTAGAACATGGGCAAGAGTTACACAGAATGAGTAGGCAGGAATAAATTCACATTGATGAGATTGCAGATTTACTGAAATATCTTTTAAACATTCAACTTAAAAATGAACTAAATGTTCTAAAATGTATAATGTACTCTTTTGTCTTACTAAAAGATCTTGAGCACAATTTAATGTTCCCTTGGTGATTATGAAGATTAATTAGTTTAATGCAATGCTATAATAAAGTAATGCCCTCAGGTGGAAAGGGCTATTTACTTCTGACGCACTAAACATGCGACTGTTGGGTATTTCTGCTGTCTCCTCCTTTGCCGTCACTTCTAGCTTTTAGTCAATACGCTTTTCTTCTCATTCTACTATACAATCCTCTGTCGTTTAGGAAAAATCAAATATTGCCAGGGATACTAGTTAGTCACAGAATCCCCAAATGACAGAATATCAGAGTTGAACAGCATCGCAGCAGTCTTTTAGTCCAATCTATAACCTCTATAAGAGGAATTCCTATTACAATACGTGGCAGCTAGGTGACTCAGTGGATGGAGTGCCGGACCTGGAGTTAGGAAGGCTCATCTTCCTAAGCTTGAAGCTGGCCTCAGACATCTATTAGCTGTGTGGTCACAAAGAGTCAGACATGACTGAAAAACGACTGAACAACAAAATTACAATACACCTAACATACAGTCATCAAACTTTTTTTTGAATTTCTCAAATGGGAGGAAACCCTACTTCCTAGGGTAGTCCACTCCATTTATGGATGGTTCTAATTGTTCCAAAGTTTTTCATGACATCAAACCTAAGTCTACTTATTTAAAATTTCCACTGCTCCAGGCTCTACACTAGCAAGTCTGATCCCTTATTCATATACTTTCTTTCTAATATGAATTCTTTAATGTAGGTGATTTGTGACTGAAGCTTTCCTCACAATTACCACATGAAAATTGCTTCACTCCATTATGAATTCTCTCATGTGAAATAAGTTATGAGACTGCTTTTTCCATATTTATGCTTTGAGTGTTTCCCTGAAGTATGAATTCTCTGGTGTACAATAAGGTATTCCTGTTAGCTGAAGGATTCCCTGACACTGTTGTTAGAAGGAAGGCACTGTATCAATATACACGGTTATTATTCCACATCCTCCAGTAAGATTAGGTATTCCCAAAGTTAGGGTTGATATAAATAATCCTTACAAACCTTTAAGGTTAAAGTTAATTCTCATTTCCGCTAATGGAAACACCAGGTTAGGACAATGCTGATTTCTATGACAAACAGGAAGGGGTGGGAAAGAAGTGAAGCTAATGGTGCCAGAACAGAGGACTCCTAATTTTGGTGAAATGATAAAAGGATTTTCTTTTTGAAACTGTCAAAAAACTTATCAGTTAATATTTGGGTGGAAGAAAAGAAAAGAAAAGAAAAGTACTTAGTGGATTATTAATCATAATACTAGGTTTCCCTCATGTGTTTACCTTCTTTGAAAATACTATCATTGGTTTGTAAAATTATAGATCTTATATTTAATCTGTAACTGTGTCATCCTGAAGAATGAATATTGGGAACCTTAAGTTTAGTTCACTTTTGAAAATTTAACAGCCAGAATATAAGCAGACAAGAAATAAATCAAACAAAAACCTCAATTAAAAAAAAAAGTGGATTTACGAGCAAGGCCCAGTCTAAGTCTTTATTTTTAAATTTTGTTTTTTCCTGAAATTGAGACAATTTGGATTTAAAATACAATGTGCCTGAGTGGATAGACAGGACCTCAGAATTGGAAAGGGTTCAATGCCATCTCTGAAACATACTTTTTGGGTATCTCTAGATAAATCACACCAACCACTCTTCTCCATGGTCAACTCCCTAATACTACAGGTTACAAAGCCGCTGCTGATCTGCATTGATAGAGGGAGTTCCTAACTAGAAGCTCCCTATATGGATGAAATCACAGGCCAGATTAGAAATAAAATAAATGCTAAGATGGATACATAAACTTTTTTTAAAAATGAATGAAGACAGCATGTAATATTGCAGAGTACTTGAATACAAATGCACTTTCATCCATTCAGCTGACTAATTCAACTTTAAAATTTCAACTGGGCACCTGCTAGATAGAAAATATTGTGTACTGCCCCAAGCAATGCAAAAGAAGGGGAGAAACAGTCCTTGACTCCAAGGAGTTCACAATTTACTTAAAGCTAACAATGAATAGTAGGGTTCGAGATTCCATGTTGGAAATAATGTTTCACCATCTTTTGAGACAACTGTCATTGAAGTATTTGCATACAATACCAAGCAATATGTTTTCATTAAATTTTTACATTTCTTAAGATTGCAGTATGATGGATGCCATGTGCTCAGGATGCATTTAATGTCAGATGATGAGAAGATGCCGGTGATTTATCCAAAGGTAACAAAATGAAGTGTGGTCTGCTCTAACCATCTCTACATCATATACTTGATTTAACATACTCAGTTTTCTTTTAAAATACATTAATATGGAGTGATACTTTTTTTTTTTAAATCAGATATTAGACCAAAGTGGTCCAAGCCACAAATAGAGAGCCAAGAAGAACATTGAGCAATGTTGACTACACACCTTTTCACGAATCTGATTGCAGAGTAGAGAAGGGAGAAACAGATTGTTGATCAAGGAGCTGAAGAAGTAAGAACACATTTATAGATCTTACACCAAAAGATTCAGTGAAACAAAAGAAAAGTAGTGAAGGTGAGCTGATTCCCAAAGGGAAAGAGTGACTATAATGTCTGTGTTTCTACAGGTAAAATGAAGTGGTCAACTCAGAGTCAATAAGGAGACTTTCACGTGGAATATTTTCATCAATGTTGCAAAACAATCTGTTTTTAAAATGATCATTTTAATTAAATGCTTCATAGAGAAGACATTTATTAACTTTCATGTTTCTTTATCATAGCGATATCACACAAATGTTTACAAGATATAGACCCATAAACCTTAATCCTTTCATCTTTATCAGTTGACTGATTAATTCATTCAATACATACATTTTTGAGGGCACTTCAGCAATGTCTTTAAAAAATTTAAACATTTGCTGAACTTGATGTTGACTGCATTACATTTATTGTGTCAGTGCTGGGAGGTCCTTAGAAATGTGCATATTTAATAAAGCGGGAGAAAGATGCTATAGATATACAATATCTCTTAAGGTTAAATACCTAGTTTAAGAAAACCTTTATACAAATCTGAACTAAAAAGCTAAATCAGGAGATAATTATTCATACTACATGAGACTGCTTTGCAAAAGAGCTAAGATACTCTAAAAAAAAGAGGTAGTGTTTATATGTGTGTGGTTTTTTTTGTGTTTACACACCTGTGTTTGTTTTAAGAAATTCTTAAAAAGAAACAGAAAGAAGAATCACAGAAGGATTGTATTTTAAGATGCCATTACTATGGGAAAATAAATCAGAGGAGATAAAGCTTCTCTTTAAGTATTGGTTAGTGAGAAAATAGTATTAAATTTAAAGAATCCTTATGGGTATAAAATTGTGTAAAACCAAGTGTGAGAATATCTGAGAAGTTAACAGACTGGTACATATGATAGTTGTGGATCTAAAATTTTTTTTAAAAAATTCATTATCTAGCATTTTTAATTATCATTAGGTAAAAGGACCACCTTCATTTTACTAGATCACAAAAACCATTAGGTACAAGGACCACCTGCATTTTAATAGACCACAAAAATCAATATGACACATTCAAAAATACTTAAGCAGGATGTTTCACTAAGATGAATATTATTTACATTATGTTCTTAACGTAAAGAAAAAAAAATTCTGAAAGACTAACCTTTGCCAAGTAGCCCTCCACTCTGCTTTTTGAAGACACTATGTTTCCAGCAGAATATACTAAATTTCCTCTTGGAATAAGATTTCTACTGAGGACCATACTGGTATTAATATTCCCAACATGCGGTGGCTCCAGAACTGGACTTGCGGTAAAACTGTTGATTAAAATTTTATTCTTTTGTTTTTCATTCAGGTGTTGGGCACTCACCTCAGCTAGCCTCTCAGTAGTTCTGTGAACATTTCAAAGCACAAAAATGGTTAGCATTTTTCTTAAATGGTTGGTTTTTTTATTAATGCTCTCATAATTGTGATTTTTTCCTGAGTAGTTTCTTAACTCTGAAAACAAATAAAATATGAAAGTTATTAAAGTTTTTGCATAATTGAGTTCCTTCCATTAAAAGTTTTTTCCAAATAAATGGTATAAAGAAATTTAGTGAAGAAAAAGTTTTTCAGACTGTCCTGGGAAAATTAAAAACAAACCAAACCAAACCACAAAAGATACATGCAAATCTGGGGTTCCTAACTAATCTGATCTTTAAGGAAGTCATTAAAAAGACTTGTATTCTATAATTTCTATAAATTCTATAAATTTATTCTATAAATTCATATTGGAAATTAGTAGAGTTGTTTTAAGGGAAGGTATCAAATCTGGGTGATTATCCTTGGCAGTGTCTCCAGGACCCAGGTAGCAGCCGAATGACTCAGGGATTCAGTGTCTAGGGGGAAAAGAAGGTGACTCAGTTGAGGCTAAAAAAGTCCTGAGGCTCTCAGCTGCATAGCTAGCCCATAACACCTACCCACCATTCTTTAACAGATAGTATCTTTTAGTTATCAAAGACTCTAATCTAAACCTTTCTGTAATTTTTTGTTTCTTTCTTTTCCCCTCCAATCGCTTCCTCAATGAGCTTTCACTTGTATAGAAAACTGAAGTAGTGGGACAGCAGGGAACTGAGGGGCATGGTTCAACTTGTTGTGGGTCGCCAGGATGACCTTGAGTCCTTCAGTCCTGGTTGTCACCATTAGGAGATTATTTACAATGTCCTACATATTGCTATGATCTGGTTATACATTTTCAGAAACACTTTAAACATTTTAGTATTATTACTTGGCAAAATGAGAATAATATTATTCTAATTTTCAAAATATTTAACTTCATCCTGGAAGGACTAATCTGTAGCAGATAGTAATATCAATAAGACACATTTAAAAATAAGTAATTTTCATAGGATCATAGATTGAGGACTGAAAAGGATCTCAGAAACCCCCTAATCAAATACCCTCATTTTAAAGATGAGGAAATTGAGACCCCAAGAGATTAAGTGACCTGCTCAAGGTCATACAATAGTAAGCATCAGAGGCAAGATATGAAGCCAGGTCTTCTGACTCTATAGTCAGAATACCATCTTTCCAATATACCACACTGCATTCTTTTGTTAACTTTGTTAACATTTTTAAAAATATTTGGTTTACTAATATGTATAAAAGCATAATCTCTATAGTTAACCCTCATTTCCCAATGAAGTCACAGATCAATCCATTAAAGATTCGTTAAATTCAAAATGGAAAACCTTAAAAGCAATCTGATAAGTTTAAGTACTATTTTCTTTGTGTCCCTGTTTGGGCTTACCTGTCTAATTTGTTTGACAATGATTTTCTGATTTTTAATTCTTCATTATAAAGCTGTCTGTATCTCTCCAGCTCTGCTTCAGCAGACTCTTGACGTGAGTTTTTCATTTTGGAGAATTCAGATTCCAGATCTCTAATTCGTTGCTCCATTTGGTTTCTTAGGGAAACATTGTTATTTTCTCTTAATTGTTCTAAGTTCTCTTGGGATGCTGCCTGTATCTAAAGCAAATGGAAAACAAAGAAGGAATTTAACAAAAAACTGCTCAACTCTATCCTGAAGATTATAAGATGTTTGTTACCATAATCTGTTAGGTTTCATTTTAATTTCAGTCAGTGATTCAGAGAGCAATTCTGAATTTCTAAAGATAGAGAGTCTAACTTTGAAAGTACTCATTATCAAGGTCAGCTGAATTAAATTTGAACTAAAAAAAAACCAACCTATTTCTATTGGATGTTAGTTCACTAGTTCTTATCCTAGTGCTAATATTAGGACGATTATAAAAACAATAGGTATAATTCTAAAAAAAAACTTTTTGAACTCTAGAATCTTCCAGAATGTTTTGTTATAATTAAAATATTTGTTGAATCAATAAAAACACACCCTTCAATTTTTTTTCTAATTATGCCAATCATTTTTTAAAAACTCAATTGATATGGATAGAGCACTTGCCCTGGAGTCAAGAGAGCCTGAGTTCAAATCCAGCCTCCGACACTTGATACTTACTAGCTGTGTGACCCCGGGCAAGTCACTTAACCCCAATTTGCCTAGCAAAAAAAAAAAACAAAAAACAAAAAAAAACAGGGGCAGCTAGGTGGCGCAGTGGATAGAGCACCGGTCCTGGAGTCAGGAGGACCTGCGTTCAAATCCGGCCTCAGACCAAACACTTGACACTTACTAGCTGTGTGACCCTGGGCAAGTCACTTAGCCCCAACTGCCTAAAAACAAACAAAAAAAACAACCAAAAAACCAAAAAAAAAAAAACCAAACAAAAAACCCCAAAACCCAACCCCCCCCCCAAAAAAACCCATCTCAACTGATAGTGTATATGATTATTTTCACTTATGATTTCAAAGGCTATCATTTTCTTTATTAAAAAACAAGCGACATCAAGCTTATGGAGACCCATAGAAAAGAAGGCAGAGGGAAAAAATTTTAAAAAAAATTCTAGATTTAGAAGAGGGGAAAAAAATCCTAAACCTTAATTTACAAAGAAATATTTTAAAAGCAGAGTAGACATAAATAAAGTAACCTGTAAGAATAGGTTGACTTCTTTTAGTTTTTCAACAATCTCCTGCCTTGCTCGTTCTTCAATCTCACGTTGATATTGTTCTATTTGACTGTGTTCTAGTTTAGTAATTTCCAAATGATGCTTAAGATTAACTACTTCTTCTTCCAATTGTCTTTTATTCTCTTCCAGCTTGTCACATTTCTTCTGCAAGATTTTCACTGAAAATAACTCTTCTCCAAGACTTTTATTCACTGATTCTAACTGCTTACATTTTGAAGATGCTGCTTCCAATTGTTGGGTAAGGTCTTCAATCTGTTTGTATAAAATATCAGTTCAGCAAATTACACAAGTAAAATAAAGGTCTTTTAACTTAAATACTAACTTAAAACTAATAAGATTAAATTATTAAATGTATCATTATCCTTATATTTCAGCTACAAAATGCATTTCCTAAAATGATTATTTAGGTAAATTGACAAATGAAAAACAAAGTTAAGACTGAAAGGAGAAACCATGAAATTACATTACTAGCTCTTATAGCCTGTATGATCCACATTTAGTACTTGATCCCATATTGTCTTCTATGTTCTCTAATTTTTCCATGTGTCTTTTCTGCCCAGCTTTCAGTACACTGAGCAGATATCAATAAAATTCATAGTAGATCAACAAATTCTTCTTAAGTTATGCTACACCTAAAGCAACAATAGATCTCAAAAGGAATTTGGAAATGAGATTCCTTTTTATCATCCTAATGAGAACACTGATTCTATGATGGTAGACTTTACTGAGAAAGCAAATAAATTTATGCTAATTTGAATGTCACATAGTGAGATGTTCAGTTACAGAGCCACAGAAAATCACGTCTTGAGTCTCATCTCCAAACTCTGGTGATAGTACCAAGGGAACAAACCACATTTACCAGACTTTCTGTTGTGTAATGGCCCTCTTCCTGCTCCCCAAGTACCTCACAATATAAACCAACAAGCTTAGCAGGACTTCTACCTGTTTTCCTTCAGGCCCTGGAGTTAGATGACTGACTGAAATAAGTGATAAATAATAAAGTGTGACACCACCAAGTTTCAAAGGACAAAAACTCAATATATATTAAGAAGTTAATTTTTTTTTGATAAATATTGATGAGAACTGCAAGACAGCAGACATCAACTAGGAAAATTACTGATAGTAAGATAAGATGCTTTTAAGGAGTCACTTATTATAGGAAAAAAAAATAGACTACAACTAGTTAGCATTTACACAGCACTTCAACGTTTGCCAGTAATACCTCATCTGAACACTTATGATGTTTTTCAAAACGTCTTTAGGACTCTCCCCTAATTTGTGGCAGCCTAAGGTGTTAAAGTTGGTGAAATGTCTCAATATCATCAAATACTAGAATCTTAAAAAAAAGAAAAGTAGTAGCTTCAGATGAATTAGTCAATTTATTATTCCTCCAGCAGGGGGCAAATCTTTGCTTCTCTAAAATAGAAAAGCAATGTATATGGCATACTACAATAGAATGGTTTTCACCCACTTACTGGTGGAATGAAGTGAAAATCTTCTAAGTACCAGAGTCCTTCCCTCTCTTAAACCAACTCAAGTACTGTTTTTAGAGAGAAAGTCTTTAATTTTTATAACTCTGTGTTGTTATGAAGTTTCTTAATATTTACATTGATCACCCTGCAATCAAATGGTTGCTTTATTTGTTTGTTGTCATTTTAAAATCTCTTAAAGAGCTGCTACTTTTCAAATTGTTTCTATTAATCATCCTTTTTGGGTTTCATCTTTAGGATTACAGAAGCAGAGTGTCAGAGGGAGCTCAGAGGTTTTAAAAGGCCCTGTAAATATTGACCATAAAAGGTTTTCCAATATTTGGTTTCTTCAAACCACTCATTTCTCTTTGAGATCACTCTTAATTGCTAGAAAGTTTTTCTTTACCTCAAACCTATTGCAACTTCCATTCATGAGCAAAACAAGTCTAATATTTCTCCCACTTGACAATGCTTTTAAATCCTTGAGAAGTGCTTTTAACACAATATACTTAGATATATCTATTTCATATGAATTCTATAATTTGAGTAGAAAAAAAGTTTCTAATATACAAAACTACACAAAAAGTCACTAGAGCCCAGAATTTTCAGGAAGATGTAAAGTCCCCAAACTTGTCTCCTGAGTCCCTCAGAGCAGCAAATACTATGTTACGAGGGCTTAGACAGAAAGTGTTGCCTTCCAAGCATGGGGACTTTACATCTTCTCATGGTACTGCTGTCCTGTTGCCCCAATAATCATTTCAAAAAGAATATAAAGATAAGACATTTCACATTTTCCAATAATAAGGGTTACCTTATTTTTTAACCTATTAATTTGTCTATCCATTTCAGAATGGGTGTGTTTCAGTCCCTCCTCGTAAACATCTCCTTTTTCACATTCTCTTAATTTCTTCTGTGTTGTTTTCAACAGTTTTTCAAATCTGTGAGAATGAACAGATTAAGTCAAACTCTTTATAGTTTAAATATTACACATTTAAAATGTATTATTTTTTGACCCATTGCCTTAAATTATCTTCAATCATATGGAAGAAAATAAATTTAAAAAGAGTTCTTGAAGTCATCCAACTCAAATCCGACAATATTTTGTTAAAATAAAACCAAAGGAACGATAGCCTCACTAATCATTTCATCTCCATTTCAAAAGATGTATATTCATCATCAGTTCTTCATTAATATAAGTTCATTGCAGAATATTCCCCAAATGATTTCTGGTTATGCTCTAATATTTGTAGAAAGGAGGATACCTTCCAGTAATATAATAAAAAAATATAAGTGATAAGTAAATTTATTTTGAAAAATTTTATGGTGATGTTTTGTGCCTCTGTTATTTTAATTGTAGATCTGTAAATTAGCTTGTCAAGTATTTAAATACCCTAGCCCCCAAAACACAAATGGCATCATTTAATGTTATTAGAACACAAAGTTGCATTTAAAATGTTTGTATAGTGGATGTAAATACAGGCAGTCCCTAACTTGAAAAGCCAATTGTATCTCAAAAGTTACTTTGTAAATTGACTGGTTGGAACAGGGAATGCATTTTCCCCCCTTAGAGCTAGTGCTCTAAAAAGCAGCTCAATAAAAGCCCACAAAAACCTAATTAAACCGTAACACAGCTGAATTACAGTCCTGGAAAATGCATGATGATTTGGAGACTCTCCTCTGCCAGTGAAATGCAGACTCTAGCCTGTGGTCAGAGGATCTGATACCTCAACGGTGGTGGCCTCTTGCCATATTCAATTAAAATTCATTAATTGTAATTCAATTAAAATTCAATTAGAAAGCATCAAGTGCTTACCCTAAAGGTTGTAATACAATACTAAATTTAGACAGATCATGGTCTGGGCTCTCATTCAATTGGAATATAAGATTTACATGTGGATAATTACAATACACAACAAACTGTAAGAGTTTTAGGGGAGTGTAGCAGAAATTGTGATATGAAGTCTGACGGTAAAGGTCGTTCAGATCAGAGTAGGCCCCAGAGTAGGCATTTCGGTGAGGATGAGTACAGAGGCCATGGGTGAACATTACAGGGACAGGGCAGAGGCGGGAAAGCGTAAGGCGTGTTTTGAAGGACAGACAATAGTTCAGTAGAAGAGGGAATAATATAATTTAAGTGTGGAAAGGCAGGATGCTGCCACATTGTGAAGGGCCTTAAATTCCAGGCCAAGAAATTCTGTAGGGTCCAGCTCAAAAGTCATATCTGTAATGGAATCTTGCTGATCCCACCAAGTTAGAAGAGATCTTTACCTCCTACCGTCTCTGATTGCATTTTCTTTGGACCATTCTTAAGCACTTACCATATTCTTATTTGTACACATTTGAGTCCTTGCATTATCTCTCTTACTAGACTGCAATTACCTTCAAAGCAGGGATTGTACAGTAGTCATCTCTGTAGCTCCAGGGACTAGCACAAAATTTTATACTCAACAGATGTTTAATAATACTTTTAGAATAAATGATAAAGGAACAAATAATTGAATAATGAAGGAAATAAATTAGGATGGAAAACAGAGACCCACCTTATAGAAACATTTATGTGCAGAAACAGTATACTTAACAAGAGACTATCAAATGCTGTATAGTATAATTCTGGAAAACATATTTTAAGATACAGGTGCTACATAGCATTTTACTACAACTTCAAAGATGCAGGTCAGAAGGTTTGATTTTCAGTAATCATTTAGTAAATGAAGTGAAAATGAAAAAAAACTCTTTGTTCACTTAGAATGATACATGCTGTAATTATCCAAGTGTTAATGTATAAAACGAATTTGTACTTAGGACTTAACAAAATAGTTAAGTCCTTGCTTACTTAATGTTTGGTTGAAACAGTCTGGAAAAAGTATCTTACCCACTGAGGTCTTTCTGTAATTCATCATTTCTCTTCATTTCTTGTTCTAGACGATTTTCCAGAGATTGCTTTAACTCAATGAGTTTCTTTAATTTTTCCCTTTCAGAATTAAGCTTTGAAAACATTTTTATGAAGAAAAATATTACAAGAACTGAACTGGCATTTCTAAAAAGGATACTTTTCATTAACTCAAGATCCAACTGTAAATATCAATTAAGTGTAGTTTATAAAATCAAAACAAATATGGAGAGATTTGAAAATGATAGATCTTACTTAAAACAACACAGCCTTCCTCTGATTTCACTACAAACTATTTCTTTTTTGAAATCTGGATCAAAGTTCTCATTTGATTTCAATGTATGTATTAATTATACTAATAATGTTAATAAATTTAAAAATGGTTGAAATGCATAGGAATGCATAGAATGTGGGCCAAGTTTGCCAACACACCTTGGAGGAGCTTTGGCCTTCCCCTTTTCTCTAGAGTCAATGGGAATGGTCCCCTCATCCCCATTCCCCCTCTGTTGGCACACCTGGCCCATGTTCTAAGCATTCCTACAATGAAATGTCTACATATATGTTCTTAGGTTAGGCTATAAAACTGTTTTCCAAATCTCTTTGTATTCGGCTAAGTGAGATGCAACCTGTGTAAATTCATATTTTGTTATTCTCCTTGAGTGCTATCTATTGCTTTAGATTATGAGCCAGGTAAATGACCTGTCCCTTTGTCAACTTCCTTTCAAGGTTTTCAACTCTCTCTTCTCCACTGGTCTTCTCTGTCTTACAAAGGAAGAAAGAACCCTCCTCATTCTGCTGAATTCTGCTGCCCCTTCAACATTCACTCCTATTTCTCCTCTTTGCTTCCAAACTTCTCCAACGAATGATTATCCCACAGCTGCCATTTCTTCATCTCTTATTCCCATTTCATTCATCTATTTATTTATGATTGTTTGCTGACTTATTTGGTCTGTATCTGTGATTTAATTGGTAAAGGGAACAGACAGGCCCTGTGCCCAGTCTGCAATTTAGAATCTGCAACTCTGAGTCTCAGGGAATGGCTTAGGGTACAAGAGGTTACAAGGCTTGCCCAGGATCACAAAGTCATCTATGTCAGAGTTGGGATTTGAACCCATGTTTTCCTGACTTGGAGGCTAGCGCTCTATGCATATAACACAGTACTTTTCTTTATTTCCATGGAATCTGGATTACCTCCATACTAGTCTGCATTGTCAATAGGCAGAAGTTCTATCTGTACCCAAAAATCTTTCTTCTTAGTCTCTGACTTCACTGCAACATAGGATCCTGTTTCTCTTACCTGATTTGTCATTTATTATCCCTGTAAATTATCCCTTCATAGTGTTTCTCTTTCCTCTTTTATCTCATGGCTACCACCTTAGTCCGGATTCATTATCTCAAGCAGAGGATCATAAATTGAGAAGTGAACACCTTATTCTGACCTTCTCATTTCAAAGATTAGGAAGCAGGCACAGTGATATTAAGTCCCTTGCCTATGGATTTAAAAAACAAAGTGCTACAGGGTTTTTGTGTTCTCGTTTTACCCCTACACCAATCCTTACTACAAGATACTAAGTTAATCTTCATAAAACACTGTTCAGATTATATTAATGACCTACTCAAGAACCTACAATTGGACTGCTATGGTCTACCATATTAAGGCTAAACTTCTCTGCCTTTCTTCCTCTAAAATCTAACCACATCCTATTTTTTCCAACTTTTACTTCTAGTTTCTTTACAGCAACCCTCCTCACACTCCTGTGCTTTTGCTTTTTTCCTGGACTGTATTGTTCTCCTATCCTATTGATCCCTTCCCAGTCCTCAAAGGCAACTCAAAGTTCTATCTGTTCTCTAAAGCTTTTCTTGGTATTGTGCAACAATGATCTCTTCCTTTGTGGCATACAGTGAGCATGCCATTCTAGTTAGTTCTAGTTTCTAATTTTTGTGCCACCATTCACTTTAGCTCTTTATTATTTCAGTATCTAATGCTGAGATATTGCATAAGGACATAGCAGGAACTCATTAAATATTTTTTAATGGTAGATTTGGGAGAGCTGACTAGACTAGAGAATAAGAATAGGCAAGTGCTTATTATTTTCTTCTTATTAAAATTATATATTAATAATAAATAAAATAAATATAAAATATATATTAGGTTATATGTGAACTAATATATTTTATTATATATTAACTAAAATTATAAAATATGTTATAAAATGAATATATAAAATTATTTATTATTAAAAAGATAATATTATATTTTATTATTCTAAGCAAGCAAGCACTCATTTAGAATTGCAGACTGTTCGAGCAAAAAGGGACCCTAGTGATGAATTAGTACATCTTTTGTATATGAGGAAACACAGGCCTAAAGACATAAAACCATTTGTCAAAAGTCATATGGACAGCAAGAGGCTAAGCCAGGACTCAAAATCTTGAAAAAGTCACCTTCAGATATAGGTTTTTAATAATTTATATTTATACAATTATCTAAAACACATGTTATTAAATTTAGCTATTTGGCAATTGTTCTTCCAAAAGGGGTGGTAACTCAGGAAATCTGTATTGAGTAATTTCTCATGTTGGTAAGAAGAGGACTGGATTAAGGACCATCTGCTTTATTCTCCAACCATAGTGATCTCTCCATTTTATAAATGCTTTATAAATTACTTACTTAAATACCACTCACTTGGTACTTGTTTATACGATACCTTATATTATAAATGAACTTCCTCTACTTTGCATTGGCTTCCCAGTGAGACTGCAAATTGTTCCAGGAGAGAAGATACATCTTACACATATTCTTTGTAACCTGGTCAGAATCTATCATAGTGTAATTCACATAACTGACATTTACCAGTTGATGAATTAAATGTGGAACAAGGAAGAAACAGTAATTTCACCTAATTCTTATATAACAAAAGCTTAATTACTTGCATGATCAGGCAAAGAAAACAGGGAAGAAATAGTGCCAGTTTGCCCTGAATGCCAATTAACTGAGCTAATTCATATGGCCAAAGATGGACTCTTATTTATTCCTTCCTTTACCTTCTAAGGCTCAGTCCACACCTAGTTTCTAGACTAAAGGCTGAAGCAAAAAGCTCTTAATATTTTAATAAATGTAGGCCAAAAGGAATAGGAGGGAAATAAAAAGAATAAGTGATAGGAAAGTTACTTGAGAAACAAAACTTATTTCATTCCAATTCTGATTTCTGAAACCTAGAAATATTTCTCAAGTGTACAGATATGAAAGAAAAGAAGTTTTCAGAAGAATGAGATTAGACCTAACAATAATTTCTCAGTTAAGACAATTATATTGAAGTTAACCAGCTAAGAGAACTGTTTTGCAACATTAGGAGGTGCTTATCAAAATGTGGGAGGCAGTGATCACTTATGTAAGACTGAAAATATTGGCCTTTATGTTTCTGGAGCAGAGAAACAAGTATTTATTAAGTGCCATTTCATTCTCACAACAATCCTGGGAGGTAGGTCCCCATTTTACAATTGAGGAAACTGAGAAAGATTAAGTGACTTGCCTAAGATCACACAGATACCATCTGAGGCCACTCTGAAGTCAGGTCTTTCTAACTCCAGGCCCAAGTTCTATCCACATCTGCACCAAGCAGCCTCTAAGCAGAGAAGAATCTCATCATCAAAAACTGTATGTTTGGCTGCTTTGGCATAGATTTCCATTACTTTACCACTGATGATGGTTACTAGGTTAAAAATGTGTTTTGAAGTATATCAGAAATATTCATTTCTACAGTTTTTGGCTGGTATAATGATGAATACCACACCTTTAACTGCACATAATATAAATGTGGGATAGCAACCTAGAACAGAGAAATGCATTTTATAGTAATAAAGGGAACACTTCAGGAGAATTTGACTGTGAAAATCTCTTCTATACTTAACTTCTCCTTCATTTTTATAGTTTTTAATAATAATAATAATGATAAAAATAATTTTATACTAAATTTCTATTTTGCCATTGGAGGACTCTGGGAAATTAAAAATTTATAAAAAAAATCAGACTAGAAAGAAACTCAAAGTTGTTTAGTCTAAATATTACCTTGGAGTAATTTTATTTTTAGCTAAACTTTCAACTCATGGCAAAATCAACAAATAAATATTTATTTAGCATCTACTACTACTATCACTACAACTTTTACTTCTACTACCAACATGCTGTGAAAAGGAAATTCTATGGAAGATAAAGTATAAATAATCCCTGTCCTCAAGGAATTACAATCTAGTTGGGAAACAAGACTTAGACACAGGAAAGGATAGTTTGATAACAGATATGAACACCATAAGGCAATCAATATACAGTTAAATACTAAATTATATAGTATCAGATGAAAAGTGGAATTCAGAAGGCTGTGAAATCAATAGGGCTGAAAAGTAAAAAAAAAAAGGCTTATGGCAAAGAAATCATACTTTTGTAATTCAAAAGGATCTTAGAGGTGAAGGTGGTATTTGAAAAGCAGAGTGCTGAAGAAAGGATAGGTTTTGGATAGGTAGCACAGATGGGGAAGTGTAACTAACTAAGCAAGAAGAAGAGCATGAGTGAGGGTATGGAGATGGAAATCAACATGGTGAGATCAGTTTGAATAAATTAGCAGATAATGATGAGATTATCCATCTAATTACTTTAATTTTCAATTTCACTTTGCATGCACAATTAATATACTTTCAAATTATGAAGTAATACCATTTTCTTTTCATTGAAGGGGCAGTTTGAATAGAAGCAAACAAATAATTTCTACTTCACAGAGCTCTTTTGGGGATTAAATGACATAATGTATGTAAAGGGCCTTCTAAATGTACAGTACGATAGAAATAATTTAGCTGTTGTTACTTAGAAAAACACCTCATTCCTTGTGTGAGGAGAGATAAACAAAATTGTCAACCATCTAAAGAGTGAATAGAATTATCCCAATTTAAGAGTACAATTGGTGGAAGTTATAGATGTTGTTACAAGTCAACTTAAGTGACAGGCTCAGTGTTCAGGAAATACATAATACTGGTAAAAAAGAAATGTTACACTGAAAACATTTTCAATTAATGACAAATTGCTGATTTTTTGCATACATACGTTACTTTTGGTTTCATCTATTTCCTTCTGTAGTTGTTTTTTCTTATCTTCTAAATCATTTCGATAAAGTGATGTAACCTCTAGTGAAGCTTCTGTCATAGATTGTTTTTTTAGGGAATCGGCAAGTTCTTGTTGAAGCTTTCTTATGGCACCCTGATAGAAATATGTCCAAATTATTTCTATTACTGATGTCATAAATCAATATTAGCTTATGTAAAATAAATATGCCTTCAAAATTAATTGAAATAAATTTTTCACATGTAATTTAATTTCATGAACATATTCACAAATATCATGGATTTAGAACTAGAAAAAGTCTTAGGGACTATTTAATTCAACCACCTCATTTTGCAGATGAGGAAACCAAGCTTCAAGGAGTTACTCAAGGTCATAAAGTAATTATGTAAATAGTAATAAAGTAAATTAGTAATTAATAGACATAAACTAGTAATTAATAGAGAAAAGGATTGGCATTTAGCTTCTGACTAAAGAAGTGTAGCTTTTTGACTATACCACTTACTCTCCCATTCAACATGAATCTAATGCTATCTTTCTATTTGTTTAGTATTCTCCTCATAAAGCAATACATTCAGCCTGATTTCCCTATTCTATCTTTTGAGAATTATAACATCTCCAAAGTCACATAGGGGATAAAATTTTTTATGTGCAATTCAAATGGATGGTGGCGGAATGGGGGAGGGAAGAATATATAGCTTCCTATACTTGATAGAAACATTAGGGGTTTTTCCTTTCCATTTTTCAGAAAAGCTAACTACCTTATTTCTTTGCACCAGCCCTTATAAGAATGAGGACATCTATAAGAAAAAGTTGCATTTTCCCTCCTCTCATAGTTCCCTTGAAGAACACATGTACTGATATGCTTGTTAGGCTTGGTAAAAGCACTTGAAGTGACTGATTTGATGTGCTGAAAGCAAAAAAAAAAAAAAAAAAAAGATTGGGGGTGGGGGGGCTTACTAGCTACTATAGACATTTTCAACTGTTCTTGCCAAGCCTTCAAAACACTTCCTTTTCTATTAGGATAGGAATTACATTCCTGATTGCACTCAATGGATAGAAAAAGAGGAAACTGTAAAAAATATGGTAGTTCTCCTACTTATGTATGCACAGTATGGTGCAAGGTCACAGCTAAAGGGAAGTCATTTCATTTCATTCTCTAACCTAGCAGGAAACATACATATATACATACATATACATGTATATGTACATATACATATACAAAAACACATTTGTATATGTATATACATATATGCTATAAAAATCCTATTCATTTTCACTATACAGCAAAGCAAATTATTGCACATATTACTAGTAGCAAATGAAATAGCATATTACTAAAAAGCAAAAGAAATTAAAGATTTTCTATCTTATTAGATAAAATTAAGTATCTTGTAAAAATAAATTAAACTAAAGTCTGGTAAACTTTTTAAAGAAAACATAAAGCTAAAAGAAGCCAATATAAAGTTGTGAAAGGGAAAATTGGCACAATTAATTGAATTCCGACAAATAAACTAAATTCTAGTATGAAATGACTAGATTCAAACACATGATCATATACACTAAAAATAAAATCTAAAAAATTTTTATATGAAATTGTTACCCAGTACAATATTTGGTAGTATTGCCACCCATTACATATATAAAAATCAGACAATAAGAATTGCTATGAGGCTGTAAAAAAGCTATCTATCTTTAATAAATGAAAAGCAGTGATCCCAGAAACTGTAATTTTGGATTTTGCAAGCAAGAAGTGTTAGTAAAATAGTGAAAAAATAATGAGATAAAAAAATATGTAGTGGGGAAACAAAAACACATTTTATTAAAATGGCACTACCACAGCACAGAAAATTAATGTTTAATGCACAATCATAATCTCTTTAAGCAGAATTACTCTCCTAAATTTTGAAGGAAAATAGTTGCTAGTCTTTGGAATTTCATTCAAAATATGATTCAGTGTTTAATGTTTCTAAAATTAGTTCAAAGTAGTTTGAATTAAAACTAGTCAGATTGATAAAGATGTTTAAATGGTTTTGGGAAGGGTAACTATAATATCCCACAGCATCTCAATTCAGATGTCATATTTGAACTGTTACATTTTTCCTAGCATAATTTTTCAGGATTTATCTTATTTTAGCATTTCAACTAATTTATGCTATTGACGTATTACAATGGATTAGGCATGTGATTAGAATTATAAATTTATCAGTATTTATTTACAAGTGATTAACTCTATGTACATTTATTAAACTAAAACTCTGCCTTTAAAATTTCATGGGCTACATAATATGTTTAAGCAAAGTGAGTCAATTTATCTAAAGATGGATATCAGGTTGATTTTTATTATGTTACTGTTTCCTCATTCTCCGTCAGAATTTTTACAATGAAATTCAATAACATCATCTGCCTGTTAAAAATTCAAATTCTTAATTTACCTTGATCAAAATTACTTTGAATTTCATTTCAAAAAGTTAAATACTTATCAAATGATATTATTTAAAGACCTACCTCTCTTTCTGCTTTCTCACTTTCACATTTACACATTTGCTCTCTTAAGTGGTTACATTCACTGATTAATTCTTTATTTCTCTCTTCTACCATAAGAACTTGTTTTTCGGTATCAGCACGAAGTTTATTGAAGAGATCAATAAACTGTACCTGGGCATCACTCAATACCTTTTCTTTAAGGATGCCTTTGTTTTGGGCATCTTCAAGCTGTTGTCGAAGCAACATATTTTCACTTTGAATTTGGGCTAATCTCTCTTGGATAGATTCTTGTTTGACAACATATTTGTTCAGTTTTTCCGTTTCCATTTGATTTGTCTGTTCCAGTTCCTTTGCTTTATGTTGGGCCTGGTTTAACTCTCTCTGTGTGCTTTCTAAAATTAGTGTCTTTTCTCTGAGGGAGTCACGTACATGGTACAGCTCATTTTCTAAACTATTGGCTTTACTTTCAGCTTTAGAGAGCTCTTGAGAAAGGACACCATTGTTGTCTCTTAGACTAGACAAGTCATAATTTAGTTTGTCCTGTAAACGAAGCCACTCATCTCGTTCTCTCTGAAAGCTATGTTCAAGGTCTAGTTTTGATGTCTGACTTCGCTCATGATCATGAACAGCAGAAGTCAATCGAGAACGGTATGATTCAATTTCTGTCTCTAGTCTGTCTCTGTTTTGTTTTTCATTCTCCAACTTAGAGTTTAGCATTGCATTCTCAGTTGTCAGAACATTTACTTGTCCACTGTACTGGAATACTGTTTTTGTGAATGCTTCTTCATTCAGTGTTAATTCCTTTTGAAGCTCATCAATCTTTTCTTTTAAAACTTCATTTTCTTCTGTATATTGATTTTCTTTTTCTTGATCCTTAATTTTTACTGTGTCCAGTTCCAATCTGAGCATGGCAACTTCATCGTGTAGGGTTTGATTTTTACGCAGGAGGTATTTTTCTTTTTCATCACTATCAGGACCCTAAACACAATAAACATAAAAAAAAATTGTTACTAAAAATAAAATTATGCATTCTGATTTTTCCTTAGTAATTAAAAATAAGCCCTAAGTTGCAAAGAAGCAGTGTATTCAAAGAAAAAGTAAAATGAGGGAGATTCACCTATTTCATATTTCTGTCAAACTCAATTTTCTGAAAGAACATATCTTAAAAGTGCTATATCAATCAGAAGATATGTACTTGGGATATTCAGTCTTCAAAACAGATGGGCATTTCACTATATGATATAGAGTACATTTTACAAACCCTGTATTTTTAGGTCACAAAATCTGTCTGCCTTTCAGCATATTTTATTTCCTTTGCTTATCCATTTTATCCCACACTGGCTATTCATAGTGTTATGATGAAAATAACAATACCTGATATTTATAGAGGCCTTTTAAAGTACTTTACAAAGTACTTTCGATACATTATTTCACATAAACCTTGCAATACTCTTATGAGGGAAATACTCATATTATTGTCCCCATTTTAAAGTTTAGGACTTAGGTTAGGAGAAGTTATTAAAAAACCTAATCATTGTCACATCTAGTAAGTGTTAGAAGCACTTTCTGTATCCAGGACTGTTCAGAGCCCAAATCTAGCACTCTTTTCCAATAGTTAATTTCCTCTTAGGCTGAAGATAGGCAGTTGTCCTACAGTTCAAGTCTTTGTCTTGGTACAACTATCTTAAGTGTAGACCAATGAAGTGATAACAGTCTTAGAATTTCTTGGTATACATCTTGAGAACAATCTGTTCTCTGATAGATCTGTAGTATTTTTATAGCATCACTGATTTAGAACTTTTAGAGGTTATCTAGTCCAAACCTCTCATTTTAGGCATATGAAAAGTGAGGTCCAGAGTGTGGTCAATAGATGGCAAACTAACCCTAACCATCAAATTTTAAAGAATTATTGATGCCAAAGCATAAAAAGTGGATTTGGCACTCTCATCAGAGTAAAACTGGTCTAGGAGCACTGGGCCTCATTCAGGACTGGTGGAAACAGCTATATCAAAAAGCTCAGGAGCCCCATTCTAGGAGGTCCCTTCTATAAAGGCAGGAGAAAGGTATGAATAGGCAGCAGCTGAGTTAAACGAAGCACTCCGGTGCCCAGGCACCAAAGGATTACTAAGGGCCAACAACCCGAATAATTTACTTCAAACCACTGTTGAAAAAAAAAGAAAAGGAAAATCAATAATCCTAAACTTGGCATTTGATGAACTTGTGTTTCTATCACGGTGAACAATGATCAATGTGAATGAATGAATCTTTGTAATGTAAGTTTTATTTTAGAAATCTAAGTGAAATTTATTCTTGTTGCAATACTTTTTTCCTTCTCTTTCATGAAACATGAGTGAGACAACAATGTGAAACAGACCAAACTATTCTCTTATGTTTTGTAACCCTTGGTCTCTCCCTTGAAAAGGCCAACAGAGGAAATCACTTAATCAAGGAAGAAAAGTGGTTTATATTTGAGGTGTCACCTTCTACCTGGTTGCATTCCTTTCTCCCCTTAGGGGGTTAGTGAAACTGATGAGCTGCCCCCTTCCCATGTCCAGAAAGGGCAGAGGCTCTACTGAGAGGCAGGGATTTGCCCCAGTAGAAGTACACTTGTCTCTGGGGGGATCATTCAATTCAAAGAAAAGAAGCAACAAAGTAAAACAAACAACCTGTGCCGGTTTTGGTCACCATGTGTGTCAGTGCTTGTCTGTTGTACACAGATGGACATGACTGCGGATGACAAATATGTCCAAAAATGAAGAACAAAAATCCTGACTTTTTAAATATGCAATTAGACTTGAAAATGACCAAAGGGAATACCTCAGAACTCTGAATCCTTTTGGGAGCAGCTGCTTCTATTTCCTTTTGCTTCCAAAGAGGATTATTCAGAATTCTGTCTTGCAAAGCTCTGGCACTCTGCTCCTGAGAAAGTTGTCTCTGAGTGTCATTTCGCTCTTCTTCAACCTGGGGACAACAATTCATTAAATTTTTAATCATATTTTTCCTTCAAAAGTCAGCAAAAACATTTTACCTTTAATCAGAATATAGAATCTGAAAAAGAATGGAAAATAGCTGGGAAAAAATCTAAGCAAAGTAGACTACTGAAAATGAAAAGCAACAGGAAGGACAGCATTTCAGAGTTGTAAAGGAACCTCAACAAATATTCAGGCCAATCCACACCCATTATTATGTACCTGACTCTTACTAGACTTTATTTAGCCTTGGCTTGAAGTCTTCCCATGGGGGAAGAGGGGGGTGAGCCACCATTTCTCAAGGCAACTCATTCTCCTTATGGATGGTTCTGTTTGTTAGCAATTTTTTCCTAACACTAACCCTAAAAATGTACATTTTTGCAACTTCCATCCACTGCTCTTAGTTCTGTCCCTTAGGGTGAAGCAGAGCAAGCTGAATCCTTTTTCCACATGACTGTCCTTCAAAAACTTGAGGACAATTATCATGGTCCTCCAGTTTTCTTTTCTCAAGGAACATCTCCAGTTGCTTTAACTGATCCTCACGTCATGGGCTCAAGGCCCTTCCTCATCTTGTTTGCTGTCCTGCTTACTAGCTACCACAATTCTGTGGTCACAAAATAGTACAGGTGAGGTCTGATAAGATCAGAGTACAGAAATATTTTTACCTCTTCAGTTTTGGAAGCTATGCTTCTCTTAATGGGATCCAAAATTAGCTTTCTGGTTGCCAAATAACAGCACTGTTTCACATTAAGCTTGGAGTTCACTAAGAATCTTACATTTTTTTCAGACAAAAAACAATCTAATCATATTTCCCCCAACTTATACTTGTGAAACTAATTTTTTGTATCTGTTATAAAACTTTACATTTATTTTTACTGAATTTCATCTTACTAGTGGGTGCAGTCCAGCAATGCTCTGACCTATTAAGACTTTGTCTTTCTTCCATTTAGAAAGGCTTGGATAATTTTTTTTTTTTTTTGGCCAGGCAATTGAGGTTAAGTGACTTGCCCAAGATCACACAGCTAGTGTCAAGTGTCTGAGGGAAGATTTGAACTCAGGTCCTCCTGACTTCAGAGTCTGTGCTCTATTCATTATGCCACCTAGCTGCTCCCTTTGGCTTGGATAATTTTAATTGCATAAGTAAGAGCTAAAGATGCTAGAGAATAATAAATTTTTCTCAAAGACTGAAGGATGTGTAGTAAAGTGGACTACAAGAAACAGAGAAAGGGATTGAACCTGCAATTTCATTGGCCTAGAGATTTTTCAGGTAAGGAAACTCCCTCCACTCCTAAAGGAGTTCTCTGGAACTTATACTCTTAGAGAGTTACCTAGAGCAGTGATGTCAAATAGATCCCCCCAATACTGTGTTTTATGGGTAACTTTTGGGGAGTTGGACACTTCTGGCCAGGGGTCAGGTGAAATGACTTGGCCAGGGTCACACAGTCAAGATCTGTCAGTGGCAACACTTGAACCCAGGTCTTCGTGGATTTGAGACCAGTTCTATCCACTATACCAGGAGTGGGGAACCTGTGTCCTTGAGGTCACATGCAGCCTTCTAGGTCCATGGGTGTGGCCTTTTGACTGAATCCAAGTTTTACAGAACAAATCCTTTTATTAATGGGATTCATACTGTGAAATTTGGATTCAGTCAAAGGGCTGCACCAGAGATCTAGAGTGCACATGGCCTTGCGGCCACACGTTCTCTAACTCTGCACGATTCCAAACTCATTCTCTACTGTGAGACATACCGTAAAAAGTACTAGCTCCATCTTACCTTTCCATGGCAATTTAGGCTGTAATTTTACATTCAAATGCTAAAATAAGGGAATTTTTTTCTTTATCTTTCTTTTTTATCTTTGTGAATACATATTTATGAATGATTGAACCCAACTTATTTATACTAGACATAAATACCATAGCCCTTTTTTTAGGATTAAAAAGACTTTACAGTATTCACCTCCCCACTCCCAGGGAACCCACAAAGATTTTTAACAAAGAAAAGATGGAAATATTGACTTTTAAATTCCAATTTACCTGTTTCAAATTATTTCTTACTCTTTTCAGTTCAAGGTCCAGAGTTCTAAGAGTGAATTCAAGTTGCTGTTTTAGCTCCACTTCTTTACTATGTTGTTCTTCTTTTCTTCTTAACTGTTCTCTAATTTTTTCAAATAGGATTTCGGCAGTCACTCGCTTTTCTTCTTCTTGCTTCAGTGTAAACCTAGATTAAAACTGCTCTTTTTAAAAACCACAATTCAGTAGAAATAAGGAATGCTTTTTAAGTATATTAATCTGTACCTCTAAAGAAAAAGAACATTAATTTGGGGAGAACTGGATCCATGTGGGGAACTAACCATCAGGAAACTCCCAATACTGATGTAGATGGGTCCCTGCTCAGCAGTTTTGAGCCTTAGCTAGTTGCCTGGGGCACTGAGGATTTACGTAACTTGTTCAGGCTCACAGTCAGGATGTGTCAGAAATGAGACACGATCCCATTTCTCTATCCAGGCTATTCCAGGGCATTAAACTTCTATCAAAAATGTATCATATAGTTCTTTGGGTGCTTTGACTTTTTATATTCAATGGAGAGGAGCTAGAGGAAATGACTTTTTCAAAATTCCTGAGTTTTGATACATCTGAACGACTCTGGTAAAAAGTTTAGAGGATGATGTAGATAAAATTCCTGACTTAAATTAGGTGTGTGAATGATTTCTACATTTCCCTCACCCATTTTACCACTACTATTGATTATTCAGAGTTTAATTTTTACTTCATTTAAAAAAAAAAACTCAAGTAATTGTACTATAGTTTTGAAAATTCACTCAAATGCATTTCTCATAGGTGGCCACAGAGTAAAAAGAATTAAGTAGGGCTCATTTTATTATTATTTTAAAGATGTGTCATTTTTGCCTTCCTAACCTCAAATCCTCTCTCACAATGCTTCAACATAAGAGAAATGCTTTCAAGTCTTTATTGAAACTCATGAGTTAGATACCTGAGGCTACAGAGTTCTCTGTCCCATTCTGCTTTTTGATGCTCTAACTGGGATTTCATTTCTCTTGTTTCCGATAATTCTTCCTGTAGTCCAGTAATCTTGTTTTCTAAACTCTTAACTTGTCCGGCGAGTAGCGTACAATGTCCTTTTTTAAGTTCTACTGATCGTTCATATCTAAGAACTGCATCCTGAATTTTCAAAAGGCTAATAGGATCTGTACAGAGAAAAACACAAGTAAATAAAAATATAAGTATTTTAAAATCTGCAGAACAGTAGCAGTCTACTTAGAATTCAGATACTCTGGCAATGACAAATTAGTATCCACATATAAGTCCTAAGAACATACCAAAATATTATTTTGTCAAAAGATTTACACTGAATTTTAAAATAACCTATTTCTCTTTCGACATTGTGGGTAATTAAAAAGAATCTATAAGTTACTCATGACTTTACAAGAAAGCCCATTTGAAACCTCAGAATTCTTCACAACATGAGAAAAATATATGTGAGAAGTAAACATTCTGATGTGTACTCTGGGTGGGACAAATAAGATTAATAAAATGGACTATATATTTAATATCTATATATTGCAAATATACTGAATTATTTTATACATATCATAAATACATTTTAGTCCAATTACATGTAAACACTGCTTCTTCCTTAGGGACTTATAATATAAATCTGTATGTGACATTCATACAATAACATCCATCCTCATTTATTCATTGGCCAGACTTCTGGTAACATTAACCAAAATATAGCGGAGACACCAGAAGAGAGTGAAAAAATCTGAGCATTAAGGAAAAAAGCTGCCACAAATCCCAGGCACTTTATTCTGCAGAATGACACATAGCGAAATTTAGACCTAATCCAGAGTTAGGAATGTGTGTTATATCAAGTTACAGATTCAAGAGACTTGGTTGTCAGGTTTCCTTTGGCAACTTTCAATTCTTCATACATTTCAGTGCTCAGCAGAAATGAAGAAGCAAGGAGAGAACAGGGTTGCTAGAGGTAGACACACTGATTGTAGTAGGCAATGAAGCTGACAGTAAGGGAAATCATAAGCTCAAAAACTCAAAACAAAAGAAGAAACTACAGCACAGGGCAGTTAAAGGACTTGTTGAGATTCACATAGGTAGCAGGTGTATAAGTCAGAATCTGAACCTAGGTATTCATGGCATCATGTCTAGTACACTATTCTATATGCCATGCTGAGAGAAGAATTATAAAAACTAGGCAGAACGTTTGTGAGATTGTTGACATTTTTGGCCATTTAGTGAAAGATTTTAATATTTTGTCTGTTCTTTCCATGAAAAAGATCACTGCCTGATATCTTCATGCATCTAGTCATGTCAGTCTCTTCAATGGTTCTCTATTGTCAACCCAGCAAATAAAATTCATACACCTTGTCCTAGCATTCAATATTAACAACTCACATGTAGTAATATAGCACATACAGGCTCACAACAATCCTGTGAAGTAAGTTTATAGATGAAGAAACTGAATCTCCAAGTTTAAAAGATTTGCCTATAGACACAAAGCTAGGCCCTCCACAAGTTTGTTACACCCTACCTTTTCATATTTACTTCCTACTGCTATACCCTGTCCAGTAAAACTGGATTTTTCACTGTCATTTTCCTGTCTTTTTGCTCACAGTACCCATTCTTGAAACGCTCACTTCATTTCCCTATACTCCCATGATCTACACCTACTGAATTCATACCCATCCTTTAAAACTCAACTCAAATGCTACCTTCACAAAGAGGTTATTTTGATTCTTGATAGTTAATGTTCTTTCCCACTTTGAACCTCATGTAGCAATACGACGGAACTCCTCAAGTATTTATGTATTTTTTAATATTAGAGTTATCTATGTAGGTTATATCCTCCTTTTAGATTGCACACTCAGTGAGGACAATGACTGTGTCTTATCTAAACTTTGTATATTTGGCACACAGTAGGTACTTAATAATTCTTTTTGAATTGAAATAAATAGCAGGTCATCTTCTATTGAAAAATTCATCACCCTGAAACCAACATAATCCCTTTCACCTTGGCAATGCCTGCCAGAGATTAGGCTCTCAGAGCCTCCAAGAACCCAAAGTCAAACCTACTTTCCTATGAGTCAATGGAATAGGACTTCAATGGTATCTTCTTGTATATACCCACATCTTTGGTTTCTGTTTAACACTGGTATTCTGTTAGATAATTTTACAATATCCTTACCTTTACAATCAACACTAAGTTGTTCAATCAACAACAAAACATTCTTACAGTTTAAGGGAGGTAAATCATAATTCTCTGTAGCTGTGTCAGATGACTGAGTGAGGTCATCAAGATCATCTGCATCCATCTGTACTTTGTCCTATAAAATACATAACAGCATTGTAAAATGATAAAAACTTAAAAATAATAATAATAGCTAACATTTGTGTAGCACTGTAAGGTTTTTGCAACACTTTATATACATTATGTCATAGCATCCTCACAATCATTTTGTGAGGTAAACTTTACTTATAATTATTTTAGAAATGAAGAAACAGACTTGGGGGGGGGGGTGGAGCCAAGATGGAAGAGTAAAAGCAGTGACTTGCTTGAGCTCTCCCCCAAACCCTCCAAATACCTGTAAAAAATGGCTCTAAACAAATTCTACAGCAGCAGAACCAACAAAAAGACAGAGTGAAACAAAATTCCAGCCCAAGACAACCTGGATGGTTGATTAGAAAGGTCTGTAGTGCTGGGCTGGGAGAGAAATGCAGTTCAGCGTGGGCATGAAGGCAAAAACCAGGCCTCAGAGAACTTGGAGCAGGCCTCAGAGGACTGAATCACAGGCAGCTGCAGTGGTTTCCAGACTTCTCAACCCACAAACACCAAAGGAAAGGAGTAAACACCTCGCCCCTGATCATACTTCCTTGGAAGGACTGAAAAGTTACAGGTCCCTAGAACTATCTCTGAAAACAGCTGCACAGAACCTCCAAAGCTTGGGACAGGATGTTCTCCACACTGGAAGCAGATCCCTACCTTAAAAAAGAGTTTAAAACTCAAGTAATTGGCTGGGATCATGAGCAAACTGTGCAAAAAAAAGGCTCTTTGTTACCAAAGAACTTTTCTTTGGTAACAAAGAAGATCAACACATACAACCAGAAGAAGACAACAAAGTCAAAGCTCCTACATCCAAAACCTCCAAGAAAAATATGAATCAGTCCCAGGCCATGGAAGAGCTCAAAAAAGATTTTGAGAAGCAAGTAAGAGAAGTAGAGGAAAAACTGGGAAGAGAAATGAGAGTGATGCAAGAAAATCATGAAAAACTAATCAACTGCTTGATAAAGGAGACTCCAAAAAAATACTGAAGAAAATAACCCCTTAAAAAAATAGCCTAACCCAAATGGCAAAAGAGGTCCAAAAAGCCAAAAAGCAGAATTGGCCAAATGGAAAAGTAAATCCAACAGCTCACTGAAGAAAATACTTCCTTAAAAATTAGAATGGAGCAATTGGAAGCTAGTGACTTTATGAGAAATCAAAACATTGTAAAACAAAAACAAAAGAATGAAAAAATAGAAGACAATGTGAAATATCTCATTGAAAAAACAACTGACCTGGGAAATAGATCCAGGAGAGATAATTTCAAAATTATTGGACTATCTGAAAGCCATGATCAAAAAAAAAAAAACCTAAACATCATCTTTCAAGAAATTGTAAAGGAAACCTGCCCTGATATTTTAGAACTAGAGGGCAAAATAGAAATGGAAAGAATCTACCAATCACCTCCTGAAAGAGATTTCCAAAGAAAAACTCCTAGGAATATTGTAGCCAAATTTCAAAGCTCCCAGGTCAAGGAGAAAATATTGCAAGCAGCCAGAAATAAACAATTCAAGTATTGTGGAAAAACAATCAGGATAACACAGGATTGGGGCAGTTAGGTGGTGCAGCGGATAGAGCACCGGCCCTGGAATCAGGAGGACCTGAGCTCAAATCCGGTCTCAGACCAGATACTTGACACTTACTAGCTGTGTGACCCTGGGCAAGTCACTTAATCCCAATTGCCTCTCGCCCCCCCCCCCCAAAAAAAAGGATAACAGGATTCAGCAGCTTCTATATTATGGGACCAGAGGGCTTGGAATATGATATTCTGGAAGGCAAAGGAGACAGGATTATAACCAAGAACCACCTACGCAGCAAAACTGAGTATAATCTCAAGGGGAAAAAAATGGACATTCAGTGAAAAAGAGGACTTTCAAGCATTCTTGATGAAAAGACTAGAGCTAAATAGAAAATTCGACTTTCAAATACAAGACTCAAAAGAAGCACCAGGAGGTAAACAGTAAAGAGAAATAATAAGGGACTTATTAAGGTTGAACTGTTTACATTCCTACATGGAAAGATATTTGTAACTCATGAGACCTTTGTCAGTATTAGGGTAGTTGGAGGGAAAAAAAAAGAAAAAAAATTATATGTATGAATAGATAGATAGATAGATAGATAGATAGATAGATAGATAGATAGATA
>NW_020954724.1:3167631-3186057 GCF_900497805.2 Vombatus ursinus
ATAGATAGATAGATAGATAGATAGATAGATAGATAGATAGATAGATAGATGGATGGATGGATGGATGGATGGATGGATGGATGGATAGAGGGCACAGGATCAGTTGAAGATGAATGGGCGATATCTGGAGAATAAAATTAAGGAGTGAGAGAGGATTATACTGGGAGAAGGATAAAGGGAGAGGTAGAATGGGGTAAATTATCTCACATAAAACAGACAAGAAAAGGCTTTTACAGTGGAGGGGAAGTGGGGGAAGGTGAGAGGAACTGAGTGAATCTTATTCTCATCGGATTTGGCTTAAGGAGGAAATAACATACACACTCAATTGGGTATGGAAAGCTATCTTACCCTACAGGAAAACAGGAGGGAAGAGGATAGATCAGGGGGATGACAGAGGGGAGGACAGATTAGGGGAAGGGATAATCAAAAGCAAACACTTACGAGGAGGGACAGGGTCAAAAGACAGAATAAAATAAACGGGGGGGTGGGATAGGATAAAAGGAAATATAGTTAGTTTTCTACAGCATGACTACTATGGAAGTGTTTTGCATGACTACACATGTATAACCTGTATTGAGTTGCTTGCCTTCTCAATGAGGGTGGGTAAGGAGGGAGGAAGGAAGAAAATCGGGAACCCAAAGTTTTAAAAACAAATGTTAAAAATTGTTTTCACATGCAACTGGGAAATAAGATATACAGTCAAAGGGGTATAGAAATCTACCCTGCCCTACAGGAAAATAGAACGGGAAGGGGATAAGAGATGGGGGTGGAGATAGAAGGGAGGGCAGACTAGGGGATAGGGTATTCAGAATGCATGCTGTCTTGGGGTTGGGGGAGGGATGAGATGGGAGAAAATTTGGAACTCAAAATCTTGTGGAAGTGAATGTTAAAAACTAAAAATAAATTAATTGACAAAAAAAAAAGTTAGAAAAAAATTTTTTTTTAAAATGAAGAAATAGACAAAGAGAGGTTAGGTGACTTGTATAGTATAAACCTGGATCTATACTATAGACAGTATAGGAGCGAGGAGCCCAAGAATGGACTCACACTCAGGTCTTCTTGACTCTATCAATTATGGCACTTAACTACCTAAAAGCTGAATTATTTAGGAACCTTATGAAAATCGTCATAAATAGGCACAGTATCTCTTACAGATGATAAATAGTCTTCATTTTATTTATGGGGGAAATGAGGAAAAATCCAGCAACATAATTCGTTTTCTAGCATTCACAATGTACATATTTCACTAGGAAAGCATTTCTAAAAGCATGCTTTTTCAGATTAAAGACTCCTATACTTTATAATGCAAAAAAGGGGTTCTATCTGTACACTGAAACATTCATTATTTTCTAAATGAATTAGTATTTCTGGCATTTTTACAGTACCTTATTCTTTTCATTCAATGTTTTCTTTGCAGGCCTAAAAGACAAATAATTCTTTTTAGTGTGAATACAAACAGATAAAATACAAATAAAGTTTGTTATCATTGTAACTGTTTGATTTAATATATGCCTACTTGAAAATCACATGCTTTTTCACGTTACAAGCTAATCACATAAGATATAGAATATTTGAAAGTATTTAATCTTGTAGCCCTAATTTATAATATATGCTTATCTTTACCTCTTGAAAAGTTTTTAAAACAAACAAAAAAAATTTAAGTAACATCAGAATTTCTTCCCATAAATAAAAAGCTTGAGGGATCACTTTCAAAATCAATGTCAGCAAAAATTTCTTACTTGTGACATAAAAACAATGATTTATTTTTTCAACCGTTCATATGCCAAAGTCTCTGTTATTAAGATTCCAAAATAACAAAAATTTGGGCAGAATACTACAATAATGGTTGGTATGAACTGAGACATCAACAAATATTAAATCATGTCCATATCCTCTTACTGTATTCTAAATTTTAGAAAATATTATATATGGTAACCAACATAATCATAATTTTTTAATTTAAGTTATTTGTAAGTGTGTTCTATTTACTATATTGCAAGCTCTAAGAGGTCAAAGACTGTCTTATTCACCTTTTAATCTTTCCCAGGGCCTGACATAAGGCTTTTCACATTGTATGCGAGTAATGCTTTTTAAACAAGTTTACCAGCACACTGGATGGACCTCTTGTGGAAGAAATATGAGAAGACATGGACATTATTCTGACAGGATAACGAGCCACAATCTTCCCCTCTAGAAAATGTGCTCGTGTTGATGAGACCATACATGCATCCTCTGCAGTCCTGAAGTATCAAACTTCAATATGATTAAATAGTATAACAAAATTCAGAGACAGAAATTCTATGAAAGAATGATTTGCTCTTTCTAGGTATTTAAAAAATAACAAGATATACTAACATCAGTGACCCAATCAGAGAATATCCTATAAACTACAAGTAGAAAAAGCAGTTAGAAGTAAGTAAATTCCGGGTCTAGGGGAAGAAAATGGGTTCTATCCCTTCCCAGGGGCTCAATCAACTCCTACATTCACATGTAAGTTAAACACAATATACTGTGTACTCAGCAATATTCCCATGTCCCTATATCTATTGCTAAGTAGTTCCATAAATATGATCTATTTCAGCAAAGACTATTGTAATAATAGCAATCATTAGCAGAGTACTCTGCACACAAGAAAAACATAATATATTTATTGAACGTCTAATTATAGTTCACCTTTCTATAGTACTTTACAAAGAACTTTCCTTACCACAATCCTACATTATCATGCAAGTATTATCATCCCCATTTTACAAATGTGTGATATGTCCTAGGTCCCACTGCTGATGTTAGTAACATGGTACAGTGGAAAGTGGACAGAATCTGGAGTCAGAAACCCCAGGTTCAAACCCTGGTTCTGCCTCTTTTTACTTGTGTGATCGTAGACAAACCACTAAGCTTCTCTGAGTCCACTTTCCTCATCTCTAAAATAAGGAGGCTGGACTAGATGATCCCTAAAGTGCCTTCCAGTTCTAAATCTATGCTACAACAGTAATAGAGTGGAAACCTAAACTCTCATCCTCTGACTCCAAGTATGGTATTCCTTCTACTAGTGTTTAGGCATGGTGAAAACCACATTCCTATTGACTAATGTCTATCTTGCTGTGTTCTGTCACCATAATGAGCAAAATGGAGTGCATTATCACTGGGACTATTTTGCTATGCTGAAGAAAACAAGAATTTCAACTGTCAAACAGTGGGAAGTAGTGTGGTATGTATATCAAAGAGAGTCTGGGCCTCTTAGTTTTACCATAAATGCATTTGGAATATAGTTGCCTGCTGTGAAAGTGCTCACGTGCATATGATATATCTCAATACTGTCAGAACAAAGAATAAAAGGGCATCAATCTTCGATAACTACCAAAAGTACACATTGCTAATATTTTTTCATGAGGAAATACAGTAGCATTATACCTTTCTTCATCATGATCAGCTTCACTTAAAGTGCTGTCTTCAGAACCATGGAGTAGGATATCAGTTAAGGAATTCACCTTTTCACAAGATGAAGTAATACCAGGATCCTCTGAAATCCATTTATCATTTTGAGGTTTTTTTACTTCTTTCATATGCATGACAGAATCATTGCTGCAAAAAAAAAATCCATGGAGGGATGCTTAAATTGTACTTTATTGAAAACTGATAAGAAAACAATGGGGAAAATTAAGAAAAGAAAACACTGGGGGAAATTATTTTTCCTTCTTTTAACACATACTACATATTGTTTCGAGATTAACCTTCCTTAAATAAGCCTTTGAGCATATCATTCCCCAGATGATAAACCTCTAATGGCTGCCCTCTTTTGAAGTGTATCAACTCTGAACTGCCTGGTTGTGAAGTTCTTTTATATTCAGGCCTACCTTATTAATCCAACAGAGGTTCTCAACACTACTTCTCAGAATACAAGGTCCATTCTAGTCATATTTGTGTCTTCTCTAGCCTAGGAATATGTTCTGCTCCAAACCTTCAAAGAATGAGTCTTCTTCACCTAAAATGCTCCCCCATTTCCTGGCTATTCTTGGACTAAAAGACAACAACTGTAAAAAAAACTGGGTAGTTGTGACTAGACAATTTGTGTGCAAAATATTTGGGAGTCTGATAGAAGGTAGGCTTAATAAGAGCCAACAATGCCAGGAGAAAGTACAAAAAGTTAACATGACTATAGGTTGAATTCTAAGAGGCATAGAATGCAGAAGAAGGGAGGTGATAGTTTCCTTATACTATGCCCTGGTCCGAATATATTTGAGGAACTGTGCTCATTTATGGGAGACATATTTTAGGAAAGACATTTAGAACTCAGAATATGTTCAGAGGAGAGAAACCAGGATGGAGAAAGATGAACATGTCAAATAAGGAGCAGCTGAAGCCATTGCAGATGTTTATCCTAGAGAAGAGAAGATGAAGAGTTGGGTGGATAGGGAGTGGTGGTATATGTATTAAATATATGAAAGGCTATCATGTTTAACTCACCTCTTAAAGGGTAGGACTAGGGGCAGAGAAGCACATTTAGGATCAGTACATGAAGAAAAAAAACAAACAAACCCAACAACTTCTAAACAATTAGACTTATTTAAAGAGGAATGGACTGCCTTAACAGTTAGCACATTCCTCTGTGTGTGTGTGCGTGTGTGTATGTGTGTATGCATGCGCACACGCAAACGAGTGAGCAATTAACACTCACATGTGGGAAAACTGCTCTTGATCCTAACTTTAATGAACCTCACAAACCTGCCTGTTGCTCTGTTGACACAGCCTTTAGGGACCTTCACTTTCCAACTCTGATAAGGTATCAAAGAAGGACTTTAATGGGAAAAAACAAATAAACATCTGGCACATTTTGTAATAATTTTTTACATCAATTTATTCCAACCCCTAACCTTATTCATAGATTTCACAGAATTTGGTTAGAATGTTTTCTTGCAACTTATCTTGTTTCAATTAACTTTTAGTCAAAACTTTTCCAAAGAATAGACATTTCTCTGGTGCTTTAGAATTATTTCTCTCTTCCACTGCTAAACATAAACCCTAATGAGGTCTTTTTACCCAATGGCAAGACAGATACTAGATACACCAAAATATTCATAGTAACACTTTTTGTAGTAGCAAATAACTGGGAATAGAGTAGTTGCCCACTGACTGGGGAATGGCTCAACAAATAGTGTTCTGGTAACATAACGGAACATTACTGTGTGTGGTTAGAAATGAGGACTATATATAAGCATAACAATATTTATATGAATTAATGCAAAATGAAGTAAGGACAATCAGGACAACAATATCAATCATAACTGCAACAATGTAAATATTAAGGCAAATAAAACAACTAGAATTGAATACTGTGAAATTACAACGACCAAGCTTGCTCTAGATGAGAAGACACCTCCTTTCCCTTTACACAGGGTGGAAAACTATCAGTGTGGAACGCTGCATGTAATATTGATGTGGTGGTTGGTTGTGCTGAACTCTATTTTCCTTTTTTTTATTTTTTGTTTTAAGGGATGTTTCTCTGGAAGGGAGAGGAAACACATATTGGGAAATGAGGCTGATACAGAAAGAAAAGATGACAATTAAAACAAAAGTATACTTTCTATCCACTGCCCATGGCTTTACTGTCTCCTGAAAATGAATTTAATATGGCCAGTTTTTGCTAATCAAGGGAAAAGTAGACAACTTTCTGTCTGTGTGACACTGAGGTCACAATGTAGAGTTATCAATACCAAGGCAAAGAAAGACACCCTTTTCAATGCCTGTCACATATGTTATGTGTGTATGAATATTGTCTTCTTGAACTTATATAATTTTTGCTCTTGAAATTCATTATCCTACAATAAATTAGGGCTTGCTTCTCTACATTCTCTAATTTTTAAATGTCAATCTAGAACACTTCCAGATTCAGACTCTTATGAGATGGAACTTTAGAGTCATCTAGTACAATCACAACTTGAAATGTGAATCCTCTTTAACATATTCCTGTCATGTTGTCATCTATCATCTTACGGTCCCATGATTTTTCTTTTGGTGGGGCAATGGGTAGCAGTTATCTGCTTTTTGCTCTTCCTGAGCCTGTCCAGAACCCATGTGAGCAGTAGAGGGCCTTATGGAGCAAGTGCTACATGAGCGCTTCTCTCGACTTTTTTTGCCAATTCCCCTTTTTTCTTCTCCCATCCTGGAAGGACACTAAACCTTTCTCTCCTCAGCCCCATCTTTAGAGGACAGAACTAGGATCCTCTTCAACTTGGACCCTCCACTCTTCTCTACCCACCCCACCACATGGTGGTGGGTTGTTAGATGGTTCTTCTTATGTTTTGCATATCTTCAAATAAAAGAGTTAGCTTCTTGAAAGTCTAGGTTGTCTGACTTTCTTATTTGTATCCTCAGTATTTGGAACATGATAAGCACTTAAATTCATTCTTTTTTTTTTAATAAGGAAAGCTCCATTTATTTTTTTTTCACTTAATAGTATTTTGTTTTTTCCTAATTACACATATAACATTCATTTTCATAAGACTGAGTTCCAATTTTTTTTCTCCTTCCTTCTCCTCATCTCTTCAAGATGGCAAGCAATCAGATATAAGTTATACATGTACAATCATATTAAACGTATTTCCACATTAGTCATATTGTGAAAGAAAAAACTCATTCATTCTTGAACACTTCTAATGATGGGGAACTTTTTACCCATTAGATAACCCATCTCATTTTTTGATAGCCATAAGCATATTTTAATATCTCATTAAGACTTATTATTTATACATTTTAAAACTATTTTGATTTACTCCTTGCCACCGATATCTTACATTGCATGTTATTCATTTGGACTTCATCAAAGGCTACCTACCCTCCTCCTTCCTTGATAGACGCTTATGTGACAGTCCCAGAATAAAAGAACATACTGAAAGCAAAAGAGAAATATACATTCCATGGGACTTGAATTTCCTTCTTGGAAAAAAATAAGCCTGAAGTTGATGCAATGAATCTGATTCCAGATTGTTAGAGCTCATGGAACTTAACATTAACTTTCATATTTGATAATAATACTCCTATTTAATATTTTGACCAACTTACCCCTTTAAAAGACGGTGTATAGGTACTGAATTTTCCTTGGAAGAAATGTTCATTATTGGAATCTCTGCCCCAGGGATTTTATTTTCGTCATCTTTACCATGCTGATTGCTCTCCACAGAAAACAGCTCATTAACTTTGCCAATTGTTCTAATTTTAGTTAAGTTATCACCATCTTTTTCTTCCAAAGTTTCAATTTCACTGGGTCGATGCTTTTTCTTTTCCTCTTCAACCTAAAAGGAAAGCTTAGTACTTAGTATAATTGTCACTTTATTAAAAAGAAAATGCTGTGCTTACTTAGGGACAAGTACTAGATCTGTTATTTAACTAGTCCAAGGAGTTCTTAGAAGAGAAAACTCCCTCTACCAATGCTGCTCTGAACCTTCTCAGGAATTTATAGTTGTTGAGAGTTGTCTAGAATTTTGAGATGTTAAATGACTTGCCCATATTTGTTAGAGGCAGGGCTTGAACTAGGTTTTCTTGGCCCACTATCCATTATGCCATGCTGCCTCTCATGTTCCCACTTTTATTCTGAAACATACATCTAATATCTATATTATTCTCAATTATTTTTTATTTTGTAAACAAAAATTGTCATAAGTTTTAAAAAAATTTTGTTTGGGGGAAGGTAGGTGGCGCAGTGGATAGAGCACCGGCCCTGAAGTCAGGAGGACCTGAGTTCAAATCTGGCCTCAGACCAAACACTTGACACATACTAGCTGTGTGACCTTGGGCAAGTCACTTAACCCCGACTGCCTCACAAAAAGAAAAAAAATTTTGTTTGAAAGAAGACAAATTACTCAACTTTCAAAATGATAACTCAATTCCTATCTCCTTTTGTTTTCTCATCCTTTTTTCATGTTCTTGTCTCATTTCCCTCCTTTAACAAGCAGACAGAGGCAAACAGATACAATGACACACACATTCAGACTCATTTTCATCCTTGACCCCACAACAAACAGATAGATTAAGCTGAGGATTGAAATAATTACCTTTCCTTTTTTTCCACCATACAATGGGTGGTTCCTATCCCATTTCTCATTTCTCATTCCTGACTGTGGAGTTCAGGGAGTAAAAAAAAACTGAAGGTAGTCACTGAGATATTGGATCAACACTCATAATGTCATAGGAAATTGAGCAGAGTGTGATTTAGGCAGTGTGACTGCTACATTCTGGGAAATCAATGCTGTTCACTGTGCACATTGACAGAAGCATAATCTTTTTTAGATTTAGCAAAAAATCTTAGTCTAATGCTGTCATTTTAGAGATGAGGATCCTGAAGCACAGAAACATTAAGTAACTTGGTTAAAATCACAAACTAGTAAACAGAATACAGTACACTCAGTGGAGGTCCCTACATTTGATTCAGAAGATATATTCAGAATGAAGCTGCATTATTTAGTACTTAAAAAATATAGGCAAGGTAGCATCGAGCTTGTTATTAGAAACTTTAGGCTTAAGTACCAACTTGGCCCATTTTCTGAAGTCATTTAAACATTTTGAGCTTCAATTTTCTTGTCTGTAGCTATGAGTCACACCTACTTTATAGGAATAGTAATGAAGATCAAATGAGATAATGTCTAAAAGGTATTTTTGTAATCTAAGTTATATAAAATGCGAATTACTATTATTTTTTGGACAGGACCTGTGATTTAAGGAAACTCCCTCCAGAAATGCAGATCAACCCCTGCTTCTAGTCCCATGACTGCCTGGTAAGTTAAACTGACTTGCTCATGGTAACATAGCTAGTATGTGGCAGAAGCAGGGCTTGAACCCAGGTCTAACTGAATGAGTTTAGCTCACTATCCACTATCCTCTGATATATCTTGAGTATTACTGTCAGAGCATAATTACAAGGCAGACACGTGAATGTGCAGATGAGACAAGAGAACCTGGTCATGTGATTTAACCTCCCTGATCCTAAATGGGGGAGGAGGGGTTTGACTGGATGACTGCCAATGATCCTCCAAAAAAAATTCAATGATTAAATGAACTGTGCTAGTTTGATACTATCTAAAGCCAGTCAATGTTCAAGTATACCAGAAGTCAGTGTTTTGCTATTATTTTTCTATCTTTTGCTGACATTTTATATTATCTCTATGCGCTGAAATATTTGCTTACATTGCTAGAGATATTTACAGCAAATGAAAATATTTTAAAAACAACTAAATTCAAGAAGAGCATTGAACTTGTAGTCAGTCAGAAGGTCTAGGTTTAAATCCCAACTCTGTCATTTACTAGTTGTGGGATAAATAGAGAAATATTGTATTAATGACTTTTTGAAAATTGATACTAATTAAATTAGCAAAAAATGTGTTTGATTTTGTTTTGATACAAAAAAATTCAAGTAATAATTTTAGTAAAGTCAGTAAAGATGAACACAACAGATCACAATAAAACTATTAGTCCAATCAGGTGGATTTGTTAGAAATTTCCTAATGTTAGTGTCTTTTTTCAGTATTTTAAACCACAACATCTTACACTTGGCTAAGAAAATAAATATGTACACAGAAAGCAAAATTATTTCAAATGTAAATATTAGAGGGACTTACATAAAAGAGAACCTGAGTTTACTACATTTCTTTTAGGCCTATGCCCTAATTATCTTTAGGCTTATTCTTGTTCACATGCAAAATATTTTGGAATCTGAGGCAGTAATTTAGATGACCATAATAAGGACTATAAAAAAGGCTTTCTGGATATTTCCCTTAATTCAACTTTAAATATACCTTTTACAAATAGCAAGCATTTAAACACAGCATTTTCATTATGTGAAAAGTCAATTACATAGCATGATTGATGAAGAGGGAAAATAAATAGAATATAGAGTGGCAAGAGGTGAATCTACCTCTTTTTGTAGTTGTCTTTTCTCTTTCTCCAAAGCCAGGAACTCTACTTGCAACACTCCTAACTCATTTTTAAATCTTTGCACATCTTGCTTTAATTCTTTATCCAGGTGCATTTTTGATATTTTGTCACTATATGGAAGGGAGTGTCTCCAATGTCTTAGCTCATTTGGAGAGATACTGGCATTGTGGTCACTTTTCTGGAATAAGTTTTCTTTTAGTTTTGTTTTCTCATTAAATTCTGTTGCAGTAGTAAGTTTAGGCTTTTTCTCTTGGATGACTGATTTCATATCATCAGAGCGAGTACGCCGGACACCAAAATGGCTTCCTAGACCACTTGATTGTAGCAACCGTCCTGAGTCTGGTTCCAAATTTGTGGTATTTCTGTTCAGACTTCCTGCCAGTTGCATACCAAATGCTCCATCTTCCTTCATTTCATTTATAGCTATTTGTGAGTTGGCTATTTTTACATTTTCTGCATCATAAGCAACATCCTCTTCATTTAAATTGCAAGTACATTCAATTTCTGGCTTATTAACATTCTTATGGTACAGGTTGCTACTTTCTGAGCATACATTAGAAGATGACTGAAGAACATTTTCTTGGAAAGTGAGCTTTAAATTCTTTAAAACAGCATTTTCCAGAGAGTATTTCCTTTGTTCAGGAAATGACTGAACTCCTCCATTGAGTGGGCCTCTATATTTCTCCTTTTCCTCAGTATCACTTGAGTTATTTGTCAGATTAGGGGACGCTTCCTGTAATTGTTCTGTTTCCTCTTCTAAGCCATCTAGTGGTTCTTCTTCCCATAGTTTCTCTGTAGGCTGATCAGCAGTTTTGTCCTTTTCATAAATTTCTCCAAATATCTGCTTTAACTCAGTTGTAACAATTTTAAAATTCTTTTTGACTTCCATTTTCTCTTCTTCAACCCACATTTTTTCATACCTTTCTTCCCAGTTTGATTCTGCATCTAAATGCACATCATCACTGTTACATTCCTTATTGGGTTCTGGTCCTTGAGACATTCTTTTCAGGGAAAATGGAAAACTAAGAGGCTTTACTTGTTTCTTAGGTGCTGTTTGCTCTGGTATGTTGGCTGTTTCTAAAGTAACTTTATCCTTGGGTAATGAAATATGGAAGAAGAAAAATGAAAGAATAAACAAACAATAGTTAAAATTAATCTTTTAAGCTTAGGATCTTACCCATCTCAAATCGCTGTATTTCAAAGGAATGTTAAAAAATTATTTAAACTTTCCCTAAATGACAGAACAAACAAAATTTCAAAGTAGGTTTTATCCAGGGTATTCAGAATTATGGTAAATGTGTTATTATGCACATGTCATACTACATTCCTAACAAAACAAACAGAAACAATTTCCCATTTCATATATTTTTTTTGTCTCACAGTACAATAGTTTTCAAAATCGGTTAAAAAGAGACAATATTTCTAAATGGTTAAAATTATATTAAACATATGTTCTGCATAAAGAAAAAAATCAAACCAAATAAAATATAAACTTGGGATGGGATAGAAAACTTACGTCACTATTCCTTTTAAGTAGTGAGATTCTTTACCGCATTTATGTATTTGCCTACTGCTGACTTTTAAATTTTTTTAAACTGAAGGTCAACTATAGGTGTAAAAATAGCAACTCTAAGTTATGACATAAGTCTATGGGAAAATAGAATGTGATTTAAAATAACTGTATTGTCATGAGGTATATCTGTATCGACTGTCCACTTCTGAGTTTGGTTCCAGTAAAAACCACCTTTCTGTTTATTTTACTAATTGGAAGGTTGGAATTGGCAAGAGAAGGGAAATGACTTTTGTATATAATTCAGAACAAGAAATAAGAAATGATTACAATATACAACTTATATCCATCAACAGAATTTATGGGGATGAGGTAGGAAGTAACTGCTTCAAAACAGCCAAGTAAGACACGATTCCCTGACCCCACTACAGGTAAGAACCATGGATCCAACTCTAAAGGCAAGATTCTCCAAATGTTCAGATATATTGGGATTATAGTCCCATAACAAGTTTACATGGGATAAGCCACAGTACTGATAGTCCACACAGATATTCTTGAATAAATTAAATAAAAATGTTTACATGACAGAATCACATTCTATCATTTGCACATGACCACAATCAACTTTCTTTTTTGTTGTTCAATCATAGCTAACTCTTTGTGACCCCATTTGGGGTTTTCTTGGTAAAGATACTAGAGTGGTTTGTGATTTCTTGCCATTTCCTGCATCTTCCTGACTCTAGGCCTGGTGCTCTATCCACTTTGCCAATTAGCTGTCCACGCCAAAATAAACTACTTTAAATTAACTATAATATCATTTCCCCAAAACTGGACATTTATGGACATAAAGTCATAATTTAAGCAAGATGGCAACATTTTATTTGGCTGATTTTTCACTATATTCCAAATTCATAGATCCACCAAATCTCTAAGTTGAAAGGCAACTAGTTCATTACATCTGGACAGAAATCTCATCTACAATATCCGTAACAAGTTGACAGTCTGCTTCCGAAGACATTCAGGGTACATACCACCTTCTAAAGCAGTTATGCTCTTTATTGCTCTATTAATTAATGATAGAGAGGCCATTATTTTCTTTAATGAACATAGATGAAGTGATAGAATCATTTCATGTAATAGTAAGGGCTCAAAAGGTTATTATAGCCTTAGACCATAACCACTTTCTATTGTATATCATAGCTACTCCTTAAGCTGAAACCTATGCATTCCAAGAAAATATTTAATTAATTGACTTGTTGATGACTGTGGTACTATTTGGGCAATACTCAGGTTAAAGTTCTATAATATATTAATGAGGATAAGTTATACAGTAACAAATTTCTGATTATTAGGAAATAACATTGGAATAATGATTTCAAAAATTGTTTATAGGGCAGTGATATAGTGAAGAAAGCTGTGTAGGTTAGGCAAAGTATATGATTGAGGCCCTGGGTGTGAATTGGAACCTGGTACTAGATTCTATGGGAGGGTAAGACTATGTGACATGATTCATCTTTCACCCCCCTCTTGCCTCTTGCTTGTGTAGGACATAACAACTAACTGAAACATGATAATAAGACTAAGATCAGATTCTCTCTTATATAGAACATCTGAAACATGGACTTTGAAACTCCTCTAATTTCTGTTAAAGAAGACATTGTCAGGAAGCTCTTAGAGTATGGGATACCTGACATCCTCCTCCTCACTGAGTTCAAATTATATGATTAGGATTAGCATCTCAAAGCACTAAAACTAATTTGCATATAGGGCTGAAGAATCTTTGTCTTACATCTCCAAAGGCCTCATGATAGAAAATGCTATCCACATCCAAAGAAAGAACTATGGAGTTTGAATGCAGATCGAAGCAAATACTATTTGCTATTTTTTTTCTTCTGTTGTATTTTGTTTCCTTTTTCGGGTGGTTCCTCCTATTGGTTCTAATTCTTACTTACAACATCACTAATGTGAAAATATGTTTAATAGGAATGTATATGTATAGCCTATATCAAATTGTGTGCCATCTTGGGGAGGGAGGGGGAGAAAAATTTAAAACTCAAAAGCTTATGGAAGTGATTGTTGATAATTCAAAATAAATTAATTAAAAATTTAAAAAAAAGAATCTTTGTCTCAAATCTCTGAGTTGTTACAGTTTACCAAGGAGTTGCCATGGGACTAGAAAAAGATGAATGTTCTTGATTCCTGGTAAATTTTAGCCTGAATTATCAAAGTAATAGTTTGCACATACTTCCAAAAAAAAAAAAAGGTTTTATGGGGGGAATAATTAAGAATTGATATGAGTTCATTAAAAACAAGTTATGCTAGACATCTTATATGTTTCCTTTTTTTTTTTAATTGTCAGTAGACTGTGTCAAAGACACAGTGTGCCTGAATTTCAACAAGTTATTTGAAAAAGTTTCTCACAAAATCTTTGTGGACTAGATGAAAAATGTGGACTGTATTAAAGGAAAATTAGATAGGTTTGGAGCAGCTTCATTGGGAAGACCCAATGAACCCTAATTTAATCTGGAAGGCAGTTGGTAGCTTTATCCTCAGTCTTACTCTGTTCAACATTTTAAACTGATAATCAGGAGAAAGTGATATATGGAATGCTTATGATCAGATTTGTAGATGTCATGAAATTGGGAGAGGCTGCTAATAAAATAAGTCACAGAACTGAGATTCCAAAGGATTTTGATAAATTGGAACCATGGGCTGGTGCTAAGAATGTACAGTTTAAAGGGAATAAACGTAAAACCCTGCACTTACATTAAAAAAAAAATCAACTGAATATGTACACAATGAGAGAAACAGTTTTTCATATGAGTTCCTGAGAGAAAGAAAGTATTTGTTACTGGGTCATAAATTTAATACTGATATGGCTATCAAAAGGACGAATGTGATCTTTGCAGCAAAAGTAGTACAGCATCCTTAGTGAGAGACATGACAACCCTCTACTATGTCCTGGTCAGGACACATCTGTATTATACTTAGACAGGACACTGGAAAACTGCAGTGCCTTCAGAGAAACAAAAAGAGAGTTCAGAATTCAACCATGATGCATATCACAGGAGGGTCTGCTAGGCAATTGGGGGTGTCTAGTCTGTAGGAAAGAAGATTTAAGGGATGTAGGGATAATGGTCATCAAGTATTTAGAGAATTAGAATGCAAAAGGGCTTGACTTGCTCAACTTGACTCTCTAAGTGAGAACCAGGAGCCCTGGGTGCACACTACAGGAAGGTAAATTATAGCTTAACCTAAGGAAAACATCCCCAACAATTAGAGCTGTTCAAATAGATAATTGGCTGTTTCATTTGGGTAATAAGTTTTCAGTCACACAAAGTCTTCAACTATTTTTGAGGGGTAATACAGACAGGACTGGTTATTTGGGTTAAGATAGACTAGATTAACTTTGATCAACAATGCTAAGATTTTATTATTATGGCATTTTTAATGCCATACATTAACTTTGTTTAAAACACTGATAGAATTTGGTGTAGTTATCTAAAATGATATTCCCAGATATTGACATTCCAGGTTATTATTTTGCCATTGGTGACTAATAATTTTAGCCTGGCTATAGGAAAGAAATCAGTACTACAATAATCTTTCACATGCATCCAGATTCACGGTAATTCTGTTATCACAATTATTTTGCTTACTAAGGGCAAAATAATTATATGATCAGGTAGTATAAATTAACTTCCTTATCATGTAAGAAATTTATAAAAATGCCAGCAGTAAACACTATCCAGGGACTCTTCCTTTATTATTATACAACTAGAGATGAAGTTTTGCAGGTAGTCCCTGTACCTCCAAAGATAATTTCAACTCCTGAAATCAGACAAAAATGCATTTAAAAGTAAACTAAATTCTGAAAAACTCCGAATAAAACTAGCATGAAAGGCACTTTTACTGAAGTAAAATATCAGAAATTTGAATATCATTTTTACATACCTGTTCTGGGTCACTTTTATCAAAACTTTCTTGGCTTTCCTCTGATGATCCTTTAAATTCCAATTCTCGTGTTAAATCTATATTAATATTTAAGTAAAATTTTACTTTATTTAGAATTACTTTTCTTATGTGAATGAAATCCCCCCATTAACAGTAATGGCAGTTACGAGAGCTATAATTTTCTAAATCTAATTTAAAATAACGTATAAAATGTAAAATATTTTTACTTTACTAACAATGCTTTTAGCTGAATATTTTGTAATCTCAATTACTGCTACATTTTAAGTTTCTTGTGAGATGCTCATATCATACCAAATCACAGGAAGCTATGAAGATTGATTTATATATTTAATCTAGTTGAAACTGTTACATTTGGAAATGAAAGGTAAACTAAGAGAAAATGGTCTGTGCGTGATGGATTTATTAGTTAGGCTAGCAGTAACCAATAAATTGGATCAATGGGATTTCTCAATGACCAAAAACCATGGGATAGGGATTAATAGCCTTCATGGAGTTTGAAGAAGGACAAGACAACAAAGAACAGAGTTGGGTAGGTAGGAAAAACAATGAGATAGATATAGATTATAGAGTAGACAGCATCACGCGGATGAGGGCAACATGACTGACTGGAAATTGGGAGTGAGCAGTTATCAACAACCTCTTACTTCTTTCTTGTGACTAAGAAATGTTCATTGCTTCAGTCCTCCTGCAAGGTTAGAGACAGTGGACCAGACTTCTTTGGATAACAAACCAGACATCCCTGAAGGATAGCTTAGTGTTATAAAGATACTAGACCAGACTCCCTGGTGTCCACATGCTTTCTTCAAGGATAACAGATTTCCTTGACAGTAGAATAGACAAGTGACTAAAAAGAGACCTGGATTTCTAAATTTGACTCATCACAGGACAGATGAATTTCTGAACTAAGTTCAGAGACAAAGAATCATGACTGAGGCAGTGAGAGGACAAAATCAATTTACAAAAGGCAGAATCTGATTATTTCAAAACAGAGAGAACAAAACCTAAATCTTAATATGTGAAACCACTGGCCAGGACTGTCTCAAAAGAAGTAGGAAAAAAAGTCTTCTCCCTTGATGCCATAGTGCACAGGGAAATAAAAGTAAATGAGACCTGTGTCATTAAGTAACTCTACAAGCACTCTGATTAAGCCAAGAAAACACGAAGACAAGACACGCAGATAATACTGTAGCAGTTAGTTACCTCAGAGTTAGATAAGAGTATGATTACATGGAGAGAAATTCACAGAGGCGAAAAGATTAACAGAACTTCTAAGGATTAGGAAGAGGTAACTGTATATGCCAAAGGTCAAACAAATCTATTGAAACAAAAGCAACATAAACAGTTAAACCTGAGTATGATATAATTATCTTAATTTATGGAGCTTCTAATAATAGTATTAAAAAGACATTCCCTGGTATGGTAATTGCATTCCATTCAAACCAATGCCATGGAAACAATTATTGGGAAGCATCAACTAACCAGGTAATTTAAGACTAGTGGAAAGCTAAATTGATTATATTTAGCTCTGAGGAAGGTAACTATAAATAATCCAAAATGACAGGAAAAAAAAGAAAGATCATTCATATATGGATTTTATATGTGAATATAAACCTATATAAGCCTAATGGTTTTACGATTTGAAACACTAAAAAAAAAGAAGCAGGAAATCACAGTTAATTAGAGAGGAGAACACTAATTTAGCATACAGGCCTAAACTACCCCCTTTAAGTGTTTGTGGAATATGTTATACTGATCAGAGCAAAAAATCAAAATACCTGTTAAAAAGATACCTACTAGATTCTAGGCTGTATGACAGGAGTAGAAACAGGCAGCCAATTTTGTCATCACATGACTTTATCATTTATTTTGATTACCTACACTAATAAAGATTGGAATGTGACAAATTGAGCATGAAAATGACAGTTTATAGAGTTTAAGTACTCCCTTTTCAAATACGACAAGACTACTTTTATACTTGTTTCAAAAAGTGCAAATAAAGGACAATGATGTGGGAAAGGGATAAACACCAGAATATACAACAAACATTTAATTTTCTGGGTCTTTAAAGTTTCTCCCATCTTTCACTTAATCAAGGTATCTCCTCAAGTTATTGTCCAATATCACCCCTCCTTTTCAATTGTCTAATTACTAGAGTTATTTATATTCATTCCTCAAACCCTTTTATCTGTCTTTGGGCCTTACACTCTACTGAAACTACTTATTCCAAGATTATCAATGGTATCTTAACTGATAACCTGTTTATCAGTCTTCATCTTTCTTGACCTTAAAAAGCCTCAGATACTGTTGAAGTCCCTTGTCTCACAGATAATCTCTTTTGATAATCTTTGTTGGTGATCTCATCCACTCTCATGATTTCATTGGCAAGTGGGCAAAACAGGTCATACCAGACTATTTTCACCTACTGACAGGGTTACTGGACTGACTGACCAGGTGATTGTTGTCATAGTTAACCTAAATTCAGCAAATCATTTGACAAATTTCCTCATGTCATCTTTGTGGACAAAATGACAAACACAAGTAAAAACACAAGACAGAAGAAGTATGGATAGATAAATGTTTGTGAGAATTTGTTGGATTTTGTTAGACTATATGCTCAATATGAGTCAATATAGCAGCCAAAGAGCTAGAGCAATTTTAGATTTCATCAAAAGAGATATAATGTCCAGAGGGAAGGAGATGTTAGTCTGGCTGACCTCTGCCTTGGTCAGACCACACCTAAATACTCTGCTTAGTTTTGGACACCACATTTTAGGACTGGCTCCTGGACCCCTCACCCTGTATGTCCTCTTGGACCTTCAGATTCAACATGGAACAAGCCTGAACTCATCATTTCCTTTCCCCCGCTCCTCTACTTCTGAAGTCATCAATCCTTGAATATTTCTTATCTTTGTTAAGGACAGACCACCTTCTCAGTAATCTGTTTCTATGTCTTTGACACTTCTCTCGTCCGTGTGTGTGTGTGTGTGTGTGTGTGTGTGTGTGTGTGTGTGTGTGTG
>NW_020954724.1:3186067-3243200 GCF_900497805.2 Vombatus ursinus
TGTGTGTGTGTGTGTGTGTGTGTGTGTGTGTGTGTGTGTGTGTGTGTAGACATATTCAAAAGTTGCTACGTCCTGTTGATTCTACCTCCATAAAATCTGTCATCCTCTCCCTTTTCTTCATTCCCAAATCCACCATCCAATTTCACAACCTCATCAACTGTTACCTGGATTTTTGCAATAAATTACTAACTAGTCTTCTTATCTCTGGTTCCTACCTTCTCTGGTCCATTCTACACAAAGCTGTCAAGTTGTCTTCTGACTAACTAGGCCATTCTCTTGCTCTAAAGCCTTCTGTGGCACCCTACTGCCTCAGCTCAGGGGGCATCACAGCTATAAAACCTTCCTTCCACAACCATCATCCTTGTTCATGCTCTCTCCTCCCTCAATTTTCCTAGAGCACTTTTATTTCTCTTCCTTACCTCCTTTACTCCAGACCTTGTAACATAGTTTATATGTTGTATGCCTTCATAGAAAGTAACATAGTTTATATGTAACATAGTTTATATGTTGTATGCCTTCATAGAAAGTAAATTCCTTGAAGCAAAGAACTGTTTGTTTTTATCTTTGTGTCCTACAGAACAACTGTGGGCACTTGATGTACATGTGATACATAATAGTTACTTAATGTATGTTAACTTGAGTTGGGAGAATACATAAATAATTGGATTTATGCGCCTCCATGCAATATAGAAAAAAGCCAGGAAGTATAAAAATACAACTTGAAATATGGTGTTCAAAACACAAAAGTAAAAACCTGAGGACTACAGGATACATCTTCTATTAGGCGTGATTTTAAAAAATTCACTTATTCTCATTCTTGTAAAGAAAGGTAAAAAAAGGAAAATACCATCAATGTCATCTGCATCATCTAAACCAAATTCTTCCATTAAATCTGTAATACAAATGGGGAGGAAGAGAAGAAAAAAGAAGTATGAATACTGAAAATTCTTTAAAATATACTTCTTTTCTTCCTAAATTACAGAATTACAAAACTTACATGACTTTTGCTTTTCCTTAACTCCTTTTTCTACTTCTTGGTTTGTGAAAGAATCTTTCATTTCAATAGGGAGTTGAATGGGCTATGAAACAAGATAATTAAATAACAAGATAGTTATATGTAAAGTTTTCAGTAAATATTGGATAATAAATTAAAAGTATTAATGTTATTACCTTCAAATTAGGATGTCTCTCAAGATAATCTGAAAAAAGAATAAAAAGTTTTTTCATCAGCTTTATTTAAACAGTGTAGTTCAATCACAACTTCATGCAAAATGAACAGACTTGCTGGATCCCATTACAGGATTTAAAGAATGACTTTTAATTTGGTATAATTCTTATTATGGCATTTGTATGACAGTAATTAGAATCAATTACTAGTACTAGAAATAAAATAAGAATATAGTGTTGGCACAACATGCAATTTACATTTCAAATAAATCAGATTCCAAGGGACTCAAATACATATGTGTACGTATACCAATAAAAAATAAGCATGCTCATCAATGACATACTTAAAGGTTATCCTTTTTAAGAAATGGATAATTAAGTTCCACACGAGGTTAATTACAAAATTGATGTTCTAATGCAACAGCAAATCTTCCAAGCAATAAGAATGATTCATGCAATTATACAAGTACTCATAGTGTTGATAATTCCTTAATAAGTTATATAATTTGTAAAATCAGACAATATGTAAACAGTAAAGATAAAATAGAATTTAAAACAAAATGTAAACTATATTCTTATCACAGAATTGAAGGGCTAGAAAAAATGTTCTGAATATATCCACTTAGATGTGTACTTGTAGAATAATAGTTAATAATACATTTTCATTTCTTTCCATACCCATGTTGCCTACTGGCATGCCTATACTTCTTGTATCCATTAGTGTATCCATCTTAAAGTTTCTTGATCCACTCATGAAATAAGGCATATAAAATAAATCTAAGAAATGATGTACAAAAAGTTCTTATTTTGAGAGTTATTTTAAAAAAGCAAAATTGCTTTAATAATCTCAATTGCTAATTCAATATTATTAATATATGAAAACCCTTTCAACATGTGTAATTTAACATTAATGGAAAACAAACTTATTTACATAGAGACAATTAATCTTAGAAAATAAAATCTGAAGTTCTGAAAGCATCATATATTTTGCAATATTAAATTAGTTTATGATACATTAGTCCAGAAATTCTTAAAAATTTGTTTATACTAAATTATAAAATTAGTTTTACTATCCATCAGTCCACAAAAGTATTAAGAAATTGAAAGAAGTTTCAAAATAGGTACTTCCAAAATAGCATTGTTGCTTTACCTCTAATTTATTCCATATGCATCAGTAATATAAGCATTACAACCAACTTCTGTGTAAATGGTTTTTACTCACTCAACTAAGCTAAAAAAGACAGTAATTATTCTCCTGTTCAGAGATAGGATAGACAAATTGCCTAATACATCTCTAACCTTAGCGCTCTTTTTCTTTATTCAGGCACTGAGGAAGAAAATGCTCTAATTCCTATCAACAGCTGGAACACATGTGTTTAATTTCCAGTAGAGAGGGATAGCCTATGTGCTAGAGGTAAGCAGTGCTTGTCCTTATGTGTGTATTCTGTGTGGGCATCATTGAAAGCATGGCAATAAGGTGATGATTCTTTCTTGCCTCAGAAATTCATGAAGACGACTGTACATAATTCAGAGAGGTGGGGATGGGAAGTTGGCCTCAATCTGTAACAGTTTCCAGAGCATCTAGACTAGCGCCTAGACCAATGACCTCCTGAGTCCTTAGGGTAAGTGGACATTTACATATAATTCTTTTTGTTACCATTTTACATTTGTTCTATGTTTCCCTTTATGAAAAGTTCAGAAAGAACAATGGTTGTTGTGTCCATGTTTAGTAAACCCTGGGATGGATTATAGTGTCACATAGGTAGTAGTAGGGAGCTCTGTAACATTAGTTGATAATGTTTATAATTAGTATACCTTTAAAAGAAACCAACAAATTAATATATTGGGAAATAATTGTCAAGAAGACTAGTAAAATCCAGTAAAGTTTCATGGAGTTTAAACCTGAGAAAATTTCTGAAGGAAGTGAGAGATTTCTACAAGTGTCCTGAATGGATACATGGAGGTAGCACAGGACACGACAATATACTGAATAACTAACAGAACAGTTTGGCTGAAAAAGAGAGCAAAGACAAGCAGGACGAATCAAGGCTGTTTAGAGGACTACTGTTAAGGGCCTTAGAAGACAACACTCCTTCATCTCCTAAACATTTGTGGCAAGTGATTTTTCTCCTGAGTTACTGGAAATTTTTTTTATGTTTGTCTTTTATCCTATGGTCACCTCATTTTAACATCCTTAGAATACATAACTGGATGCCAACATGAAATAAAGTAAGCCAAAAGTTGCCAAGAATGAGGAGAGCAAAAAGCATAATCTTATTCTTGAATAAATGAATTTGGGGAGGGGAGACATGAATATATGTAAAAATAAGTAATAAGAACTCCCAGTACTGAGGCCCTCAGACTCTCCCTAGCAATTTAAGAAAGCAAAGGAGTCTTTGGTTGTTTTCTCTTCCTGGTTCCAAGGCAGCCATCTTCTATTATCCATGTTTCTGACTTCCTGTAGCCTACTCTTTTTTTCTTCTGTCACCATTACTGGCATCAACCTACGGAACCTCTCATCCAAAGTTACAAGTGTCTGAACATAAACAGTCTTTAGTAAGCAGATACTTGGGCAGCTAGGTGGCACAGCGGATAGAGCACCAGCCCTAGATTAACGAGCACCTGAGTTCAAATCCAGCCTCAGACATATAACGCTAGCTGTGTGACCCTGGGCAAGTCACTTAAGCCCATTGCCTAGCCCAAAAACAAACAAACAAACCAAAAAAAAAAACAACAAAAAATCAAAAACAAAAGTAAGCAGATACTTAAGATTTTTAAAAATGAAGTTTATAAAACATTTTTCTCACTTTAATTTTATCTGATAGACACAGGGAATAAATAACTGAAGGTTTCAGATCCAGGAGATGAGAGACCAGTGAAGTTTGAGAGGCACAGTGGATGGGGAGATGGCCCTAGAATGAGGAAGGCCTGAGCTCGAGTCCCACCTCCGATTTTGATATTGGCTGTGTGACTATTAACAAATCACTCACTTAACCTTTCAGTACTCTAATCAACTCTCTGAGATGCTAAGTTTCAGAGAAGATGCTAACCTGCACTGGTAGAGGGAGTGACCTCATACCAATGGAATTACAGGTCTAATCTCTATCACCAAAAAGAATTAGGTGACACGGGTTTGTATCACAGGGAGGACATCTGAATAACCAACTAATTAAACTGAAATGGAGCTCATTCTGTTTCCTAAAACTAACCACCATGCAAAGGCTGGACAATTACTAACAGAGTAAATCTGTCACTCCATATCAAACATATCTATTTCTATTCTCCCTCTTTCCATTAACTCTTCCATTCTCCTTTTAATACCTCTCCTTCAATATTTTTCTCCTATTATATTCCTTTTTAATCTCCTCTTTTTCTGATTTTGCTCAGGCAAGCCTTCAGTAATACTGCTTACTCCTATTAGTGGCACTAAGACTTTGTGCATCTTCTTTTCTTCTACATATTTGATGACAGAGTCACTTCTCCACCTCACCCCCCAGATACCATTTTTATTTTTTTTTAAACAAGCCTAACTATATAACAAATCTAACTGTACAATCTTACCTTCGTCTTGTACCATTGAAATACTATCTTTTCTTGTTTGATTTGTGGCTGCAGGTTTATGCCTGGCAGATCCTTTGGGGAGACTTTCAGTGGCAAACTAATCAAATGAAAAGATCAACAACAGTTAGCAAGCTCACTGTAGAAAACAGTCCTAAATGCTTTCTGCTAGTAAATTGTGAACTTCCCACTTAGACATGAGAGTTCTACAGAAAAAAAAAAAGTTTTTATAAAATATTTTTTTCAAAAGAACAACTTCATGCTTATACTTTTCAAGTTTATTCTTCTATCTTTTGTCTTTAGAGGAGATAACACTGGTAAGTGTAGTGGTATGGGCTGGAGTACATTTTTTCAAACAGAAATGGCTTACTTGTAGGTAATGATAAAATTTTAAGTCCAGACATTATTGCTTTAACAGTTATAATATTTTATAGAACATTTAAAATATTCTTTCCACATGCTAACAATGTGGGAGAAGAAAACAATATTTGGAGCTGAATGTACAGTATATAATCCCCTTAGAGAAGGTGGCAAAGTCAACAGAGCCCTGGGCTTGAAGTCAGGGAGATATATCTTCATGAGTTTAAATTTAGCGTGAGACACTTACTAGCTGTGTGACCCTGTTTGCCTCAGTTTCCTTATCTGTCAAATGACCTGGAGAAGGAAACGGCAAACCATTCCAGTACCTTTGCCAAGCAAATGCCAAATGGGGTCATGAAAAGTCAGACACGACTGAAATTAATGAACAACAACAAAGCCTTGCACAGCTCAAACTGAGAGCTAGGTAGGTTTGTCATATATACATACACATATATATGACATTTATGACAGAATGACAGAAAATTTTAGCTTAATCACACCAACCCTATCTATTGTACTTAACAATTCATTGTTGACAATGGAGTATTCAATACAATTCCCATCTTCTCTAGAGGTCTCCCATATTTGAATTATACATATGTATATATATATATTTTTTTCTTTGTTTCATTTCCTGGCCTAATGCTTGATGTCTAACACATATAATGGCCTCCAATCCTCTTGTGAATCATGATTTTTTGTCACTCTGGTAGTTGGTCTCCACTCAACATTTAACTCCAGTCTCCACTCAACATTATACATACACTAAAAAGCATAAGCATACTCACTGCCCTTTTCTTGTCTTCACACTTCATGCCTCTGCCTTTGAATATTTCCAACATAAAGCTACGAGTTAATGCCTTCAACTCTGCCTATTTCAATTACAAGAGAGATTCTTGTGTGACCCATATTTCTGACTCCCTTTGTCAGAAGACTTGGAAAACCATCTGACATTACTCTCATATTCCTAAAATTCTAGCACTCTATGAGATACCTTCATTTAAATATTTCCTGAGAACTAACATGTTAAAAAGTTACCTTAGCCTGTCATCATGTAGTAATATCTACATTTTTCTTAGGTCCTCAGCTTTAAAAACTCAGTTATCTCCTTTGCTCTCTATAGCCAAGCAATCGCTATATACTGCTGAAACTTTCTCTAAAATAAACACATTATTATTTAACCTTTCCTATTTCCACCATCACTCCAGTTTATTTCAGCACTTACTGACCAACCTACTGAAACAACATCTTTTTTTTTGCCTATAATGTACCTCTGCTCCAGTTAATCTTCTATACTGATCACAAAAAAGCTTTCCTAAAACACAAAATTTCAAAATATTATTACACTGCATAAGAAACAACAATGGCTCCATGATGCAAATCAAATCCCAAGCTATCATTCAAGGCCTCAACTTACACGATCTTATTTACAGAAAATAATTTCTATTCCCTATTATAGGCCATTTGTTACAGCAAACCTTTACTCTATACATTCCTTGCAACCATTCTTACTTCCTTCTGCCTATCCTCTCTCTTGGAATGTTTTCCTCCCTCCTCTCTGCCCATCAAAATTTTACCACATCATTAAGTCCTAATTATTACCTCTTTCATGAAAGCTTTTCTGACTAACCACAACTTACTCTCCCATTTCCCTTAGTATTGCTCTCAGCAGTTGTTCATACAAGTTGCGCGGAAATTTGCCAACAGTGGGCCATAAAAATCATCTTATACATGCTTATGTTCTATCCCATCACTTAAAATTAAGCTACTCATGTAGTAGGGAAGCTGGGTTGTATACTAAGTCTTTGTCTAAAGTCTCTTACTTTACTGGAATATGCAGCATAAGGTACGATGGCATTTGTTCACTGAATGACTAAATAAATGAATGAATGACACTTTGAAATTGGTAAGGTATTAAGGGGTAGAGGGGAAAGTGTATGGCCTGAAAGTTAGAACCACTGGATTCTATTCTTGGTTCTGTCACTAACCAGTTGTTAGACCACAGGCAAGTTATCTGACTTCTCTGGGAATCAGCTTCCTCATGTGTTAAATGTAAGTAGTTGGACTAGATTATTTCTAAGGTCTCTTTCAGCTCTAAAATTCTGGTTCTAATTCCACCTAGGCAATTGCAATGATTAGTAAATAAGTAAATCTGAAATGCAATTTTAAAGGTAACAGTCAATATTGAAGTTTCAAAATAACTTAATAGAAGATACCTCTGAATCCCAAGGAAATACCGAATCTTCTTTCTCTTCTAATCCTAACTCTGACATCATTTCTATAAAACACAGGCAAAAAACTACATTAATAATTACAATATGTGCTACTGAGAACATGAAAACTGTTCACATATGTCTATTCATAATTCCTGCAGGAAAAATTAAATGAAAATGACAACAGAAAAAAATTCCAGGACACAAAAACAGAATAAGAGAGCAACATTTGGATTTAGGGATTTTGGGGAAAGGAAGGTCCTTCAAAGAAAGAAGTTAGGGGCTAGGAAGTAATTTTATACAAGACTATACAACAAAATAAAATAATATTTTATAAGCATATTCTACAACTTGAGGGGTACAATACGAGGCCGGTTTTGGAATTAAGACGTGGATTCAAGTCACATTTCTGATACGTTGGCTGTGTGACCACGGGCAAGACAATGAACTTATTAGAGTCCCAGGGTACTTGGTAAGAATATATATAAGCTGTAGAACAGTTGCCAATCTGCATTGGTAGAAACTGCCTCATTGGGAATTTTCTACAATGATGAAATCCCGGGTCCTATCAAACAATAACTTGCCTTTTCTTACAGCATGATTCCCTGATGTGTGATGAGCCTGAACTTCACTGGGAAGATTTGGAGGTTCAGGAGGTGTTTGTTCTCCAGTACCATTGTCAACTGATACAGCATCTTCCTTTTCTTCCTCCTCTGATTCTCTTGATTCTTCCTATAATTAATAAGAATGAAATGTACAATGTCCTACACAACTTTTCTTTAATCTATTGTTAGCATGAATACTATAAACCTATCTAACACACTACAACTGCCAGATGTTGATGGACCTAACAACCAAATCATGCAAAGAATTAGATTTTTCCAATCACTTACTTTAGATATTTGATTTACAGAAAAATTCTTCTCCATAAGTAGAAATATTAATTTACACTATTATATATGCTGATTTAATTATTGCTTCAATAAATTCCAGTACTAGGAAATGAGAAAAATAATAGAATAAACAGTCCTTATGCTCAAGTACTAATCTAGTAGGGAAGATAAGATACCCTCTGATTGGAGGGAAGATCCATGAACTCCAAAACCTTCACTGGAGGAGGGAGCCCAGCATAGACCTCTCCTCATTTCTCACCACAACTTTAGGACTCGGCCACCAGTTCCTAGGAATCTTATGATTGTGAAATCCTCATCATCCTGCAAGATTCCATCAGCCTTGGTACTCCACCTAATCCCTACCCACTGCCCCCATGACTGGAGGAATTTCAAAGCCTCCACTGAAGGACAGGGCTTGGCACAGACATCTCCTCATTTCATATTTTGCTGCACTGCTGGGGAGTTCTCTAACTTCGCTCCCATGGGCCAGCACTAGGTAGCTTTCCCCAAACTCCAAATTATTGGTTTCCTTTGATGCTGTGTGTTGTCTTCCTCTGTTAGACTATAAGATCCCTGAGGACTATGAGAAAGAAGAATCTGTGAAATCTCTTTGAGAATTACAAAGAACTATAAGAGTTTAGAGAACCAGTGAAAGCTTTACATAGGTGGTATTGTTTGATTTGGGCCCTGAAAGATAGCTAGAATTTCACATGGCAAAAAAGAGGGCGAGGAAGATATTCCAAACACAGGGAACAGGGGAAGGAAAGGTATTGAAGGAGGAAATGATCAAGGTACATTAAGGAAATGATGAGTAATCTAGTTTGACTAAAACAGAGAGACATGAAGAAGAAATAGATTTAACTTTAGTTTCATTTAAAATATGAATATTCCAAATACTTCAAGTAGATTGATTAATAACATTGTCAGTTTTTAAACTGACTTTTTCAACAGTTATGAGAAACTAAAGTCATTTGTGCATGTTTTAGATCCACAATTATTTATATAGTACAATATAGCTGGGACTAAGTCTTTCTTGTTTCTGAATTCCATATAACAAAATGCATTTTGCTTCTATACAAGATAACAATACAATGTGAGCTAAATATGTAAACTGCATGGAACAAAAATCAAAGTTTTGGAAATGAGATCTATTTAAAAAAAGGTTAGGAGTAGGATTATAATAGGATTATTATTCAAGTTCTGATTTATATTCCTCAAGAATGAGTGGCCATCTGAAGAACAAAGAGAGGTAAGCTTAAAATTAGTCACAAATAAAAAGGAAATTACATTTCCAGGTTTTACAACTCTTAAGGTTAAAATTATAAAGGTCTGATAAAAATGTTTAGGAATCATTTTTTCTGAGTATTTTAAAAACAGAATGTTAGGAATGGTACATAATGTATTCTCAATAAGAGCAAATATACATACTACTTGAACCTTTCAAAGTTCCTTCTCTTTTTATAAGACTATTATTACTGGAAACCTTTTCAGCTTATCATCAACAAAAAATTCCATTTTCATTCATTTTACACACTTAAGTAATATATGTGGTAGATACTTAGTTTCTGAATAAATGAAAACAAAGTTATGGCCTAAAATATTTTTTCACATATTCTTCTTGTTCTATTTTACCTAAGAGAACAGAACTAAGTTTTTTGTTGTTGTTGTTCTGTTTTTTTTTTTTTTTTGGTTAAGCAATGGGGTTAAGTGACTTGCCCAGGGTCACAGAGCTAGTAAGTATTATGTGCCTGAGGCCGCATTTGAGCTCCGGTCCTCCTGAATCCAGGGCTGGTGCTCTATCCACTGCGCCACCTAGCTGCCCCAAGAACAACTAAGTTTTAGAACTTTAAAATTACCTAGCCCTGAACAGGCTAGGTAAACTGTAAGGTGCATTCTAGCTCTAAATCTTGCCCATCTAAAAAAAAAAAATTTGTTAATCAAACAAAATATTCTGTTATTTTTTTATCTTAAGAGTAGTGGCATATAAATTTGTACCTAAGTTTCTATAAACAGATGTTATAATTGACATGGGAAACTCTGTAGGAATGTTCATTAACTACTTTGCTTCACTCATTTTACATGTAGCTTCATTTCTATCATATTTAATAGTATGAAGAAAGAAATTCTGTTGATTACTCAAAATCCCCTTTTCCTTCACATTTTCAAAATCTTCTTCATCCTGACTTTCTTCTTCATGTTCCGTATCTACATATTTTGATCCTTCCTCTCAGTCTACAGTGTCCTAGCTATCTTCACTGAATTCCTCCTCTTCTCCTTCCTCCTCTGCCACTTCGTCTTCATAATCTTCTAATTGTCCTCTTGGCTGCTTTCTAATCCTTCTTCCTGATAGTTCCCACGTGAATTGTCAGGACTCCTCAATGTTTTATCTTCAATATGTAAATTTCCCTGAATTTTCTTTTGATGTGACTGTTGAGGACTTTCATTTCTAGAATCCTTGACATCTTCATTAAGTGGGAATGAGTGTGGAAGGAAAGAACAGAGGGTGAACAAATACGGAAAGAAAGATAGGAATCATAGCCAACATAATTACCTTATTAATGCCCAGAAGAGTAGACGTCACCTGGGAAGACCTTGAAAAGCAGCCAAGTGAGGGATGGACAAGATGGGGGGAGCACTGAGCTTGGGATGAAGGCTTAGGAAGGGAATCTGTCATATCTTCTTTTTCACTATCCGATTGATCATGCCCAAGAAAAGTTCTATGTTCTGTATTGACAGTGTTACTCTTTTCTTCTACTACATTAAAAACAAAGAGTACATTAACAAATCTATCATTTCAAGACAACAAATAATAATATGAGAGTAGAAATTCCTCAGAGAGCTTACTGTTTTTCCTTATTTGCTGAGAAGTATTTATTATTTTGGTTCAGTTCGACTTGGAGGGTTTCTACCAAAAAAAAAAAGGGCTATAAGAATAATGAGTATTACTTCTTATAAAACCATTAACATTTAATAGTCCACATTACTCTGAGGTTTACTATTGTAATATATTCAATCTGATCATTACATAGAAAATAAAATCTTCTGGACTATTTTGTTCACCAAAACCTGACACACCAAGAAGTGTAATATTATTCTTCAATACTTGGTCATATCATTGAAAAAATAGTAGGTTTTAGAAATTAGTATTTTGATACATCACCCAAATCACTAATTGTAACAAAGAAAGGTGAAGTCTCTTTAGTTTTAGCTTCTTTATGTGTTTTGGAATAGTAAAAATTAGTCTGTTATTTCTTTTATTAAAATTAAAAGGAGGAAGAATTACCTGACAAAAAGTCTCAAGAATGAGGAAACTAGGGAAATGTTGATGTCAGGCTCACTTTTTCTAGGTCTGGTTGTTGGGTTCACTCATTACACTTGACACCTTCAGCAGGAAGAAATCAGAAGTTCCTGCTAGCAAGAAGCCACTACACTGAAAAATAGAGGCTATAAGAACCTCAGTTCACACAAGATCTTGAGTACCTTCACTGTATGGCTGAGAAAAAGCTGAGATCTTGAGTTCAGGTCTCACATCTTCATCCAAGGACCGGAACTTCTGAATATGTACTCAACATCAACTGCAAACTGTGTTTGATTGTTTGAACTATTTTTGTGTTGCATGTATGCAGTTGGAAGGACTGGCCTTTACGCTCTAGAAACTATCTGGGTCTAAAAAAAGCTGTGAAAGTGCAGTGTAATAGTGGATATTTTATTATATGCTGTTTATTGCTTTTGAGTCAATGCTAAGAGTCAAATATTACATACGCCTGACCAAAAAAAAAAACACCTAAAACAGCAGTCCTTTATATTTTTTGTGTGTGTCATAGGCCTCTTTGGCAGTCTAGTAAAACCTATGGACCACTATTCAAAGAAATGTGTCTAAATGAATGAAATAAAACACATACTTCAAATAGGAAACCAATTAAAAATGAGAAAATTATGCATCCATTCCAAGTGGGACCACTACAAATTTATGTTATATAACCTCAATTGGACCTTTACTGCTTCCGAGGCAATCCTACCTTACCTCCCTTATTAATTCACTATCCCACTCTCCACAGCTGCTCTTCCATACCTTTTCATCCCCTCTCAAACCTTCCATGGTTCCCTCTTTCCCCATACTTGCTTTATATTTTATAGAAAAAATGGAGGCCATCTGACATGCGCTCCCTCTTCTCCCCTTTTCTATATCTCCTACACTCATATCCTTCTGCCACTGCCTCTTTCATCCCTATGTCACATGATGAAATGGCCTTACTCCTTATCAAGGCTGAGCCCTCTACTTGTTCAGGTGATCTTGTCCCATTCCATCTTCTTCAACAGGTTTGCCCCCTCTCTCGTGCCGACTCTATCATTTATTTTTAATCTCTGTCATCTACTAGGTCATTCTCTATTGCCTACAAACATGTCCATATCTCGCACACCCTGAAAAAACTTTCACTAGATCCTTCCATCTCTGCTATCACCTCTCTTCTGTTCTTTGTAGTGCCATAAGTTACTGCCTCCTTACCACAAGCTGCCAAAAGTCTATACATCATGTACTAAGGAACAGACATGATCAAGGTAGAAAAGTCTACCTTTTCTACCAACAACTTAAGAAAAGGGTCTAAGAGGGCAGCCAGATGGCGGGGTGGACAGATCACCAGCTCTGGAGTCAGGAGGACTTGAATTCAAATCCAGCCTCAGACACTTGACATTTACTAGCTATGTGACCCTGGACAAGTCACTTAATCCCAATTGCCTTCAAAATAAGAAAGAAAAAAAAAAGACAAAGAACCCTGAAATGGAAACACAGTATTTACAAAATAAAGAAATGTGGGTCACAAACCCAAAAATATCTACCAAATCAAACTCAGCGTGTTCTATAAAAGTAGGAGATGAATATTTGAACAAAAATAATGGATACAGTACCAAGCCTACAGCCAAGAAGATTTGAATTCAATTACTATCAGACACTTACTATCTCTGTGACCCTGTGGGCAAAGGGAAGGTAACCACCGGGAGGGGCATGGCAGAAAATTATTCTAAAGTGTAGGGGGCTGAGCTGAGTTAGAAATGGTATTTTCTGCAATCTCTAGCAAAAGACTACAGTTTTTAGTGGTAGTGGGAACTTAACTCCCTATTTCCCATACGTTCAATGCATACACATCCAAGCTTTTCACTTTTGTGCCATTTTCTAGGAATGTTACCTCCACAAAATTGAAGATTGACTGTATCTGATACATATCTCTAAATTTGATAAAATATCTCCAAAAGAAGTAATGACTGAATAAAAAATACTAATAACTTAATGAAAAATGTTCCAATTTCCCAATAATCAGAAAAGTGTAAATCAACACAAGTTTATTATATCTACTAGAATGTCAAAAATTTCAAAAATTATAAACTGGTAGAGTTGTGGGAAATTCTAACATGCCACCGTTGGGACTGTACATTAATTGCAAATATTTTGGAGAACAACATACAAGACTCATAAAATTGAGTTTCACCGCCATGGTTTCATTGCTATGAATTCATCCTAAAAAGAGCACAGGAAGGAAAAAAGGACCTAGCTGTACAAAAATATTCATAGCTGCTCTGTCTGTAAGAGCTAAAAAACTGGAAACAATTTCTTTATCCAATACTTGGAGAACAGTATATTATGTAATGGATCATTGCTTTAGAGCTAGGCAGGACCTTAAATATCATCTAGAAACAAGGACTTTTCTAAGGTCATATATTAAAGAGTGGCATTCATGGAATATGAACCCAGGTTCTCTGACTCCAAATCTAATATTCTTTCGAATGTACAGATAAATACAAAGGTTACAAGGAAATATAGAAAGTGATACAGAGATATCAGCAGAAAAGAAATTGTACACACATTGATTTTACCTAGTTTTTCAGTAAAAAAAACCAAACTAGAGGTGGGAAAACTTGAAAGAATCTAAAACCTGACACAGAACAAAAGCTTTTTGGCTTTTAACTCATGTAGCTCCAAATGCATTGAATTCATTAAATACTAAGGATACTGTTTAAAAGTTTACTTTTTGTTCATTTTTGTTGATGGTTATTATTATTATTTTTTTTTTTGCTTAGGCAATCAGGGTTAAGTGACTTGCCCAAGGTCACACAGCTAATAAGTGTTAAGTGTCTGAGGCTGGATTTGAACTCAGGTCCTCCTGACCCCAAGACTCAGAGCTCTATTCCACCTGGCTGCCCCACAGAGTTATTATTTTTACAAAGCAAAGCACCCACCAAACTGAAATTTAAGACTAGGGAAAATTCCACAAAGAAACTTTACCTTAGTACTAAAATCTAATTCTTCTTCATCTGATTGGACAAGAATCATCAGCTCCAGGATTGTCACAGAGTCTTTCAAAAAGAAAGCAAAAACGAGTAGTTTTATTTCTAGAAGAGAGTCATCAAAAAGGCTTTTTTAATTGTTGTCATTGCTACATTACAAAGGATGACTTAACAAAGCAAGTATATCAACTATTCCTACTTCAAGATTCAGTTTAGCAGAGAAGAAAATACTGTTGTAGAAGCCATCAGTGGGTTTGTCCTCCAGAATAATCTCATTTCCTATTTTCATACTCCTCTAAATTTGAAAAATGAACACAGTGGGACATTATAAATCACACTACCACCAAAACCCAGCAATGTATTTATAGCATGGCATTACTCTCTGTAGTTTCTGACAAACACTTTCAGTGTCTCTCATTTTTCTTGAAGGTACCTTCCATAGACTTCAACTCTAGATAGGACTTGTATTTGTTGTTGTTCGGTCATTTCAGTCGTGTCTGACTCTTCGTGATCCCACTTGGAAGGTTCTTAGCAAAGGTACTGAAGAGGTTTGCCATTTCCTTCCCAGCTCACTTTACAGATGAGGAAACTGAGGCAAACAGGGCTAACTGATTTGCCCAGGGTCTCCCATCTAGTAACGGTCTGTGGCCAGATTTGACCTCATAAAGATGAGTCTTCCTGATTCCAAATTCAGCACTCAATCCACTATATCTAGAGGCCTAGCTGACCTCTAGATTATGTGAGTAGGTCATATGTTCCAGTCTCAGAAAGGTATTTATTACAAGTGCAACCATTCTTGGATGTAAAATAATCACTGATAAACCTGGTCAGATAAAATTACAGAATAGAATAGAAACCATTTTCAGAGTAAATTAGAATATTCATGATCCCTTTCTGATTTGCAATGTCCACCTGCCTATCTACTACCAATCAATGTGCAACATTTCCTTTAAGAACTAATTTAAGACTTATCTCCTTATAAGAGACTTCCATGAATCACAGTATCAGAAAAATCAATGTAGGTCAATAAAAAATTTACCTGGTTCCCCATATACACAATAAGTAAAATTTTTAGTTTTTATCTTTCTAGCTAGTAGCACTTCTGTACAACTGCTGTGGTAATCTGCTTTCATGGAGTTTCAACTCTAGTTATCACTCTATTCACCCCTTTGGGGGAGGGGGGATTCAAGGAGGGTAGGGTATATGACTTGTGATTTCATTGGTGCAGGGAACTTCCAGAGAGGAAATGACAGAGATTGGCAACTGTTCTGTGTCAGAGAGTTGGGAACACTGAAGGATTTAATGACTCGCTTAGGGTCACAAAACAAATATGTGACAAAAGGGAGACTTGACCCCAGTTTATACTTACTCCCAGACCTATTCCTATCCACTGCCCCAAGGTGCTTCTTTTCTCAGCTCCTTAGTATTTGTTAACACCTAGACAGCTTTTTTTTTAAGCTCTCCTTGATTCTTTGATAGGCATGCCCAGTTTCCTTTTCCTTCTCTTTCAATTTGCCAAGTGATTTTATTTATTTGGTCTAATCTTTTAAAATCCTTCTTTTCCTTCTACCCCTCCTTCAGTTTCATTCCATCTCCTCCCCCTCCTCATAACATTCACATTGTCTTCTTCCTTATATCCTCCTCCATCTCTTCAAAGCCTCCTTTGACTCACTTTCTATTCTTCCTTTAGATGGAATCTTTCTCCTTCAGCTCAAGTCACTTCAGTTTCTTAAGGCCTCCTGAATTTCTTCATGGATCATGTGGATTAATTAATTAATTAAAAGAAATATTAACCAGGTATGAAGCTTACCTTCTTATAGATTCTTCTAGAGAACTTTCTTCCACTACTGGAAAAAAAAGTAAAATACAATTAAAACATATATAACACTACATGATATTAATATTAAAAGTAGAATTTATGAAGTTTCGTTACAATGTGTTTTTTGGGACATGACAAAGACCCTCGTTGCAAATGCAATTATGCTAGAGATAAGTGTCTTACGTATCCAGGCTCTGTGGGTAGAAGGAGGTCTTCTTCAAGCATCAGATATCTGTCAGTGATTTGTCTACACCGGTCATTTCACTAGCAGGCTCTTTCATACTGACAGAACAAAACATCACTAGATATCATAAACAGAAGGAACAAGCAGACATAATAGGATTAATTTGGGCCTTTTATGTAGTTAGATTGAGAAAGACCATATTTGTTTCACCTTTCTCACCACACACCTCACAGATGGAATGTTTGGACATATATAGTACTGCCACATTGAGCACGGCACGGCATGACCTGTTTGGTCCATTCTGTAAGTCAGGGCAGATCCAGAGACTACTTTATTTAGTATGACATAACATATTTCTAGCTCTTCTCCATAGACAAGAGACCCAGAAATAATGTACCTTGCATAGACCTCTACAGTCCCTAGAAGGAAGGGGATGATGAGTTGCAAACCAATATATTTTCTCTTTTCAAGCCTTTCCAGGGAGGGATGTTAAAAACAAAAACAAAAACCTTGCAACTTCAATGTACATTTGTTGTTTCTTCTGACCTTCTCCCCCAAAATGTAGTCTAAAGATAGTCAGATGGGCAGTGAAATAAGCACTTCTTTTTTCTATCAGCAATCACACTAGTCTAAGGGAAGCAATTAAGAAGTGTCCATTGGCCTATTTCAGTGTGTGCATTCTTTTATTATTCGATTCATAACCATTCTCCAAACCTTACTTTCTCCAATCCATTGAACAAGATGTTGCCAGATTTCTTTTGCACTAGATATATTCAACTAGATATAAGATTTCATCTGTATGGAACTCATAGTGAGAAACATTACAAGCAATTTCTCTGCAAATTATAGTCTCAGTGAGTTAGTAACTTGAGGCAGTGAAAGGTTAAGAAACCTGTGCAGAGTCGACCAGCCAGTAGGTATCAGAAGTGGGTTTTAAACCTATGACTTCTTACTGTAAAAGCCAGCTCACTATCCAGTCTTTCCAAATGGCTAAGACCTGCAAGAGTGCTCACTTTGTCCACACAAACTTGGAGAATTTAGAGTTATGGCTACATCTTGATGAATTTTAGAATAAGACTTCAGTATAGAGCATAATATATACTGAGTGCCTAATAACTATTTTATTATCACTCTTACATTGATTCTCTCCATTAAAATGTAACTAAGGTAAAAATGTTATGTCATATTGGGCTGGATAAAATGGTATTCCCAGACTTTCCCAAAGTGGATGGTCATAAAAAGTAAGCTAAATTGATACAGAACAAAGTCTCTAGTTCTCCTCTCTAGTTAGAGATGATCAGGAAAGAGTTCACTAGCATGTTTTGTAAAAGCATTAAAAGCTCTAATGCCCTCAAAGCTGAAGAGCTTGCACACTGTCTCCTGACGAATTTCATACCACAGACATGATTCGAAGTGGCACTTATGTTATAGGATAAGGTGAAATTTACATGATAAAGCAAAAGAGAAGAATCATAATTTGTGGGTTTGGACATTACTACCTCTCCAGAGTCTCTTGTGAGACAGGATCTCAAGCAACTGCAGTCCCATGGTTTAGACTCTCATTCATTTTCTTTTCTTTTTTTTTTTTTTAACAATTAGAAAGCACCCAACCTACACCATATAATGATTGTAGCAAAACTTCAGTATAGTTAGCAATTGCATGGTCACACTGAAAACAGAATAAAGATCAGAGTAGTAGCAGCTTGATATTACTTACTTTTTTGAGTTACATAAGCAATTAACTTGAACTAGACAGAGAAAATAAGACAGTTTGCAAAACTACTTGATTAGTTTATCTTTTTATACATATTAGGAAGTGGAATTACAATGGTAATATGATATATGTCAAGATAATATCACTATAAACATGAGTAGAATTAACGCAATGCAATAATGAACAATACAAAAAATTACCAGCCAACCTGGAGCTCACCCACATTCGCCATCTCGAGCTTTGGACCCCTCTGGCTGAGAGAAAACCAACCCAGCGCATGCGCACTCATCGTGCGTGACTACCTTAGGGCCCATGCGCGTGACCTGCGGGTGTGATGCACGCATGCGCAGTTCAGTTCGTCTCTCCCCGTTGCCAAGGCTACAACAGTCTCTAGGGTTTGCGCGCTCTGGAGTCTCTTAACCTTCCAGGCTCCGGCTTTTCTGGAGCGGAGGCCGGAGCCCGGAGAAGGCTGAGAGGTCAAGGGAGAACCCCTCGCGAGGATGAAGAAGATTTTCAGCTTCGGCAGCAGGGGGGAGCTGTCTCCATCTCGAGCCTCTTCCACCCCGCGTAGGGACAGCGGGGTCCGAGCTTTCGGCCCTATCTCAGGATACCTCGTCAGGGCCAAGGACCTGGGGAAGATCTACAAAGCTGCCTCCATCGGGGATGTGGCGAAGGTGCAGCAGCTGCTGCTGCTGGGGAAGTCCGGCGTGAACGATCGGGATAAAGTGAACCGGTAAGAGGGGGCGGGGAGGGGGGAGAGATGGGAAGCCCCCCCGCGGAGCCGCCTGAGACCCCTCCCACCCTCCCTCCTCGTGGGTCCGTGTCTTCACTAACCCTTGGAAAAGCTGCTCCCCTCAGCACCGGGGACAGGGTAGCTCCTCCCGTCAGGGTCAGGGCCAGGCTTCTCCTCCTGGACATTGGACAGCAAGTCCCGAAAGCTGGCGTCCCCTCACCCTCCTGCCCGTCCAATTCTAATGAACGGGAAACTCCTTCGTTTTACTTTGAGCCAGGGTCCAACCAATTTATTCTTTCTCAATGGCGACGTGGGAGCAAATACTGCTCTCTTCTAGTGAAATGTTGTTTTGAGTCGTTTCTGTTGTGTCCAACTATCTGTGACGACATTTGGGGGATTTTCTTGGCAAAGATACTGGAATGGTTTGCCGTTTCCTTCTCCAGCTCCTTTTACAGATGAGGAAACTGAGGCAAACAAGATTAAGTAACTTGCCCAGGGTCACATGAGTATCTGAGGCCAGATGTGAACTGAGGAAGATGAGTCTTCCCGACTCCAGGCCCAGCACTCTTATCCATCGTGCCTTCTAGTTGCCCCATCTGGTGAAATATGGCCACGATAAGTGGAGGGTAAAAGCGTCAAGGCAGAAAATTAATTTCTACTTTTGTTAAGTATCTACTATATGTATCAGGCACCTGCCTAAGTGCAACAGATACATAGAATTGGGGGAGTGGGGATTGCATTCTAGGAGGTCTAATGGGGGAGGTAATTGACAAGAAAGACTGAGGAGAGGATCAGATACTTAGGAGGAGAACCAGGAAAGGGTAGTGTTACAAAACCATGGTAGATGGTCCTAGCTTTGTGACCCTGGACAAGTCACTTAATCCTGTTTGCCTCAGTTTCTTCATCAGTAAAATGAGCTGGAGAAGGAGATGGCAAACCACTCCAATCTCTTCGCCAAGAAAATCTCAAATGGGGTCCGGAAGAGTCCCCATGAAACAACAAATGAAACAACTGAACAACAACAAAGATGGTCTTTGAGATTTGCTGTTGATAAACAATTCATCCTCCTTTGACCAACCTGGTCATATCTTTAGGACCGGAGTTAGGTTGGTCCTTGGACAGCAGAAGTACCAGGCTCTTACTTCAAACTTTGCCAGCATGGTAGAACTACCAAAACTTGCACCTTACTGTGATAGCCTTTAGCAACACAGAGCCACTTCAACTGTCCCATGCTGCATTGCAGTAAGACTTTAGTGGAGAATGCACACGCAAGTGCACATGTGCTTATACAAATACACAATATGCAAATATATAAATGTTTTTCTGAGGCAGCTGCTTTACTAAATATTTTATAATTATGGATACTCTTAGTGGAAAGAAGTTGTTATTAGGCTTAACAGCCAGGCAGGGTGATACACGTCTGTAATCCCAGCTACCAGAAAGGCTGAAGCTGGCAGATCTCTTGAACTCATGAGTTCTGAGCTGCAGTGGGCTATGACAGTACAGTGTCTACACTGAGGCTGACATCAGTATGATGAGTCCCAAAGTACAAGAGGCCATCAAGTTGCCAAGGGAGAGGGGAACCAGCCAAGGTCAGAAACTGAGCAAAGTTCCCATACAAGTCTGTAGTGAAATATTGATTTACCTGTTTTTTTCTTCCCCTGGCAATTGTGTCCATCATATTTAGCAATAAGAGCTAATGCATATTTTATGTTTCTTCAGGTGACAGTAGTGGCCATTATATGTATTTTGGCTTGACTTATGACGCTGCTGCTGCAGTGATGAGCATGAGACCAGCTCAATGCTCTGTAACCCGGAGACACATGGATGAGGGGGAGACAGCAAGGTGGCAGAAGCTCCGTTTATTGAGTGCAGTTAGCTGTCTTTTATGGCCCTAGTGATGCATGTTCAAAGCGTGATCCCCCCCGTGATAGCCAATCATCAGGTCTGCTGGAGCTCGTGTCAGGACTCATCTCCCATTGAGAGGAGAGCCAAACCAACCGTGGGAGCTGCATGTCAGCAAAGGAGAGGTTCTGGGAGACTTCCTTATTTTTGCCACGCAACTATGTTGTGACCCTCAGCTTCTACTGATAGAAGCTAGAACTCCCATGGGAAAGTTCCCTCAACAGAGCTCTCATGAGACCGTGAGACATTCACCCTAACAGACTTAGAGTTCAGGCACAAGAATAATAATATATTTTATGTTAGAAATCACACTAATAATGGTACAATTTTGACTGTTGTAGTACATTGTCAAGCAATCACATAGCTCTCTCATTTCCATAGGACGCCTCTACACCTGGCCTGTGCTAATGGTTATCCAGATGTCATGTCTCTCTTAGTTGAGAGAAAATGCAAACTAAACCTGTGTAATAATGTCAGTTGAACACCTGTAATTAAGATATACACTAGGTAACCACACTGGTCAATGAAATTCATTTTGATTTCTCTCTTTGATTTAGAAAACATGCTTTACTAAGTTATTTAAATATCACTAATGATATTTTAATATACTAAATGTTATATTAGATTGTTTATTGTCTCTTTCTCTATACTATATTGACAGGCAGTACAGTATCAGCAAGAGGAATATGCAATTATCCTGTTCAAACATGGTGCAGACCCTAATCTTGTGGACACCAACAACAGCACTGCACTTCACTATGCTGCCTCTGGACATAACACAGCCACAGCAGCAAAGCTGCTTAGACATAAAATGGATATTGAAGCAAAAAACAAAGTAGAAGCCCACCTCCTGTATAATATAGTATTTTATGAGCCGTCTCTCATACCACTTACTACATCAAATTCATTATTGCCTGAACCTCCTTATACTCACTGTACATATTTCATCTACCTTAGGGCCCATGCGCGTGACCTGCGGTTGTGATGCACGCATGCCCAGTTCAGTCTGTCTCGCCCCGTTGCCAAGGCTACAATTTTGATCCTTCTGAGATTGTTTTTGGTTTGGGGATTTTTAAAAAAATCACTATGGCCACATAGCATTCCTGAGAGAATATTGGTGTTTATAAAATGAACTTTTGTGGCAATGGGGTCATTGGAAGTTCTGTGTAGTTTCTCAAAGGAGATCAATGGATCTCCTTTTCCCAATAATTATGAGCCCAGTCCACTGCTGTTCTTCCATACCATCCAGGCAGTGTGTATGTGTATGTCTACGTATATAAACACCTCTACAAAGATGTAGATTGACCAAGTAGATGGGACTGCCATTTCAACTCCATGGAATCTAGAAAATATTTGCTTTTCATCCACTTTTTCAGGGTGGATTCTTAGACTAATGTATTTTGACTAAGTTTGGATTTCATCAAGGAGCCTTTTTCATGTTCCAGGAGTGGATACAATTATCACAATGTCATCCAAAAATAAGAGCATTTGTAAATCTTTGCCATCATATACCATCTCTATTCTATTTGGACCCTGTGCAGGACATCCAACACGGCATTGGCAAACACCTTAGGTAAGCACGTGCCTCACAATTTACATCTAGCTTAATGCTGATACTTACTTATTGATCAAAGTTATCCCTTTGGGTGGCATGGGTCATTGAGTCTTGTGAGGATTTATCATTTGCATGGGAGAAGCTTGTTTGATATCATCAAAATTAAAAAACAAAACAAAACACGGAACTGACATTATCCTAACAGACAAAATGACTGGTTATCACTGTTGGAATAATTTCAGAATTAGTTGTCTATGTTCATTCAGATCATGGACTGGCCAGAGTAGAGGTCAAAATTAATACAAATGAGAAGAAAGGATAAAGATGTAAAGGAGACAGTGGTTATAACAACTATAGCTTGTTGTAACTAAATAAGCTATTAATTCCCCCAAATGAGAAATGGACATATCAGTCATCCAGTTTACAGGCATGTATTAAGCACTGCTGTATGCTAAGCACTATGCTGGACAGTGAATATATGTAATTTCTCAGAAGTTTAATTAATATAAAACAATTGCCCCAAAGAGAAGGCCAAAAGAGCCCAGAAGAGGCATCAGTTGGGAAACATGATCTCTGCCAAAATGAAAGCTATTATGACTAAGATTAACTCAAGCTTCGAATACAAAATCAAAGGGTGTGCACACATTGGTTGCCCTTTGGGCATAGTTCCAAATTGCTCTCCAGAATGGTTGGATCAGTTCACGACAAGCAGTGCATTAATGTCCCAATTTTCCCAAATCCTCTCCAACATTTATCATTTTCCTTTTTTGTCACATTAGCCAATGTGATAGGCATGAGGTGGTACCTCAGAGTTGTTTTAATTTTCATCTCTCTAATCCAAAGTGATTTAGAGCCCTTCTTCATATGCCTATGGATAGCTTTGATTTCTTAATCTGAAATCTGCCCATTCATATCTTTTGACTATTCATCAGTTGGGGAATGGTTTGTATTCTTATAAATTTGACTTTATTCTCTGTATATTTGAGAATGAGCTCTTTATCAGAGATGCTTGCTATAAAGATAGTTTTATAACTTTCTGCTTTCATTCTAACTTTGGTTGCATTGGATTTGTTTCTGCCAAAGCGTTTTAACATAATCAATATGATATAGTTTATATTTCATAATGTTCTCTATCTCTTGCTAGGTCACAAATTCTTCCCTACTCCGTAGATCTGACAGGTCCTTGCTCTTCCTTGCTCTTCTAATTTGCTTATGGTGTCACCCTTTATGTCTAAATCATCTAGCCATTTTGATCTTCTTATATAGTGTGAGATATTGGTTCGTTCCCATTGTTTTCCAGTTTTCCCAGCAGTTTTTGTCACCTAGTGAGTTCTTATCCCAAAAGCTGGGGCTACTGGGTTTATCAAACACTAGGTTCCTATGGTCATTGACTGTTGTGTCTTGTGTACCTGATCCATCACTGTATTTCTTAGATACCAGATAGTTTTGATGATTACTGCTTTATATCTGGTATTGCTAGGCCACTTTCCTTTGTATTTTTTTCATTAATTCCTGTGATGTTTTTGACTTTTTATTCTTCCAGATGAATTGTTTGGTTATTTTTTCTAGTTCTGTCAAATAATTTTTTGGTAATTTGATTGGTATGGCACTGAGTAAGCAAATTAGTTAGAAATTTCCTTTTATACTGTCTTGACCTATACATGAGCAATTGATATTTTTCTAATTGTTTAGATCTGACTTTATTTCTGTGAAAAATGTTTTGTAAATGTGTACATATAGTTCCTGGGTTTGTTGGCAGGTAGACTCCAAATATTTTGTTTTGTTTGCTGTTATTTTGAATGGAATTTCTCTTTCTGTCACTTGCTGCTGGGCTTTGTTGGTCATATGTAGAAATGCTGAGGATTTATATAGGTTGATCTTATATCCCACAACTTTACTAAAGTTCTTAATTATTTCACACTGTTGTTTTAGTTGATTCTCTAAGTATACTATCATATCATCTGTAAAAAGTGATAAGTTTGTTTCCCATTGCCTAATCTAATTCCTTCAATTTCTTTTTCTTCTCTTATTGCTATAGCTACCATTTCTAGTATACTATTGAATAGTATTGGTGGTAACGGGTATCCTTGATTTACCCCGATCTTATTTTCAAGGCTTTTAGCTTATCCCCAGCACAGATTGCAGATAGTTTTAGATAGTACTGTTTATCATTTGAAAGAACACTCCCTTTATTCCTAGGCTCTCCAGTACTTTTAATGGGAATATGTACTGTATTTTGTCAAAAGCTTTTTCAGCATCTTTTGAGATGTTCATAATATTTCTGTTGGTCTTGTTATTGATTTGGGCAACATATTGGTAGTTTTCCTAATATTGCACCAATACTGCATTCATGGTATAAATCCTGTCTAGTCATAGTATATAGTCCTTGTGCTATATTGCTGTAATTGCCCTGCTAGTATGTTGTTCAAAATTTTTCCATTGATATTTGTTAGAGAAGTTGGTCTATAATTTTCTTTCTCTGTTTTAGCTCTTCCTGGTTTAGGTATCTGCACCATATTTGTGTCATAAAAGGAGTTTGGTAGGACTCCTTCACCTATTTTTCCAAATAGTTTGTATAGTATTGGAATTAATTGTTCTTTGAATGTTTAGTAGACTTCACTTGTGAATCCATCTGGCCCTTAGGGATTTTTTCTTAGGGAATTAATTAATGGCTTATTCAATTTCTTTTTCTAATGTGGGGTTATTTAGGCATTCTATTTCCTGATCTATTAATCTGGGTAATTTATATTTTTGTAAATATTTATTGATTTAGCTCAGATTATCAGATTTATTGGCATATAATTGGACAGAATATTTCCTAATGATTGCTTTAATTTCTTCTTCATTGGTGGTGATTTCACCCTTTTCATTTTTGATATTGGTAATTTGGTTTACTTCTCTCTTTTTTTAGATCAAATTAGCCAGTGGCTTGTTTGTCTTATTGATTTTTTTCATAAAACCAGCTCACTAGATTTCTTTATTAACTCTATAATTTTTTTTTACTTTCAATCTTATTAATCTCATCTTCAATTTTCGAGATTTTTGAGTTGGTACTCAATTTGGGATTTTTAATTTGTTCTTCTAGTTTTTTTAGTTGCATGCCCAATTTATTGAACTGTTCTTTTTCTATTTTGTTGATGTAAAAGTTTAGAGAAGTAACTTTTCTCCTAAGTTCTGCTTTGGCTTCATCCCATAAATTTTGGTATGTTGTCTCATTGTTGTCATTCTCTTTAATGAAATTATTGATTGTTTCTATGATTTGTTGTTTGACCCATTTATTCTTTAGGATTAGATTATTTAGTTGCCAGTTAATTTTTAATCTATCTTTTTACTGCCCTATGTTTTATGTATTTTATGAATGTGATTCATATTGCATTGTGATAAGAAAAGATACATTTAATATTTCTGTATTTGTACATTTGATTTTGAAGGTTTTATGCCCTAATACATGATCCATTTTTGTGTAGGTGCCATGTGCTGCTAAGAAAAAGTGTATTTCTTTCTATTCCCATTCTGTTTTCTCCAAAGGCCTGTCAATATCTAACTTTTTGAATTATCTATTTACCTCCTTAGTTTCTTTCATGCTTTTTTTTTTGGTTGGATTTATTGAGTTCTGAGAGGGGACAGTGAAGGTCCCTCAATAGTATAATTTTGCTATCTGTTTTTCCTCTCACGTAACTTCTCCTTTAAGAATTTGGATCCTGTATCATTTGATACACATATGTTTAGTATTTTGTTTTAGTATATTTAGTAATTTAGTATATTGCTTCATTGCCTATGGTACCTTTAAGGAAGATGCAGTTTCCTTCCTTATCTCTTTTAATTAGCTCTATTTTTGCTTTTAATTTTTCTGAGATCAGAATTGCTACTCCTGATTTCGTTTTTACTTCAGCTGAAGCATAATAGATTCTCCTCCAACCCCTTACCATTACTCTGTGTGTATGTCTCTGCTTCAGGTGTGTTTCCTGAAAACAACATATTGTATGATTCTGGTTTTTAATCCATGCTGCTATCCACTTACATTTTATGGGAGAGTTCATTCCATTCACATTCACAGTTATGATTATTAACTGTGTATTTCTTCCATCCTATTTTTCCTCTGGTTTATCCTCTCTCTCCTTTCACCCTTTCTTTCCTTACCAGTGTTTTGTCTTCTGTGTATCGCCTCCTCTGATCTGTCCTCCCTTCTGTTCATTCCCTCCCCCCCCCTTGCCTTTACTTAATCTCCTCCCCTCCTATTTCCTTGTCAGGTAAGAGAGATTTCTATATTCAACTGATTGTGTATATTATTCCCTGTTTGAGCTAATATTGATGAGAGAAAGGTTCAAGCAATGCCTGTCACCCACCCTCCCATCTTCCCCTCCACTGTAATAGGTCTTCCCCAATTCTTCATGTGAAATAATTTTCCCCGTTCTACTGCTCCCTTCCTGACTTAATTATTGTTATGTCATTCCCTCAAATTCACCTCCTATCTATACCCTCTGTCTATTTATGTTCCTTGTAGCTATGCTATTACAGGTACAGTTTTTAAGAATCACAAGTATCATCTTCCCATGTATAGGGATGTAGAGAGCTTAGCTCTATTGAGTTTCTTATGTTTTCTTTTCCCTTTTTACCTGTTTATATTTGTCTTGGGTTTTGATATTGGAGATCAAATTTTTGGTTTAATTCTGGTCTTGTCCTTATTAAAGCTTGAAATCCTTCTATTTCATTGAATGACCATTTTTTCCCCTTAATGTATTATGCTTAATTGCACCAGGTATGTGATCCTTGGTTGTAGTCCTAGCTCCTTTGCTTTCCAGAATATATTTTTCCATGACCTCCAATCTTTTAATATTGTAGCTGCTGAGTCCTGTGTAATCCTGATTGTGGCTCCCCAATATTTGAATTATTTCTTTCTGGCAACTTGCAGTATTTTTTCCTTGATCTGATAATTCTAAATTTTGGCTATAATGTTGCTTACAGTCTCTTTCCTGAGATGATCGGGGTATTCTTTCCATGCTTCATTTGCTCTCTGGTTCCAGGATATCAGGCCAGTTTTCCCTGTTACTTTCTTGAAAGATACTTCCCATGTCCTCCTTTTGATTATGTCTTTCAGGTAGTTCAGTGATTCTGATGTCTCTCCTGGATCTGTTTTCTAGGTCAGTTGTTTTTCCCATGAGGTATTTTTCATTTTCTTCTATTTTTTCTTTCTTTTGAATTTGTTTGATTGATTTTTGATGTTTCCTAGAGTCATTAGTTTCCATTTGCCCAATTCTAATTTTTAGGAGTTGTTTTTCTCTATTAGCTTTCATACTTCCTTTTCCATTTGACCAATTGTACTTTTTAGTGAGTTGTTTTCTTCAGTAGATTTTTGTATCTCCTTTTCCGTTTGGCCAATTCTAGTTTTTAAGCAGTTGTTTTCTTTTTCCAAGCCATTGACTCTTTTTTTCATATTTCTCTTGCATCACTCTCATTTCCTTTCCCAATTTTCCTTCTACCTCTCTTATATGATTTTTATGTTCCTTTTTGAGCTCTTCCATGTGCTCTTGCTGGGCTTGAGACTACTTTCCATTTTTATTTGGGGTATGCCCAGAGGTGTTTTAACATTGTTGTCCTCTTCTGAGTTTGTGTCTTGATCTTCCCTGTCTCTATAATAACTTTCTATGGTCAGATTCTTTTATTCTTTCTTTCTTTTTTCTTTTTTTGCTCATCTTTTTTGGCTTTTCCCCTTTCTTTTAAATTTGTACTCTGCTCCCAGGTTGGAAGGGGCACTGTCTCAGGTTTCTAGTGCCAGGGGCTACAGGTCCTGGCTGTTTGCCTGGTGCTGCAACAATGTTGTCCTGAGGCCCATGGGAGCCCCTCATGTCTGTTGCTGTGCTGAGGGGGTGGGGTGAGTGGGAGTTGTGGCTGGTGCTACTGTAGGTTGTAGGGATCTGGCAGCTTACCTGGTGCTGAGCCTAGGTCCTAGAGCTGGTGTCTGGTATGTGCTGAGGCCAGTGGAGTGTTTCTGCATTTCTCTTGAGATATGCTGAAGCACTTGGCAGTCTGGCCACTGGTGGTTTCCTGTTTGCTTAAGCACCTCTAGGGTTGGTGTCCACCTGTTTGCTTGGGGCTACACTAATTAAGTATGTGGAGTCTGGCAACTGAAGGTTGCCAGTCTGCCTGGGGCTATGCTGAAGCATATGGCTGTTCTCAGAGCTGGAGTCTGCCCATTCCCTTGGCTATGCTGAGGCTGGGGGGTGCTGGTGTTGGCGTTGGCCTATTGTACCACACTGGGGCTCAGGATCTACTACTGGTTTGCAGAGGTCAGGCTTGCTACTGGCTTGCTGGAACACTTCTTGTCCTAGAATGTGCTTCCCTTCTACCTGAGTGACACAGACCTTTCTTGCCAGTCTTTCAAGTTTCTTGGATTCAAAGATTGTTTAAGTCCATCTTTTTGCTGGTTCTGCTGCTCCAGGATTTGTTTTGGGGTGCTATGTTATGGTTGATTCGAGGTGAATATGGGAGAGTTACGGCTATTTACTGTGTACTTCCCCAACTTGCCTCCTGGAATTAAATATTAATTTTCTAAAACAAAAAAACCTAACAAAAGAATGCAGCGTGGTACATTGGAAAGATGGTACTCTGGCTGTAGAGCCAGAGGACCTGGCTTCAAATCTTGCCTCTGATGCTTACTACTGTATGACCTTGAGAAGGTCACTTAACCTTCCAGGGCCTCAGTTTCCTCATCTTAAAAATTAGGATGTTTGATTAGGTGACTTCTGAGATCCCTTTCAGTCCTAAATCTATGATCCTATGAAAATTATTTATTTTTAAGTATGTCTTATTTATATACCATATTGTTTCTTTTCACTATTTGCTGCAGATTAGTCTTTCTAGGATAAAGTTAAATATTTTGAAAATTAGAACAACATTTTTATGATTTCATCAAATGACAATACTAAAAGATTTAAAGTGTTTCTGAAAACGTGTAACAGGATCGTAGCAATATATAGCACATTGTTAATAATCTTCTAATGGTGACACCCAGGACTGAAGAACTCGGGGCCATCCTAGTGAGCCACAGCTAGTCGAACCGTGGCCCTCAATTTGCTGCTGTCCCACCCCTTCAGTTTTTTATACAAGTGAAAGCTCATTGAGGAAACTATTAGAGGGAAAAAGAAAGAAATGAAATATTACAGAAGGGTTTAGATTAGAGCCTTCGATAGCCAAAAGATACTATCTGTTCAAGAAAAAGGAATGAAGCAATCTTCCTTGCTATATATCTTGGTGACAATGGTGGGTAGGTGTTATGGGCTGGCTATACAGCTGAGAGCCTCAGGACTTTTTTTAGCCTCAATTGAGTCACCTCTTTTTCCCCTAGATACTGAATCTCAGAGTCATTTGGCTGCTGCCTGGGTCCTGGAGGAAAGGCTGCAAAAGCACTGCCTGGGACAATCACCCAGATTTGATACCCTTAAAAGAACTCTACTAATTTCCAATATAAATTTATAGAATACAAGTCTTTTTAATGACTTCCTTAAAGATCAGATTAGTTAGGAACCCCAGATTTGCAGGTATCTTTTGTGGTTTGGTTTGGTTTGTTTTTAATTTTCCCAGCACATTCTGAAAACCTTTTTCTTTACTCATTTCTTTATACCATTTATTTGGAAAAGACTTTAATGGAAGGAACTCAATTTTGTAAAAACTTTTAATAACCTACATACTTTAATTGTTTTCAGAGTTAAGAAACTCTGTCACAATTATGTCAGCATTAATAAAAAAAAACAATCATTTCAGAAAAATGCTTTTGAGTGCTTTGAAATGTTCACAAGAATAATCTAATGAGAGGCTAGCTGAGGTGAGTGCCCAACTCCTGAATGAAAAACGAAAGAATAAAATTTTAATCAACAGTTCTGTTTAATCAACAGTTCTGTTTAATCAACAATTCAGTTCTGGAGTCATTGCACATTGGGAATGTTAATACCAGTATGTCTTATTCCAAGAAGAAATTTAGTATATTCTACTGGAAACATATTGTTTTCAAAAAGCAGAGTGGGGGGGTACTTGGCAAAGGTTAATCATTTAGAATTTTTTTTTCTTCCTTTATGTTAAAGATATAATGTAAGATATACATCTTAGTGAAATTTCCTGTTTAAGTATTTTTGAATGTGCCATATTGATTTTTGTGATCTATTAAAATGAAGGTCGTCCTTTTACCTAATGATGATTAAAAATGCTAGATAATAAGTTTTAATTTTTTTTAGATCCACGAGTACATATGTACCAGTCGGTTAACTTCTCAGATATAGTCATACCTGGTTTTACACAATTTATGTAACCTTAACAAATGGCATTCATATAAAGATTCTTTAAATTGAATACTGTTTTTTCACCAACCAATACTTAAAGAGAGCTTTATCTCCTCTGATTTATTTTCCCAGTGTAATGGCATCTTAACACTTAAAATACAGTCTTTCTGTGATTCTTCTTTCTGTTTCTTTTTCAGAACAAACACGTGTATAAATACAAAAAAAGCTATACCCATATACACTCTTTTTTTAAGAGTATCTTCGAGAAATCTTTTGCAAAGTGATCTCATGAGATATGAATAATTATCTCCTAATTTAGCTTTTTAGTTCATATTTGTATAAAGGTTTTCTTAAACTAGGTATTTAACCTTAAGAGAGATTATATATCTATGGCATCTGTCTCCCACTTTATAAAATATGCCCATTTCTAAGGACCTCCCATCACTGACACAATAAATGTAATGCAGTCAACATTAAGTTCAGCAAATGTTTAGATTTTTTTTAAAGACATTGTTAAAGTGCCCTCAAAAATGTATATATTGAATGAATTAATCAGTCAGTTACTAAAGATGAAAGGATTAAGCTTTATGGGTCTATATCTTATAAGCATCTGGGTGATATCAACATGATAAACATGAATGTTAGTTAATAAATGTGTCTTCCCTATGAAGCATTTAATTAAAATGTTCATTTTAAAAACAGATTGTTCTGTAATTTTGAGAAAAGTATTCCATGTGAAAGTCTCCTTATTGCCTCTGAGTTGCCCCTTCATTTTACCAATACAGACACAGGAATTATATTCACTGTTTCCCTTTGAGAATCAGCTCACCTTCACTACTTTTCTTTTGTTTCAATAAATCTTTTGGCATAAGATCTATAAATGTGTTCTCACTTCTTCAGCTCCTTGATCAACCGTCTGTTTCTCCCTTTTCTTCTATACAGCCACATCTGTGCAAAGGAGTGTAGTCAACATGGTTCAAAGTTCTTTTTGGTCATTTGTGGGTTGGACCACTTTGGTCTAATATCTGATTTTAAAAACAAGTATCACTCCATATTAATGCATTTTTAAAGAAAACTGAGTATATTAAGTCAACTATATGCTGTAGAAATGGTTAGAGCAGAGCACACTTCATTTTCTTACAATTGGATAAATCACCTGCCTCTTCTCACCATCTCACATTTAAATGCATTCTGAGCACATGGCATCCGTCACACTGCGATCTTAAGAAATGTAAAAATTTCACGGAAACATATTGCTCAGTACTGTATGCAAATTCTTTAGTGACAGTTGTCTCAAAAGATAATGAAACATTATTTCCAACATGGAATCTCAAACCCTGCTCTTCATTGTTAGCTTTAAGTGCAGTATTTCAGGAGTCAGTACCGTTTAAAGTACATTGTAAACCTCTTGGAGTGAAGGACCATTTCTCCCTTTCTTTTGCATTGTTTGGGGCACAATACACAATGGTTTCTACCTAGCAGGTGCCCAGTTGAAATTTTATAGTTGAACTAGATAGTTGAGTGGCTGAAAGTGCATTTGTATTCAAGTACTCTGCAATATTACATACTGCCTGCATTCATTCTTTTTTTTTAAATGTTTATGCTTCCATCTTAGTGTTTATTTTATTTCTGATATTTATTTCTGGCCTGTGATTTCATCCATACAAGGAGCTCCTAGTTAGGAACTTCCTCTACCAGTACAGATTACCAGCTGCTTTGTAACCTGTAATATTAGGGAGTTGACCATGGAAAAGAGTGTTTTGTGTGACTTATGTAGAGATACCCAACAAACATGTGTCAGAGATGGCACTTGAACCCCTCCTGATTCTGAGACCCTGTCTATCCAGTAAGCCACATTGCATTTTAAATCCAAATTATCTCATTTTCAGGAAAAAAACAAAATTTAAAAATAAAGACTCAGACTGTCCCCTGTTTGTAAACCCACTTCTATTCCTCCTTTTTTTAAGTTGAGAATCTCTTTTTTCATTTATTAGTTAGTGCCTGCTTATATTCTGGGTGTTCAATTTGCAAAAGCAAAAGATTTGCAATGTTCATTTTTCACATTGACACAGTTGCAGATTAGATATAGGATCTACAGTTTTACAAATCAATGACAGTATTTTCAAAGAAGGTAAACACATGAGGGAAACCTAATATAATAATAATCCACTAAGTACTTTTCTTCTCTTCCACAGAATTTCGGGCATCAGTCAAAGTCAAGAAGGAAAGCTATTTGAGAATAGGAAGCCTTTTCAGGAATAGGGAGCCTTCTCAAAAGGCCACATGGGTTATGATCTACTACTCTACCCTTGCATATGGCCAGCCTTATTGAGAAATATCATGCTAATAAATTAAGAATGGTTAGGGTAACCATATGATAACTTCTGAAGTCTAAAACTGAAATCATGTGAAATCACATCTTTGAGAATATAGAAATCAAGGATTTTTGTAGGTAGTGCTTTATAGTTAGCAAAATATTTGACCTATATTTTCATGTGTTATCCTTATGATAACCTATAAGATTTTAGTGCAAGTATTATTCCCATTATAGATTAGGCTTGCCCAAGGTTATATAGCTATCAAGTTGCAAAGTCAAAGAATGCCTTTTTATTTATAGATTTTTTAAAACTGTACCCGTTTCTTTTTAAAATATTTCTTTTCTAATATCTACAGTTTATACGTGTTGAGGTTTTGCTTTATTTGGTATCACAGCTTGGGTTAAAATGAAGACCTGGGTTTGACTCTTTACAGGAAATTGGGACTCAGGAAACTGATATAAACAGGAGCTTTATTATTATGCAAGACAGCAAGCCTGGAGAAAGAAAGCATACGCACAAATACCTTCTGTGGCAATAGAGAGAGAGAGAGGTTCATCCCCCGGGGGCAAGAAACTCACCAAGATCACAAGGGAGGGAGAGGGCAGAGGTGAGGTTTAAGTAGGGAACTTACCCTATCACAAGGGAGGGAGAGGGCAGAGGTGAGGTTCAAGTAGGGAACTTACCCTAAAAATGGTCTTGATGGAGTAGAGTTAATCAGTGCCAAATGTGGGAGGAGACATTTCTAAATAAGACCCAAAGGTTGGGAAGTCCTTGGGGTCACTTACTGATACCAGGCTTGGTGAGGCTCAGGTAAGGGGAGTTTCTTTGCTGGGACCAGAAATTGGGAGAAGGTCTGAATTGACTATCTGAGGAGGCAAAAGAAAGGAGTAACTCAGACTGCTTCACATGACCAGCAGTATTTTCCAATCAGAAGCTGTGAGCATTAACTGTTGAGCCAGAGTCAGAAGAGTAGCAGAGTACAACCTTGGCAGTATTTGCCCATATAATTCATGGGCATTAGGTCCACTTAGCCCAAGTGACCTCATATTGGAGTCTTATCATTATACTTCTAATATCAAATAATAAAAACTTCAATTATCCCAAGTTTCTTTAATTGAAATATTTTTCTACTTAAACCAACATTTAAGTCTAAAATTGTAAATACATAATATGTACATGGATATATGCATACATAAGTAGAGAAAGAACAAATTATTGCTAGATTTGAAGGCAAGAAGACCTGGGCTCAAATCTCACTCTCTGTGCACCAAATGCCTCTGAACACACACACACACATACATACATGTATACACACATGCTTACATACATGTAGATGTATTATACATACGTATATGCACACACAGAAAAGGGAGATGGAGAAAGAGATCACCAGAAGAAAGTGCCTTGTTCACCTGATAGAATTAGAGTTAGACCTTTGTTATGACTTTGAAGGTATTCCCCAAAGAGAGTGTGAAAATGCCCACTGACACCATAACTGGGGATATTATTCATATTTAGAAAGTAAGGAATGTCTTTTTCCTGGCTACTTAGTGGCCTATTGATTCCACATTGATGATTGGTCGAGACCTGACTGCTGTGAATCTGAGCCATGCCCCTGATCTTGGCCTTTAAAAGGGAGCAGAGATATTAGGATTCTTCAGTATGGTATCAGTGTACACCTAAAGCAAATACCATACCCTACCGAGAAGGTGGGACCAAAATGCTAAACATATTTTCATTGGACAAGTTAACTCCTTATACATTAGAGATATCTTCAAATCCAGAACAAAATCCTTATCTTTTAGTCATGTTACCTTAACTAGGCTACTCTTGATCACACCCTCTACATATAATACATATACATGTATGTCTATATATTTCATATAGATAGAAGCACAGAGATATATTTTTACATATATGTTAAACATATGAAAAGAGTTTTTTATAAATGAATTTCTAAAATTAAATATTCATCTTCCCTTAAAATATAAATCAACTTTATTTTCTTTTGATAGTGTATCTTTATTAACATAACACTTAAAATCTTTTAGCTAAAGGTTTTGCCCAATGTCAAGTTTTTCATTACCTAAGACCTCTTCTAATAATTATGTTATCAAAGAAAGGTTTAAGAAAGATCTAACTCAGAACCTGGGGAAGAGATCCACACTCTCCTGCTCTCTTACCTCCAAGTTTATTACCAGGACAAAAGAAGTTTCCAATATTGTCATCATGAACAGTAACAGACGTTTGTGCAGTTCTTTGCCAGATTTTCTTTTGTGCATTTACTATTACAAATTTGGAGAGAAATATCTTTTCTTGAGTATAAATTTAAATAAGAACATTATATGTAAGGATACTATGTTTTGGTGATGATTTCCCCACATGCTTTATATTTATGTTGCAACATTTACCTCCTATCTATACTATCCTATTTCATCTGTCTTCTGAAAAGGAAACTATAAAACTTTAATCTTTATCAAGAGTGCTCTTCCATTTCATCTTCTCTTCCCATTTCTGTGAAGTTGTTATAAAAACTGGAAGACTGGCACCAGACTCTTTCCTTCTTTCTTTACAAGGTAGAGTAGAAGACAGGATTTCTCTTAGCTTTGTTACTACAATCTACAAAATCACAAAGTGTGGATTTAGAAAATCAAATGAAATCAATTTCTGTCTGGATTGAGAAATATTTCAATTAGAACCGAAAATGAAGGAGCTGTTTTCATTTAATACCCATCCTTGGAATTTTTCTATTGTATTTCTATTGTATTTAATCATTTTCAGGCATTTCCTCTTCTCTTTTGCTCAGTGTAAGTTGATGTTCATTTTGTGTTTAGACTTTCTGTAACTTAATCAATATTGAAATGTTTTCTTTTAAAGTATAGGATAAGAAATTGATTTTATTTTTAAAGAAAAATGTTGTATGTTGATAAAAATGAAAATAAAAGGGTAAGATTTGCTTAGAGTAGAAGAAAACTATTTTCAAACCCTGCGACATGACTATTATGTCAACAAAGTTTGTGTCTCTTTGTAAGTAATTGTGATAAGCTCTTGATTTTGTTCATAATAGTATTATTTTTCAGACCAATAGATTTTCTGTTGAATGACTAAAGTCAAACTAAACTAGTGTCTAAGTTGATTAGTAATTTCTTAGATGTCTGTAATTTTTTAAAAGATTTATTGAATTCTGTGTATTATCTCGAGTTCCTTCTTCATTTACTTCATTACTGAATAGTATTTTAATGTTATTTCAGATGCAGCAGGAGTTGGTAGAAGGCATAGCTAGGGAACTTGATGAAGGTATGTCCAAATTCTTCATAAATAAATGCTAGAATTTCAAGATATTCCTGATTTTTAAATATGCTGAAAAACTCCCACAAAGCTGCTATTTCAGTGCCACCTCCCTCTTCTTCATCACTTTGAAGTAACCTTGGATTCTTCTATGCCAGTGAAATGCAAGATCTAGCAAGTTCTTTCTAATAAGCTAGAAAGGTAGCATAAGCCCAGAGATAGACTGTATCTGTTTCCAGAACACAAGCCTGGCCACTCACAGAGAGGCTTAGATCTTGAAGGCTGGTCAGTAGGTAATGAAGTCTTTGGCCACAGCATCCCATGAAACAGAAGAATAATTGTCCTCAGTTCTGATCTTCAGATATGATGCTAGTCAACCGCTTCGGGAGGGATACAATCAATAAGATTGCTGTTCAAGAATTGTTTGGACTAAAGAGTCATTAAACTCATAGCCAAGTTTGCGATTCTATTATTCTGTTTATTTCTGTGATTCCACATTGATTTCAGAAGAGTGATGGGAAAGGGGACAAAAGACACTAATAATCCCACAATTCAAAAACCATCTACAAATATCATTTTAACTGTCAGTATCTTAATTTATAGTCTTTGTCCAGTGACTATCAGTACTGAAAGAACAAAGTAATATTCATATTGACACCCTTTCTATCAATTTAACCAGAAAACAGAAAGAAGTTGTAGCTAAATGGAAGTGTGGTTCACATTTTCCTCAAATAGGCAAATAAAATAATTGGCATGGTTGGTTTCATTGTGAGCCCAAAGGCAATACTAAACATAATTAAATAAGAAATAGAGCTCAATATAAACATAAGCAAAAAGACCACCATGAACATAATTATAGTAGCAGATATACTGATGTCTACTGCAGAGGATGAAAAAGAAATATTATATGAACAATTTGATGAGTTGTTCCAAAATCAACATACATATTAAGGGTAGTAATGATGACTATTTATATAGTCTATACTCAATAGCGACTATTTATATAGCACTTTAAATTTTGCAAAGCATTTTGCATACATTATCTGATTTGAGCTTCAAAACAACCCTCTATGGTAGGTTACTTCTAGGAAAATTTGAGTTCAAGGCCTCCCTATGATATATACTGCCCATCAGACCATGGGCAAGTCACTTAACTTTAAAGTGCTCAGGAAACTCTAAGACTGAATTGGACCAGTGACCGCTTTCATACTTCTCACACCCAGAATTCCTTAACATGATGAATCATGAGTCCCAAGAGAAATAAAAAAATACACACATACTTATATATGCATATGTGTGTAGAAATAAAAATATATAAGGTAAATTGTTTTTTGCTTCTTCTTTTTTCCCCCAGCTACATCTGAACTTGAATCTAGATCTTGAAGGACTTCTCCAATAGGATCTCTAAATGAATCCACAAGAATGCCAAAACTGAATCATGATCCAGAAAAATTACATGCTTTAAAGGAAGAAACCATGTTTATTTATGAAATAAACTATTTAAATAATATTCAGTGGTTTTCCATTAAATATATAAATGTGAAAAAATCTATTAGAAAATGTGCTTCATAAGTTTTAATATGTACTGTGTATATATGTACATGTGAATATATTCGTATAGTTATTTATTAAAAACTTTATTTCTTTATTTTTATCTATAATTATAAGTTATAATGTATTATTTTATAATATAATATATATTATATACTACATTATATAATATAAAGTAAAATCCTTTATTTCTTTATATTTGCAACACTGACTCTCTAACAAATGGTTAGTTGTCTAGAAACCACTAAATTGACTATAATACTTTAGTTATCTATCTAGGAAGGTTGTACTCTGTTTTCTGTTTAATGATATTAAATAAGATAGGCAGATTTACTAATTATTGATATCTAACTGCTAAACCAATTGGGATTTTTATTTATTTTAAGATGAGGAGCTTACTTTCAGATGCTTTTTTCTTCAGTTTTGTGTTTGCAATTGGCACTCATCAATTACATGTGCTATAAATACAGGCTGATCCCTTCACTAAGAAAGAAGCTCAAGAGGGAGACGGGACTGTGAGGGACTGTCTGATGTTGGCTACTGCGAAGTGACAGTTGTGGCAAGATGGGGTAGGAACAAGATATTAGGAAGTACCCGGAGCTCACGCTCCTGAGGCAGTGGGCAGTGCTATGTGGAGCTGTGATAAGCTGGGGAAGCAACAGAATACAAGGAAGTAGCCGGAGCACGTGCTCCTGAGGCAGGGGGCTGTGCCACGTGGGAGTGGGACGGCAGAGAACGAGTTCCTTTGTCTAGTCCTCTTCCCTAGGTGCAACGTTAACCCCAGACGTCTCCTTCCTGACTTCCTGGGTCACGTACTTTCCCTTTGTGTAGCACTCACCCCAGACGCCTCCTCCCGGTATCTGGGCCTGATTTCCTGGGTCACGTCCTCTCCCTAGGTACAGCTCTAACCCAGATGCCTCCTTCCTGTATCTGGTCCTAGCCTCCTGCGTCACTTCCTCTCCCTTGGTGCGCTAAACCCAGACATCCCCTTCCGGTATCTGACCCTACAATCAATGACTAGTAGGCGGGCTGAGGAGGAGGGGCTAAGTAGGTACTTAAGGAACTGTAGAGCTCAGAGCTCGCTCTCTCTTTTGCTCCTGCTCTCTTGCTCTGGCCTTCCTGCTTGGCTTTGCTGTGATGGCCTCTGAATAAAGCTCGAGTGTTGGCACCTCCTGATCGGCTCGTCTCTGTGTGTTTATCCGGGTGGGCACCGAAGACTAGTAAGTAGTATGACTCTGGCAGCCTGCTCCTTATAGGAGGAGAGTGCACGGCGCGGCCAGCACACCCACTGGGCTCAAGGGCCTCTATGCATACCTCCCAGGGGGTGACATGCCAGCTTGCCCAACAATGCTGGTTATATGACGGTTGGTGAGATCTTGCACACACTGAAGAAACTTTGGGTGACCAGGGGTGGGGCTAGGGCTTTCAAAGGAAGATGAGGAGTTGGGGCCCATGGACTGATGGGAGCCAGATTGTTTCTGGAGAAAGGGGTGAGGGTCTCGGCTTGGACCCATCCCCTATCATTAGGGGATAATTAGACCAGGACACTGTGGAACTAGGATATTATTCTGTGACTTAGTTAATACTTAGTTAATGGTAAAGTTGTCTCAGTTTGTTACAATTAATGTTAAAGAGGAATAACTTATGGCTTATCTTGTAAATGCCTTGAAAAAAGCATCTATTTTAATTATGGATTTTTTATTTGTACATGACTAGAAGTTGGGAGTGTTTTGTTATTTGATATGCAGTGATTTTAAATTAACTACTATGGATTGGAGTCTGTTACTAATTCCTTAATGGAATCTCATCTTCCTGATGGGGAATATAAATAGGAATGAATAATCAACTAATGCAAGGTATAAAACTCGAAGTAATGCAGAGTGTAAGGCTAGGTTCTAATTTTTTTTAATTTGAGTTTTTTGAAACATGACAATTGGACAAAGTTTCCATTTTGATCTTGTAATGGTGAAGACATAGGGATTGAGTTGATTTTCATTATTTGCCTTGGTTATTAGCAAGGTAATTTAAAATAGAGTTGAGATCAATCTTGTAGGAGAGTGGACACAAGAAGGAGGATCTCTGCAGGAGGAGAGTCTGCTGGACATTGTTTGAACAGCACTTAGACAAAAAAGACTTCACCAGATGATGTCCAGAGTGTCAGCTGTATGGGAAGAGACTTCTGAAGCTTTAAATGGACAATTTATGGTTCCTTTTGGGTCTCTGTATCTGCACTTAATAAGGGAACTGGCCCCTTTTTACTTTGTCAATGAGTCAGTCAACTCCTCCCTTCCTTCTCCCATATTAAGTCCCCAAAATTCCATTGAAAAGTACCTCAGTGGGACCGGTTCTGGGAATTCAGGTAACAGGAGTTAGGATGATGATTGAGCCAGTTAATGACCATTCCTCCCCCTCTGATGAAGAATTCGAACTAATGTTAAAACGCTTTGAGGAAAGAACAAAAAGTGTGGAAATATAATTCTTATTGAGAAAAAGAGGAGGGAATTGTGAGAGTCATATTTCCATAGAGAAGGAGAATAATGCGGAGATTCAAAGAACTATTCCAGGAAGAAGTACACAGTAGGTGGGTGAGGGCTCAAGCAATAAGAAGTAAGTTGATGGCTCTAAAAAGACTCCAAATTCAAGATAAGGGTCGAGCCAGCTCAGACCAGTTAGGGTCAACCTGAGGACACCTGAAAAATGTTAGTGCGCCTGCTTAATGAACTTCATTACTATTATCTGCCACACCCCGCATAAAATGAGAGCCTCATTAACGAGTCATGGGATGTATGACCTCGGGAGGGGGAACATACTTGAGCATATCAAGGGGAAACATGTAAGGAGGGGTGTAACCCGGGAAGGAATGGACCAATCCGGGCCTGGGAGGTTTCACGCCAAATTTGAATGTATAAAAGCATGCTTGCCCTTGTGCTCAGGGCCTATCCCTCCCTAAGAGGGGTGGAGCCTGCTTCTGGCCAGAAAGGTCTAATCCTCTGGACTTTCTCTGTAATAAACTTTCTTGATACTAAATTTTAGGTGTCAAGTGTATTTCTAACACACAACTTGTTCAGCCATTCCCCAACTGATGGGTATCCCCTAAATTTCCAGTTCTTTACCACCACAAGAAGAGCAGTTATGAATATTTTTGTACATGTGGGTCTTTTCTCCATTTTTATGATCTCTTTGGGATACAGACCTAGTAGTGGTATTGCGGGATCAAGGGGTATGAACAATTTTATAGCCCTTTGGGCATAGTTTCAAATTGCTGAGGAGATAAATTTCCAAGAATACAATTGTATCACCCTCTAGAAATTATTTTTCAAATTACAGCATTTTATGCAATGGTTTCCCAAACATTCCAACAGGAGAAAAACCAGAAGCATAATAACATAAACAATGTTATAGATTTAAAACATGAAAAATTGCTAAATGACATCAATTCAGTTCATTTGTGAATTATCTTACATAAAAAATTCACTTCATTCATCTCTCAATTTGACACTCTAGACTGCATTCAGAGTAGAATTGAGTAATTCTGACCCAATTACCTTCAATTCTTATTCTTACAGTTCCTCATCACATTGCCTCAATGCTGAATTTTAAGTGTATTTACCCTTAAGGTCTGATATTTTTGCAGAGGGTCAAACATCACAATTACAAAGGGAGAACTGAATTTCTCACTGGGAGAAACTCAGTCTGATCCAATCTGGATTTACAGTTGCAAATGGTATATAGATCCTAATTTTCCTGAGAGCCATTTGCTACCAGCTCCTCAAAGTGTAGAGTCCATCACTTTCACTTAGTCTGGAGCTGCAGTTGGATCAAGGCAGTGTTTCTGCTCAGAAGGAGGAGGGGGTGAGTCTGGGAGGGAAGGAGGTGGGGGAGGCACTGGAAGGGAGGAGCTCTCAGAGATGACCAGCCTGGTGGGTGGTGGCCCAGGTGGAGTTGGAGCACTGGGGTGGAGTTTGGAGGCTGGGAGGAGTTTAGGGGGAAGAGGGGACCATTGCATTGGAGAAGGCTTTCCACGTGATGGAGGGGTGGGCTTGGGAAGGAGAGGCAGTCAGGGTCCTTGAGTTCTGGCCCTGGGTGTGATTGGAGGAAAGGGCTCAGCCATCCTGGGGGCCTCAAGGGTTGGACCGGGTGGTGTCCTTGGGACTAGGAGGATCAGAGTGGGCTGGTGGGAAACAGGAAGTCTTTGAGCTGAGACTGCTCTGCCTTCCCTGGAGCTCAGATTCTCTCCTTTTTCCTTTTGACCTGAGTTCTCTCTGCCTTCCCTGGGACCTAAGATCGCTCTGCCTTCCAGAAGCCCACTCTGTGCATGCAGATCCCAGGTAGGTCTGAGCCAGTGTTCCCACTTACATCCTGACCTTTGTTTGCTGTCCTTGCCATTGGGTCTCATTCCCCAGGTCTGCCAGAAGCATGCCTCCCAAGCCTGGCTACCGGACCAGCTCCCTGCCCCTAAAACTTTTCCAGACTCCCAATCACTTCCTAAACATCCTGGCTGACCTTCCCCCCCCCACCCCCCCACCCGAGATTTCTCATTGGGTCACACTTTCCCAAACTTCAGATTTTGCCCATAAGAATCCTGCCTTCACTCCCAGTCCCTGTAAGTATCCACAAGGCCTACCTCCTGCCTCAAGCCCCACCTTGGAGGCAGGAACCAAAGATCTTTCCTGATCCCCCTTATCTGGAACTGTGCCTCTTGGGCTGGTTCCCTATCAGATCCCAGCCATTTGGCTCCCTGGAGGGATTCCAAGCCTAAGCTGTACCAGAGGGTCCTGGGCATCCTCCCCAGATCCTAGCTAGACCTCAGGACACAGTCAACCTTACCTGCCCAAGCTTAATGTCCATTTGGAACACTTCTTCCAATCAAGTGTCCCTGACCTCCCTGTCATGAGCATTTAGGGTTAAAGTCGGAGGCATTTAGGGTCAGGGTTAGACTGTCCTGCCTCCCAGATCCCACCCCTGCTGCCCTGCCCCAGGCCTCCCGCTCCCCCAGCCCCACATCTTTAAGAGCTCTCAGGTCACACACAGGCAGCTGGATCCCAGCCTGGGTTTTGTCTCCCAGTCTCGGGCTTTCCTTGGCTGCTCCATTCCAGAGCCCTCCCCTTCCTCAGCCTTCCCTAACCTCCCTCCCTGCTAGATCTAGCAGTCAGTCTATTGTTTAAATAATGTGTGTTAATTGAGGACAGGGGATGCAGGGAGGGCAGAGGATCAGTTCCAGGGAGAGCTCTGTCTCAGGGGTCATTGAGACTCAGACTGGTCTCATCCTGTCTGGGATCCCAAGCTTCATCTTCCTCTGAGGGCTCTGTAGGAGGATGGGGGAAAAGAGGGGTGCAGAAGAGAAGTAAGAGGAGGGAAGTAGTTTTCCTTTTGAGATCGGCTTCATTTCCTACCCTGACCCTCCCTGCTGCTTCCCTCCCTCTACAGGTTGGAGTCCTTTCCCTGAGGGCAAGGCCTGGGTCGTCCTAACTCCTATGGGACCTTGCCCTCTGTAAATTCCAGTTGGGCAGCCTCCTGCCTATGAAGAGAGGAGAAAGAGCTCTTCTCTGGGATCCATCTCCCTCCCCAGCTCAGTCTGCAGAGGAACAAAACCTACCCCAAGAAGGTATTGGGTCAAATCCAGACACTAAAGCTGGAGGGAAGTTAGAAGTTTTATTACGAGGCCCAACAAACAACAAACGCCTGTAGTATGAGCACCAAGGCAGTCAGCCTAGCATTAAGATTACAGGTGGGGCAGATGGGCTTTCTGTGCAGAAGGAAAGAAGGAAAGGACTTTCCAGGTGGCTCCAGGCTGTCTCATGGTCATCAGAAAGGCATAGAATTAGAACATCCCATGATTACTTGGGACATCGGTTAGTGAGAGTGTTGGCTGCTGCTCTATTGGTGGGGCCATAAAGGGTGGGGGAAGCAGATGCCTGGGGTAGATAAGGTCCAGGGATAAGATGAAGTGACTTTACAAAATGGAGTCACTTTGGTTACTTTGCTACCTACACAGGGAGCCTGGATTGAGAGAGAATGGTTCCTGGGAGCAGCCGAGCCCCAGCCCAGGTGAGTGCAGTCTATCCACAGACTTGGCCAACATCAGCAATCCAGTCATTTCCATAGACATAGAGGATGGTCTATGAAACTGGCAATGCCTGCTTTAGGGATCATTTCTGTACAAAAATAGGCTTGAAATTGAATGCAGTGGTAACAACACTACCCTGCTCTTTTCCATGTTTTAAACTGATTCATTGGGTCCTTGATATATTGAGCACTGCTCCCCCCCATGCTGCCCTGCCCTGTTTGTTTTTAAGTTCTCCCTCATTATAGCTGTCTAACAAGGGTGACCACTTCACTCACTAGTCTCTATTACCAAGGGATCATATTTTTGCTTTCTTAATGGCTGCCTAGTATCGTACACACACACACACACACACACACACACACACTTTCCCCCCTCTTCTTTGTTTGTTGTGGCCAAGCTCTCCCATGCAGCAACTGAAGTTCCCCCCAGGAAAAGTCTTCACCCTGAATCTTGTCTGGACAGACCTGGAGCAGAGCCCTGAAGGCTCCCCCAGCTATTGTTTTTTAATGTGCTATCATCAGAGCAGAAATTGTGCTCCTGGTGCTGTTCATGGTCCCCCTACCTCAGGTCACACACGACTTCTCAGATCCCTCTGAACCCCTGTCTGTTAACAGTTCTTAGGTCAACTCAATGAGCATTCAGAAAGGCCCTAGATGTTGTCAAGGTATTTAGAAACACCCTATTTCCCAGAGCTAAGACCCAGCAAACATGCTGTGCCCTGAGCCTGGCATAACAGCAATCCTTTGCACCCTGTATGACCTTATCCTCCAGCAACATGTATTGCTTGGACCAGCACCAGGTGTTTACTGAGGGATTTATGATTTTCATATTAATAAATGACTGTTTAGATTTGTTGGAGCTCCCCCTATTTCTCAGGGACCTGGGAGCCAATGTTCTGCAGCCTAAAGCCATCCATCATATCTATTGACATGCCCACAATCCCTATTTCTTGTAACTGCCAAGTAAACTGAAGGAGGCACTGCATCCCTATTCCTGCCATGATAACTCTAGTTCTGTACCCTGCTGAATAATCAAAAGGTGTGACAACCCTTAGGACTTGAGAGGCTGTTCCCATGAGACAGATCCAAGCCAAGAAATGCCAACCATGGGAACTGCTTAGTCAAGACCTAAGAATGATTGTGTTGTGGTCCAACTTCTGGCATGTATATAAGCCTTGTCTGTATCCCAGCATGTTGAGCCATCCTTCTCAAGGTGTGGGGGTGAGTAGGAGACTTCTGCTTGCAAGCATTTTCCTCACTCTCTAATTAAATCACTACTTGATTTCTGACACGCCGGCCTCTGGTTTCCTTGTTTGGCTTCAGTTTCCCAGGTTAGAGACTGGTCCAGTCTGGACAACATTTAAAATTCCATTGACAATATCCAAGCCCAAGATTTCTTGTGCAGACTGCTCTGGGGCCATCTTGCTGCTCCTGTGTTTCTAAGACCTACCCTGGCACAGTGATTGAATGACAGATGACTTCTCTACTGTGTAAAAGAGGCTCCTGGGATTCTCATCCTTGCCTCTGTTGGTCCTGGGCACCAGGATTAGCTTCACCACCTACCATATTACTATACATATTGGTTTCCTGGTGGTATAATTTGTTCTGCTCTATGCAGAGTGTCCCATGCACTGGCAGAGACCATGAGAGCAAAAAGGAGAAAAGGAAGGATGGACAGAGTCAAGTTAGTGTGTCAAGGTACCTCAGACAATTTCTTGGAAATTTTTACTCTTCTATAGGTTAGAGAAGGTCCTAGATTGACCTGGGAAAGGAATGGATGGAACTGACTCAAGTCAATACTCAGTTTAGATGTTAAACAAAAATCAAACATTCTTAGGTCATTCAACAAATAAAAGGAGTTGTATTTAAGTATAGTATAAAAAGGACATTCAATAGGGATATGAGAGTTTTTTAGCTTGAGTAGACAAAGATCTCCTTACCTCCATGTGGGAACTCATCTAGTCAGCAAAGCAAGGTGTGACAGTGTGCCATTTGGGGAAATCTGTCATATAGGAAGGACCCTGATTTCACATGGGTAGACTTTTATGCCTTTAGTTTACCAGGCAGCCGTACTAGTTTGTCCAGAGACCCTCAGAATACTACTTGAAGGGAGGCACATGGAGCCTTTGCCCACTATGTAAGTCAGGTCCTTGGGAGAGCTTTGTCACCTTTCAGGGAAAGAAAAAATAAAACTGGCCTAACCAGGTGATAGGAGAAGGACAGAACTCCAGGAGACAGTGGCCCTTTCACAAGTAGGGATCGTGCTACCTTTGACAGCCATCAGGTGAATGGTCAGTCTGATTTCAAGACTACCTGAAGGAAGAAAATCAGCATTTATTATCAGCCACCTAGTAACTGCCAGGCACTGAGTTAAGCACCTTACCAATGTCTCATGTGATCCTCACAACTAGCACTGGAAGGTAGGTATCATTATCCTCATCTTATTTTTACTTATATATTCAGAAATATTTGGAGGAAAATATTTTTTACTTTATTTTTTAAATACAAGTTTTTTTACAGAAGAAATTAGCCTTCTCTTCCTTCCCTTTCTACCACCCCACCCCATTAAGAAAGCAAGAAAACCTAACCCCTATTACAAGAATATATGTAGTCAAGCTAAACAAAATTTCTCATGGATTATATCTAAAGAAAATTATATCAACTGGCACTCTGAGTATCACCTCTCTATCAAGAGGTTGGCAATATGTCATCATGAGTCCTCAGGAATTGCTTGATCATTGCATTGATCAGAGTTCCAGTGTGTGTATACACACATATATATGAACATACACATTTGTATTAGCCAAGATCAACCTTCTAATCCTCTCACCTGTTCTCTCCCCCACATTAAGAACATAAGAAAAGCAAAACCCATTACACACAATGTATAGTTGATCTGAAAAAAAAAAAAAAAACACAGTTCCTATGTCCTAAAAAATATTTCTCATTCTGTATCTGACTCCTTCACCTCTAGGTGGTAGGCAGAATGTTTCTTCATCCTTGGCCCTCTGGAGTCTTCGTTGGTCACTATGCTAATTCATGTTCAATGCAGTAGTATTCTATTACATTTATGAACTTTACTTATTCATCCATACTCCATTTATGAATAATCCCTCAGATTTCCTTTTTTTGCCACCTCAAAAAGATTTAGAAATAATCTTACACATCCTTTGAATTTATTTTGCTTAGGCCTACTCCCTCAGTGTATCCTCATTCTAATTCCCCCTCTCCTTTCTTTCCTTTCCCTTCTTTTCACTAGTAAGTAAAATATATTTCTGTACCCAACTCTGTGTTATATGCATTCTTCCTTCCTTTGACTAGAGGACTAAGTTTCAGGCATCAGATGCTCCCAGCCACTCCCTTCTCCTTGTTTGTATAGATGTGTACTTGTGCCCCATGAGATAATATTACATGAGATATACATGAGATTACATGAGATAATATTTCCTAACCCTCCTTTCCATCCACCCACCTTAGCGTATCCCTCTTCCTCTCTTTCCATCTTTTCCTTAAGATCAAGACATAACAGAACCTCTCCAAGGTCTTCTCTAATTTGATTCCCTCTATGAGCCCTGAGAGAGATCAGAGGGGACACATATCACCTCCCCATATTTGAATATAAGTAGTTTATCTTTTTTTTTTTACTCCCATAGGCTAGTTCATCTTTCTTTTCTTATTTATGTTTCTCTTCACTTGTGTTTGAACTTCAAAAGTTCTCTGCAGTTATGATCTTTTCATCAAGAATGCTTGGAAGTCCTTTCTTTGAGGGTTACGTCCCCCCTATATCATTACACTCAGTTTTGTTGGGTAAATTACTCTTGGCTATAAGACCATGTTCTTTACCTTCTGGAGTAATCTATTCCAAGCTCTGTGCTCTTTAATGATAGTTATTGCCAAATTCTGTGTGATCCTAACTGTGGCTCCTTGGTACTTCAATTATTTCTTTCTGGATGCTTGCTGTATTTTCCTTATTCAACTGGAAGTTCCATGTTTTGATTACCATGTTTTTGGAAGTTTTCATTCAGAGATTTCTTTTAGGAAGTAATCTGTGGTTTATTTTGACATTGTGCTCCGGTTGAAAGACATCTGTGCAGTTTTAAGGTTTCTTGAAATCTTATGTCCAGGTTCCTTTTTTTATGGCATTCAGATAGTCCAATGTTATTTAAATTTTGCCTTGCTCTGTTTTCTCTGTAAGTTGCTTTTACTATGACATACCTTACATTTTCTTCTGGTTTTTTTTTTTACCTCTTGAATTTGTTTTAATATTAGTTATTGCCTTGTGACTTCTATTTGGTCTATATGGCCAAGGTTTTGTACCCTTGTGCCAAGCTGTTAACTCATTGATTCTTTCTTCCATGCCACTCATTTCTTTTCCATTTATTTTTCTCCAGAGGTGGCCAACACAGAAGTGGGGCTTCCATGATTATACAGGTGGACAGCAGGGCCTTGGTTTTTCATTTATTTTCAGTGAGGGTGGAGGTGAGAGGAAAGAAAAGAAGGGGGATTTTTTCTAATGGAAAAAAACCTATTTATTATCCATGGGACAGTGCCTTTTTCCTTCCCATTTTCCTCAAGGCTTTAGGGAAGATCATTTGGTTTTGTCTCTAGAATTGGGAGCCAAGAACTAGACACATCGAGAAAAGGTAGCTTCAGAACTACACAAAACCATAACCCCTGAAGCCCAGCAAAAAAGCTACATCCCAGGGGACCCTCCTAGAGACTGGGGAAAAGAGAAGAGAATTTTGATTCATCCAGCAGCTTTGAATGACCCATTGACCATGTGAGGTCTAAGCATGGGCCCTCTTTCCCCTGGACTCTGAATGTCCTTGTGGTCCAGTGTCTTAGACTCTTTTGGGGATGGTTGTGTATTCTGGTCCTTGCTATATTTTTATAGTAAACAACTTTCAAAAGTAAAATAGGAATAACCTCTCAAATGGAGATGATAGCACCTACCTCCCAGAGTTCTTGTGATGCTAAAAATGAGATTCATAAAGCACTATATAAGTGCTAGCTATTTTCAGAACACCAAAATGGCACCTGTAAGGCTCTCTAATGCAAAATATTTTGACTGTAGTAGTTACTGAAGAGTCTTTGGTGTAATCAGTGTGGAAAGGCTTTCACAAACAGGGCAGGTCTGGCTCAACATCAGAGAATCCACACTGGAGAGAAATTGTATGACTATAATATGTGTGGAAAGGGTTTTACACAGAGGTCCTGTCTTAAAATACATCAGATAATCCACACTGGAGACAAATCTTGTAAATGTGATCAAAGTGGAAAGGCTTTTACCCAGAGGTCTTATCTCAGTGTACATCAGAAAATCCACACTGGTGAGAAATCTTATGAATGTAATCAGTGTGGAAAGACTTTCCGAGGCAGCTCCAGTCTTGCTCAACATCAAAGAATTCACACTGGAGAAAAATCTTATGAATGTAATCAGTGTGGAAAGACTTTCTGAGGCAGCTCCAATCTTGCTCAACATCAAAGAATTCACACTGGAGAAAAACCTTATGAATGTAATCAGTGTGGAAAATCTTTCTTACTGAGGGCTCATCTTGCTAAACATCAGAGAATCCATACTGAAGAGAAACCTTATGAATGTAATCAATGTGGAAAGACTTTCAGAGGTGGCTCCAGTCTTGCTGAACATCAGAGAATCCATGCGGGAGAAAAACCTTATGAATGTAATCAGTGTGGAAAATCATTCCCACTGAAGGCTAATCTTACTTTACATAAAAGAATCCACACTTGTGAGAAACCTTATGAATGTAATCAATGTGGAAAGGCTTTTGCACTGAGAGACTCTCTTAGAGTACATCAGAAAATCCATACTGGAGAGAAACCTTATGAATGTAATCAATGTGGAAAGGCTTTTAGAGACAGTGCCACTCTTGCCAGACATCAGAGAATTCACACTGGAGAGAAACCCTTATGAATGTAATCAATGTGGAAAGGCTTTTACAGTCAGGGGCCTAAGGAACCCTTGAGGACATTGCCATTTCCTTCAGCACAGAGTTTCTAGGGCATCACTCCCTTTTCTAGTGGAGGAGGTGTTACAGTGCCCCTCACTTCTGGGATTATGTTCCCACTGGGCTCAAGGGCCTCTATATATACCTGCCAGAGGGTGACATGCCAGCTTGCCCAACAATGCTGCTACATGATGGTTGGTGACATGATCATTACCCGGGACAGTCATTTTGACCAAAAATGGTCATCTTAAGTTTTACCAAAAATATGATCTGACCTTTTAACCAAAAATGGTAATAACACTGATTTTAAAATATATTCCCACTGGGTTCAAGGGCCTCTATGCATACCTCCTAGAGGGTGACATGCCAGCTTGCCCAACAATGCTGGTTATATGACAGTTGGTGAGATGATCATTACCTAGGACAGTCATTTTGACCAAAAATGGTCATCTTAACTTTTACCAAAAATATGATCTGACCTTTTAACCAAAAATGGTAATAATACTGATTTTAAAATACGATATGCCCTCAATGTTCATCATACTATACTTGTCACTGTCCCTTAGAAAAAAAGTGACATAAATGAATGACTTGAACATTTAATGGCTTTTAAGGTTCTTTCTAGCTTCAATTTAATGAACATATTACCTACAAATAGTAGCCACAGCAAACAGAGAGCTGAGACAGAAAGGCACAAACATTTAAAAGGAGAAACTGGAATAAAATGATTAGGTATGTTGGACACTAGAGAAATGCAAGCATTTGCTATCAAAGTTGAAATAGTAAAACATTAAGAACATGATTAGTGGAGAAATGGTTGTGGGGAGGGAGCCATCCTTCCTCATCATCATCAACAACAAATGTTGACCAACTAACACCAGCAGTCATTCTAGATAGGCACGGTGGCCTTGGGAGTGGCCATGCCCTGCCTGACTATGGTGTACAAGGTCTGCTTCTAGCCCAGTCCTCACAGTTACTGTCTGGGAAAGCAAGTCTTGTGGAGAAGGGGCCAGACATCTACATACAGCAGGCCCAGGAGCCTTGGGAAGAATAACACTTCCCAGTCTGGTGCCCTCACTCATTCAGGGACAGATCCCCTGTGGAGATGCGCCTGGCAGGAGCTCCTGCAGGGCCTACAGCGTCACCTAAGGAGGACCCAGAAAAGCAAGTTCTTGCCCCCAAAGTCTTTGGTACTAACCCTCACCCTAATTCCAATGGTTCAACATCAGAAAGTGATTAAGATTTTATTGGAAGAGGTATCACCATCAGCTTTGCTATTTCACCCTAAGCACCATGGGTGGTCCATTCAACTTGCAGCTCAAATGTCTCATAGGTGTTGTCTTTCCCATTAGAGCATGAGCTTTGTGGGGTGCAGTCTTACTTGACTAATATGATTTCCAGTGCTTGGTTACATAGTAAGCCAACTTAATCAATGCTTTGAAGATCCTATTCATTCCTGAAGTTACGATTTAAAGTGAAAGGATATCAAAGAACTGTGAAAACCATTGGCCTTGATTACTATATATTCAGAGAGTCGAAAAGTTAGCATGGTAGAGCTGAGTCAGGAAGTTCCTAGTTAAAACCCACCTCTGAAGCTCATCTGGCCCTATTTAATAACCCTCGGTGCCTCCTGCAAACTCCCTAAGCCAGCTGATCGACTTTAGTGAAGGGATTTTCCATACCGAGAGTTCTCTATACCAGTGAAATTGCACGTCCCTTTCTAAACAACAGTGGAGAAAAGTACATGGAAATTGGAGATTTCATTTTTTTATTTCAACATCCAAGGATACCAATTGACCAGGCAGAAAGAGCTTTGAGAACCAAAGACATGTAACACATAAAAACATTAACAAATACCATGAAGAATATAAAACAGCAGCAAACCACGTACCTTTTTCTTCAAAGTTTGCTCGCTTAGATTATAGGGAAAATTAAAAAAAAAACAATAAAAAAGGTTGAATGACTAAGACAGAGGTACAAATTGGGGGTGGTACGCTAATATGCCCTTAAATGAAGGCATCTATAGTTCTAAATATTCATTATGGAAACAAATAGGAGATTTGAGGTGTTTTATTTTTTGATAAAATTTAATCATTTTGTTCTGAATAGCAAAATTTACTCCATGTCTTCAATGGACGATTTGTAGGAATGAAGATCAGAAAGGCTCTTCAAAGATCACTGTGGTGTGATGATGATAGTGATGGTGAAGATGATGATGATGATAAGTAGAAGAAGAAATGTATATATGGTGCTTCTCACGTCCTTGCTGGGGAATGCATTTTTATCTTATTGGATTGTCATAACCTTGAGAGGTAGGTGCTATTATCATCTCCATTTTACATATGAGGAAACTGAGGTAAACAGAGGTTAAGTGACTTGCCCAGGGTCACACAGGTGGTAAGTTATCTGAAGCTTTACTTTAAACTCAAGTGTCCCAGGCTCTGGGGGGAGCCAGTGCTTGATCCACTGCAGTGCCACCTAGCTGCTTCTATACCAACTCCCCCTTCCTATGTATCATAGTGGCATGATCATTGTTGTCCCCACTTAGCAGCATAATGAGGGAGGGAGCATATGTTAGTGAAATTTTCTAGATTTGTAGTCATGAATACCTGGTCTCTTATGTTTAATACTAGGCTATGTGATGACTCTGATCAGGTCGGTGAATAACATATTTTGGCATCAGGAACTCCTTGTATTCGCCTACTACATCACTGATTAGCTGCAACTTGCGTTGGTGGAGAGGCCTTGGATCCTTCATGTGTCTGCCTGTCCAACATTAAAGTCATGATGGCCAGTCCATCATCAGCACACTGAGTGCTGACATGGATTATCTAGGTCACTTGGGCCTAATGAGCTCTGTTCATTGGAAATGTTTTGAGAACAAGTTTAGCAACAAACATCCTAGAATAAGCCCAAGCTAGGTTGTATTCAAACTCTATAGTTCAATGGCTAATATGGCGATGTTTTGTGTGGGTACCTATCATATTGCTTGCCTTCTCCATGGATGGAGGAGAGGCAAGAAAGAGAGAGAGAATTTGGAACTCAATTTTTTTAAATGAATGCTATTAATAAAAACTCTATTAATCAAAATAGTCAATATCTCTTTACTCTAGACTACTCCTGACACCCTGGAAATTCACTTCAGTCCCTTGGTTTCTCTCACACTAGCAATATCTGCTGCCCCTGCAGCCTCTTCGTCTAAGATTGGCCAGTGTCCTTCCAGAACCTCAATTTTAAGGAAAGTACTCAGGCCAGCCATGTCTAATTGCTCGAGTTCACTCAGGATTTAGTCCCAAGTATTCCTTTTTCTGGTTCTGGACATGGAGAACTTCCCTCAAGGAACTACATTTTTTATTTAGTATGGTGGTTGGGATTCATACATTAAATATCCACACAAATAGACACCCCCCTCCTCCACAGAAAACATCATTGCCACCTCAACATTGTTGGTTAGACAGTACAGATACAGATCTCATATATACAGAGCAGAGGTCCATTAGAATGTGAAGTGTCTGACTGTAAAGGTCCATCCAAGATTATGTTATGTCCATTTCCAGAATTACTTTTAGAATATAACGCTTTGCAAATATCCCTTTAGTTTAAGTCTGAACAGCAAGAAATTCCCTCAAGAAGCTATGTTGATTTATTTTGCAGATTGTGTATCAACCACTCATATTCATGAACATATTACCAACAAATACACACACAAACACATAAAATCGAGGGCCTACATTGTTGGGCTGAAAGGGACTAGACTTGATGATACATGAAGTAAGATACAGAGCTGAGGCTCTTTAGAATGTTAAGCATTTTGACTGTTGAAAGATAAAGATTCTATTATGTCCAGTTGCTCCAGTTATCTCTCACAATGCAATCCTCAACATCCATTTATTTTGAAGCTGAACTTCAAGAATGCCTTCATTGATTTATTGCATTCATGGTATGGTGACATGACAACATGCTTCTGACCCAGGTAAATTACCTTTGTATGGACCTTCAAAATCACCTTATCTGCAAATAAAAATAAGCATCCTTAAATGACCTATGCTATTTTCTTTCCTACTTCAGATGCAATCTTAATAGATCAGCTTCTACATTTCCCCATAATAATAATGATGCTGGCTAAATGAGGAATCCTTAATTAAATAATTATATTATCACTGATACTAAAATAAGACAGATAAAGTACATTATAAATGAAATACACACACACACACACACACACACACACACACACACACGGGCCAACATTGATAATCCAAACATAATGTTGGATTGTAAGGTGACAGAGTTGATTCTCTATACAGAGCTGAGGCTCTCCAGATGCTCTCCAGCATCTGACCATGAAAGTTGTCACGATTACTCCTCAGGATTCAATCCAAAACAATCCATCTATTTTGAAGCAGAGCTTCAAGAATCTCCCTCAAATACCTCTGCTGATTTATTTTCCAGATTGTATTCGTGGTGTGGTAACATAACATTCCTCTGATCTACAGTAAGTTACCTGTGTATGACCTTCAAAATGACTTTATTTCCCCAGGCCCTCATTTCTCATTTGTTAAAAAAAACCATAAAGCGTATTTAAATGATCTTTAAGATTCTTTCCTGCATTGGATATAATATAATTATTGGCTTGACTTCTAGCATTGCTCCATAACAACAATGCTAGTTAAATAAGGACTTCTTAATTAAATAAGTGATTCTTAATTAAATCATTGTATTATTACTGATATTTTAAAAAGACAGATAACGTGTATCAATACCACAAAATATGCACACAAGGGCTAAAATTGATAACACTCAACAGTTTTGGGTTGGAAGGCAACTAGATGTGATCCTGAGATTACAAAGCTCATGCTTGTTAGAACGGCCGGCACCTGACCCATGAAGGGTAAAGACTGTGTTATATCCACTTGCCACCATTGCCTCTCAGGATTTAATCTCAAATATATCCCTTCATTTTGAAGCTGGAATTCAAGAGTCTCCCCCAAAGATCTTTGTTGGTTTATTTTTCAGATTAGTGGTATGGTAACATGACAAACACATTCTTGACACTGGTAAAAATTACATTTGACCTGTGTGTCAACACAACTTATTTTAACCTTCCTCAGAACTCATTTCTTGATTTGCAAATATGCGTGTATATGCGTGTGTGCATGTACACACATGTATACATGCGTGTCATGTACACATATGTATACATGTATGTATGTATATGTGCACACATATATGTGTGTGTGTGTCCGTGTGTGTGTGTGTGTGTGTGTGTGTGTATTTGATGTTTCTCTGATCTCTGACATTCCACCCACTTTGGATGCAAATATCATTGGCTCAGATTCTATCGTTTCTCTATAATAATAATCTGGCTAAATAGGGAAATTCTTAGTTAAATAAACAATTTCTTTACTATTTGAATTATTATTGATATTTAAATAAGCCAGATAAAGTGTATATACCAAGAAACCTGACCCACACATATAAAACATACACACACATGAATGCAGGGCCATCATTGATAACCTAAAATTTGGGGGCTGAAAGCCACTAAATGTTATCCTATATATAGTAAGATAGAGCCGAGGCTCTCCAGAATGTCCGGTATCATGACTGTTGAAAGGCAAAAGTCATTCTGTTATATAGTTGTCAGTTACATCTCAGGATTTAATCCCAAATGTCCCTTTATTTTGAGGCCTGACTTCAAGAATTTTCCTCAAACATTTTTGATTTGGTTTTTAGGTTGTATTAGTGGTATGGTACACAACATGCTTCTGACACAGGTAAATTACTTTTGTGTTACTTTCAAATCCCTTCACCTCTCTAGGCCTCCATTTTTTCCTCATTTGTTCCTCATTTGTGAAAAAACAAAAGAGAACATGCACATTTAAATGGTCTGTTCGATTCCTTCACACTTTGGATGTAATCTTATGGGTCTGCTTCTAGTGATTCTGCATAATAATGCTGGCTCTCTCTACATAAAAACAAAATATATAAACTATATAATAGTTTAAATATATGAATATAGTTACTGTATTTGTATATATAGGAATAAAATTGTTAAGCTATATTTTGATGATAAATATAGAACAGTTTATGTTAAGTATTATATCAAATCACACATACCCTATACACATATATAAACGATTTCATCATATAATATCATTTGATAAACATCATATAATATCATTTGATAAACATTTGATAAAAATATTTTGGGGTTGGAAGTTGCTAAATGTTATTATAGTAAATCTGAGTGAGGTTTCTAGAATGTCCTGGATCTTGACTGTGGAAAGGTAAAGAGTCTATTGTGCCCTCTAGTTGCCATGGTTACCTCTCAGGATTTTAATCCCAAGTGTCCCTTTATTTTGAGGCTGGACTTTAAGAATGTCCCTCAAAGAGTTGATTTGTTTTTTAGATGCTAGTATTTGTATGTAACAAAACAGTCTGCTTCTGACACAGGTAAATTACCCGTGTGGGCCCTTCAAATCACTGTTACCTCCCTGGGCCCCCATTTCCTCATTTGTAAAAACAAACAAACAAAAAACAAAAACACACAAAAAAAACCATAATCATGTTCAAATGATGAGACCTGTGAAACTCCTCATTTTGGACATAGCTTCTAACACTGCCACAATAAAATTTATAAGGCATATTAAATAAGAATTCTTTCTGAAATAGTAATTTTTAAAGAATTGCATTATTGATATTAAAAGAAGACACAAGGGATCTGCTTTATTTCCTTTATTTCATCATATTTGTACTGTAGGATGATGAGCATTACAATGTATTATCTTGACGTCCTGAAGAATGCTGAATTTTTTTTTGAACCTGATTTTCAGGCACGGTCCTGTGCCCCGATAATTCTGGAAAGGAAACTGGCTTGGCAAAGATTTACTGCCGTCACATCGAACACACACACGTTTTGCTTCTTCTTGCTATCTAATAGATCCAAATACTTGAGGCTACTCATGACTTTCTGGAAAACTACACTTGTCAGTTTTCTGAACTCAGTGAGTTCAGGAGTGCTAGCGCTATCCATACTGCCACAGTTCAACTTCATTTATTTTTTGTCCCTCTGGATGTGAAGGATACATGAAGGGGCCAACAAAAGCCATGGCCATTTCCCCCCAGCTTCTGGGTCAGAAGGAGGTGCTAGTAGTTTTCTGAGAAGAGTAAAGGCCCTGTCCTGCAGACAAGCTCGAATAAGGCTACCAAGGTTTAAGGAGTCACTTTACAATACGAGAGCATTTCACCCTAAAGGGTATGTATGAACTTAAAACCTGTGCTC
>NW_020954725.1:0-7046 GCF_900497805.2 Vombatus ursinus
CTGTCTCTCTCTGTTTCTCTTTCTCCTCTGTCTCTGTCTCTCTGTCCTTCTCTCTGTCTCTGTCTCTCTCTGTTTCTCTGTCTCTCCTCTCTCTCTCTCTCTCTTTCTCTGTCTCTCTCTGTTTCTCTGTCTCTCTCTCTCTCTGTTTCTCTGTCTCTCTCTGTTTCTCTCTCTCCTCTTTCTCTTTCTCTGTCTCTGTCTCTCTCTCTCCGCCCCCCACCCCGGGGAGGGGGAGAGATAGGACATGGCTGAAGCAGAAATTCCTTTTGCTTGACTACACATTGTCTGTGATGAGTCTTGTTCTTCGGGCTCTGGCCATTCTCTCTGGTGTCCCCCAGTCCCGGAACGCTCTCCCTCTTCCGCTCTAGCTGCTGAGCTCCCTGGCTTGACTTTGGGAAATCTCCCTCAGCAGAGCTGTCCCAGCGTGGAGCAGGTGACCCCTGCCTTGGGCGGGGCTGGGTGCCCCTCCTCAGAGGTCTCTAGGTTCTATGGGGGACTCTTTGCTGTTAGGAATGGAGCCCACGGGCCGCTCGGTTCTGGATTCTGTGAAGGTTGCTCCTCATGGCAAATCGAGGCCTCAGGTGGGGAAGAAGGCTGCCCCCAGGTGCACGTCTGGGTTAGAGCTAGGAGCGGCTTCTCCTGCTATGGATGGCAAAACTGAGGCCCTGGGGGAAGAGGGGACTTAGTAGCCAGCATTTGCTAAGCCCCTCCTCCGTGCCCGGGCCCTGTGCTCAGTGCTGGAGACAGGGAAGTGGCGCTCAGCCTTGACTGCACATGTATGCTGGACGTGTTCACGTATGTAGATCTTGAGCAACCCCCTCACTCCCCCTCTTGGCCCTGCTCCTGGCTCTCTCTGGACTTGCCTGTCATCATTCAGTTGCCTTCTCCCCGCGGAGCATCGGCCCTCTGCCAGGCCGGCCCCTGCCAGCGGTGGATCCTTCTGGGGCCTCCCTTCGGGGGATGGGCTCCACTGCCCTCCCCTCTCAGCTGGGCCTGGTGTTCTGGTTTTGCCGCAGGTCCTCCCCTCAATCCCCTTTCATGTGCTTTTGTTCCTCCATTGGAATGTCAGCCCTTTGAGGGCAGGGCTGTCTTATTTTATTTTATTTTTTATTTTTTTAGGCAAGGCAGTTGGGGTTAAGTGACTTGCCCAGGGTCACACAGCTAGTAAGTGTCAAAAGTCTGGTCTGAGGCTGGATTTGAACTCAGGTCCTCCTGACTCCAGGGCTGATGCTCTATCCACTGTACCACCTAGCTGCCCCGAGGGCAGGACTGTCTTGTAGCTTGTGTGTCCTCAGCACTTAGCACGGTGCCAGCACAGAGTAAGTTTACCTGTTAATTGATGACCTGATTTCTCCCTCTGGGCCTCAGTTTCCTCCCAGGGATATCGGGCGGCTTGGCCTCCTCAGGAAGTTGATGGCGTCATGGGGCAACAAGGACAGGGCTCTTCCCACCCACGGAGTCGGGGTCCCAGGAAGGAGGCTTTCAGAGCTCTGCGGAGGGCTGGCGCACAGGCTGCCCCAGGGACCTCCATGTTGCACCTGTAGCGGATGCCCGACATTTCTCAAGCCCTTCCTGGGGGCTCCTGGGGCCAGCGAGATGGACACAGGCCTGCCCCACCTTCTCTCCTTCTGCACCAGAGGCCCCTGCGGAGGCGAGGATGATAGCAGGCTGCGGAAGGGGACACGCAGTCTGGCAGGCCCGGGTTGGATGTCAGGGGCCAGGGCCAAGCTGAGGAGAGGCAGCCAGGAGGGGAGTCCAGCAGGTGGCTGTTGGGGTCCCAGCGTGGGCAGGCTGGTTATTCTGGGCATTGGCACATGGGCTGGCAGGCCAAAAAGAAGTTAGAAGCCAAGAGATAATCATTCGGATCAGTCCACCAATACTTACTCTGACATGCCTACACCGTGCTTGGGCAGGGAAAAACAGGGGTCCTTCTTTCTGTAGAGGTCTGCAAAGGGGCGAGGGCTCCCTCTGCCCCCAGAAGGGGCCCAGCTCTGTACTGCCAGCAACAGAGGTCTGTCCTGGGAGGGGGCTCCTCCCTCCACTCTCCTTCGGCTATCTGCCCTGGGGTTCCCTGAGAAGATAGTGCAGGCCAATGTCCACATCCTGCCCACTTTGCTGTGACAACCTGGGGTCAGGTCCTAAATAGAGCAGCAGCCTCGGCTTGGGCCCCTCCCCAGGACAGCACAATGGGAGACATCCCTGGGGGGTGGCGGCAAAGGAGCCCTACAACGGTCCCTCCTGGATGCCAGGGAAAGAGAAGCCCTGAGTGTCAGAGCAGGGAGGGCTTGTGGAACGCAATGCAAGGAAAGGGCGCTAGGGGTGAGTCAGGAGACGCGGTCCAATCTCAGAGGGAAGCTGGACCCCTGACCGCTCAGGTACCTTCCACCCCAAATCTCCAATCCTACAATCACACCTTGCCCATTTTACAGATGAGGAAACTGAGGCCTAGGGAGGAGCAGGGGCTTGGCCACGGATGGGGCTCCTGACTCCTGGGTGAGGCTGCTGATTGCAGGTGGTCCAGGAGGCAGGGAGACGGATGTGAAATAAAGAGAAGAGAGAAAAGGGAGCTTGGGACCCACAGCCTTTAAATTCCCAGGAAGGAGGTCAAGTCCTTTGCTGAGAGGGAGGAAGAGAGGAAGGGCATTGTGGGAGGTTTGGGAGGGGCCCAATACAGAGGCCTGGCTGGGAGCAGGCCACATCAGTGGGGGTGGGGCCCCAATCAGCAGCCTGAGGGCAGGATTGGAGGAGGTGGATGGTGGGATGAAGGTGGTCTAGGGTGAATTGGGCTTGAAGGGACAAAAGCAGAGGGCAGCGTGACAGTGACCTGGTCAACAAGGAGATCTGGCCCATGAAGGAGGTGAAGGGGGATGGCCTGGGACCCCACTGGCCCGGAGGGGGTTCCTGGTGACGATGAAGATTAGTTCGAGAAGGCAGGAGCCAGAGGCTGAGGGGAGGGAGGAGAGAAGCCCAGAAGGTCAGGGTCAGAGTCAGAATCGGGAGCAGCCGGACCCTTGACGCTCCCCACCCCGCCTGCCCCACGGCCCCTCCCACTCCTGGTTTGTCCAGAGCAGGGGGCTGAACTAGGGGCAGCCAGCCCGGGGGGGAGAACGCCCTGAAGAGACAGAGGGAGGGACGGTGGCACAGTGGTCAGTGCTGGCCGGGACGTGAGGAGACGAGAGTTTGAGTCCTGGCATCAACGTTCCCTAGCTGGGTGACCCCGTCACGTCCCTGGGCCTCAGCTTCCTGGTCTGCACCACGAGGATAACGAATCTGCACATTGTGTGTCCCAGAGATGCCGTGAGAAACCTCCCGACCCCCTAGCATGGGCTATCCTCTTCATCTTGGTCACTGTCCTGAACTCCAAGGGGCCGGGGACCAGTCCTCCCCCTCCCCACAATGTGGCTAGACCAGAGGGTCTCTTTGCTCCAGGATGCTTCATTCCTGGTCATGGAAGTCTAACCCACTTCACAGTGGGAAACACAGGGATAGCCAAGTGTCTTCCTTCCTCTTGAAGCTCCATGGAACACCCCCTCCCACCCCTGTGGGCTCTGGCTGGTCATCCCTCAGGGAGAGCTCATGGCCCCCACTACTGCCCCCTGTCATCATAGACATCATTCTGTTGGAGCAGAAAACAAAAGAAAAAGGAAAGCTGGAGGATGGGCCAGGGAAGAGATGAGGGCGATTCCCGGGGCTTTGAAACAAAACGTAACGCTGATGTGATAATTACATACTGGCTAGAGACAGGCCCGGCAGTGTTGGCACTACTCACCCGCGTTAGGTATGCTAAAACCCAAGCTGGACACCATAATTCACATGTTTCATTTATTTAGAATTTCTCAGTTAACAAACATTCTTCTCTCCTTCCCTTCCCCGCATTGAAAGGGAAAGAAAAACCAAACCCTGGGAACAAATCAGAGGCAGACTGGTGGCTTCCCTCCCCACCTTCTCTTTCTGTGCTTTGGAGATGGAAACTCTGAGTGCATGCATTCTGAATAAAGCACCCACTAAGCCTTTCTTTGTGGGTTGGGACTCAACCAGCCCAGCCCAGCTACGGCTGCTGCTGGGAAAGCTTCAGGTTTACAATGGCTTCCTGTCTCCCCTGCAAGCCTCCCGTAATTGTTGGCCATCTCGGCCATCCTGGGCTCCTGCCCCGGCTGTTGCTCCAGAGACTCCGGACTCCAGGAACCTCTTTTCCCTCCTGCGCACACTGAGCCCTTGGGAGAACCCAGGCTAGCTTTCCTCTGGAAAACACATAGCTCTGCTGACTTTCGTCTCGTTGACCGGTCAATTGTTCCTTCAACCTTCCCAGATGGTCTGCCCTCCCCCATGCATCCTCAAAAGACTTTCCAGGCTCTGGTTGGCAGCTGATGGACATATTATCATCATCCCCCTTTAACAGAGGGGGAAACTGGGGGGCCGGGAGATGGGCACTCTCTGTCCAAGGCCATCCAGTGAGTGTCAGGCATGACTTGAACCCAGATCTCCAGCTTCCTGGTTCCCCTCCCTGCCCCAGCCTGCCTGACATCCCTGTTTTGGAAAACAAATCTCTGAAATCACCAGATGATAGGGGGACTTTCCCATTGTATTTTTAGGTAGAAAAGGAAGTCTGGAGAAGAATGGCTGACTGCAGCTGGGCCCTCCTCAGCTCCAGGAGTCAGGATGTGGGGCCCCAGGTATTCCACGAATGAAGAAACATCCTCTGTTCTTATCCGCCTCCTCCAAAAAAAATGCTGAGTGGGGAATTTTAATAAAAGCAAGGATGATCCTCCTTCCTTACAGTGGCCCTGGGAGAGAGGGGAGTTAGGGCAAGAATTATTATGCCCATTTTACAAATGGAGAAGCCGACACTCAGAAAGTGAGTGGCCCAGGGTCACCCAATCATAGTGTCAGAGCTTAGGTTTGAATCCCAGACCTCTGACCTGAGTCTGCTCAGCCTTCAATCTGCCTGGCTGTGCACTCCAGCCTCACTTCCAGGTCCACGGGCAGGGCGGCTCCATCTCGGGTCAGCAGGGCCTGGGGCTAGCCCGGCCTGACTCACTGTTGTGTCTGCACTTGTCTCAGGGACATGAGCAGCTGAGTTCCGCGGGGATGCCCGGGCTGTTTGCATTTCCCGTCACCCCCTCTGGGACATCACACAGCGTTAGGCACCAAAGGGCCAACCTGGGAAAGACATCACAGCCGCTGGAAGGAACGTTCCAGGACATCTATTCCAAGCCCATCTCACAGACGAGATGCGGAAAGGGAGACTTGTCCAAGGTTATACACAGCTGGTGAATCAGTAACTAAGCTGAGATCTCACATAAGTGAGCATCGGGATTTGAATCCAGGCTCTTTGGCTCAAGGCCAGTACTCTGCTCACAGCCCAGGGCTGGTCTCCCCTCCTCTCAGAGTGCTCAGTACATAGCACCTGGATATTGCATGTTGTTTCCCCACAGGCCTGACGGCAGAGGGCTCTGAGCTAATCTAGTACATGGGGCTCTGCACCTCAAATCTCCCTCTCTGCCTCTTACCTCATGCTCTGATCTGGCTGTGATAGCCACAGGAATGTGCAATGTTAGAGCTGGGAGTGGCCTCCCATCTCATCCCTGCATACAACCCGCCTGACAGAGAAGGAAACCGAGGCTCAGAGAGGTGAAAGCCCATGTCCAAAGCCACACAAGCTGTAAGGAGCAGATTTCTTCTGATCACCCCCCTGAAGGCTGATGGTGAGCTCCCTGTGGGTAAAGGGTCTTTTCATCCTCCACATATCTGCGAGCCCTTCTCAGAGAAGCCCCTTACTCACTCAGGTGCTCAGCAGGCCCTATGTGCCAGCCCTGTGTAGCTGACCTTGGGGACTGGGGGGCAGAGAAGGCCTGTCCTTGGGGACCTTGAAATCTGGCTGGGAAAATCAGACTGATGGGAACAGAGCTCAGAAACATTTCCTGACTAGTTTTGCCACTCAGGAATCTTGGCTCAGATTGTTGGGAACTTTCACGTTACTTCTTAGAACCTGAGTCCTCACTGTTCTCAGGAAGGTGGAGGGGGGCTGTGACCCCACTGAGGGATTTATTTAGTCTTGCACTGCCAGGGGCTGTGGATACAGGTCCCATTCCCAGAACACGCTCAGAGGTGTCCTCAGAACCACCTGGTGAGGAAGATGGTGCCAACACGATCCCATTTGCAGAAGAAGAAACTGAGGCTGAGATGTGGGTCGCTAGTACCCTGGCTGGGTTACTCTTTGCCCCTCGAGGACCCTGCCCTTAATGACTTGACTCATTTGTGATGCCAGCAGGTGGCACTGGGAAGGGGGGAGGAGAGGCAGACGCACCGCCTGACAACCTGGAGAGCGCGGCTTTTGCCAGTAGCCCTCACGCTCCAGAGCCAAGCAGGGATGGCCAGAGGCTCTCTGGGCGCAGGCACAGGCTGCCCTCGATCATCCTGGGGCCTGGTCATGTTTGCCGACATCTCTCAGCCTTTACAAAGTTCCTAGGGCCTTCCCCTTGTGCTGAGGAAAGCGAGGCTTAATGACGCTCCCATTGCCGGAGAGCTCGCTAGGATCATACTGACCGCCACATCCCACGGGCCAGAAAACCCTGGCCCCCAGCTCTGAGCCCCAGCAGGACCTGCTCAGCACCACCTGGAGCAAGGTGCCCAGGGTCATGGCGTCAGAATGGTCTGGTCCCAAATGTGGCAATCGTGTCTCGCCGCGGGGTTAGAAGCTGCTCACAATCCCAGAATCTCAGAGCTGGCAGGGCCCCAGACTCATGGGACAAGCGTCAGAGGGAGTCTGTCTGGTCCCCAGCCTAAAGCTGCCTCTTTGCACCTCCCCCTCCTCGTTCAGCCCTCTGGGGCCGCGGCCTCCTCCTCCTTCAAGTCCCCCAGATCTCCCTCCTCCAGGAGACACACACTCGGGTGGCCTGGGGAAGGGGAGGCTTGGCTCTACCTCTTCTGCAGAGGGTCAATCCCGTTAGCCTTCATCCCCCACCCCCATGAAAAAAATGGCCTCCCACAATCACTCCTAAGAATGAGGCTGACCACTCCCCTGCCCCGCCCCAGCAGGGCACGCC
>NW_020954725.1:7086-11637 GCF_900497805.2 Vombatus ursinus
CCGTTTATTTGAGCACCTGCTGTGAGATAGTGAACCCGGACACACGTGCCCCACTCCCTTTAGGAGGCACTTGACAAAAACCCGAGGAAACACTGAAGGCCGGCAATTCTGCTCACTTTGTGGATGAGGACACTGAGGCACAGGAAGTTAGTGACCTGCGCAAGGTCACAGAGTTAGGGAGCAGGGTCTCTTCTGCCTGTCTCACCCGCAAAGACGTCCTGGGAGACTTTGGCAAATGCTCTGCTCAAAGCCCAGGGGCCCGAGCCTGCCCAGCGGCCTCTAAACAGAGGACGATGATGCCCGTCCGGCCCCGGCGTCCGGCCCTCGTCGCCGGAGATGCTTCTGGCCCCTCTTACACTCGGGCTCCTTCTCGGACGGCCTGTGTGCCGACATGGAGCCCGGCTCCCAGGTCTGTGTCTCTGTTCTCCCCTGGTGCCAGGGTGCCGTTCCTCTGTGGCAGTCTGTCCTGGCCCTTCTGACTCTCATCCCGTGGGATGGGGCTGTTCCTTCCCTCTACCCAGAATGTTCACGCCCCTCCATCCATCCCCCACAGCCTCGGGGTCCTGACAAGTGGGGCGTCCTTCCCAAGCTCTCCATCCTGTCCGCCACCCCGGGGTCAAGGTCAGCACAGCATGGTCAGATCCACGGTATAAAGGTAATAACAGCAGGTCCCAGGGGCAGTGGGCAGGACCGACTCCTGGGCCATGGGCAGGGCTCACTCCTGGGCCGAGGGCACCAGCCAAGGAGCCAGGGCTCATTCAGAAGAGACTGGGGGCAGTACTGTGGGCTGAATTCTGGTCCTGGATGTACCTCAGGATGTCCAGCTCATTCAGAGCTTGGACCTGCACCGGCCGCTGGTCCTCCCTCGGGGCTGCTCTCACCATTGGGGCACCAGCCTTTGGGGGTGGGATCACAGGCTTCTTGGGGATTGCTGGTTTGGTGGGCCCCCAAGGCTTGGCCCTGGGCAGGGCCTGGGGTCTGGGTTCTGACCCCAAGCTCAAGATCTTCTCCAAGTCCTCGTCCACTCTGAGAAGCAGAGGAAAGAGGGCTGGTGAGCAGGCCCTGGCACTGGCAGTGCCCATCCCTCAGCATGCCAAGGCTGGCCACTGCCCACCCCAGAGGCCCGGCCCTGAACACCTGCTTCCTTCTCACACACCCTGAGGCCACAGGTCTCCACCCTAACTTGAGCTGGCACCCAGTGGTTCTGAGGGGGCTTCCCCGAGATGGGGAGGGCAGGAAGAGCCTCATCTGATGACCGACCCATCAATCAATCACTTCTGAAGTGCCAGGAGCTGTTAGATGACAGACACAAGAGGGAGAGCCTGTCCTCAAGCAGCTTACACTCTCCTGGACTGTAGTGGAATGTTCAGGGAGGAGCCAGTCCAGGGAAGGGCATGCTGGGTGACTGGGTAGAGTGCCAAGGTCTCCCTCCCATCCCTCTTTGGAGATACGGCTGCTAACACATCAGTCACAGGACCACAGGCCACCAGCTCTGCTGGCCTTGGGCCCTGGAGCCCCATGGCTCCCAGCTCAGCTAACCTAGATGCCCTGGCCCCCATCTGGCCCAGCTTCCTGGGCCAGTCAAAGGGCAGAATCAGTCCTATTCACCCTCGAGGACTGAGCCCGAGTGACATGAATCATTGAGCCATCAGCCCCCGAGGGTGCCAGATGCTAGAAGACCTTGGGTCCCAGGACTCCAAACCCCCCATTTTACAGAGGGAGGAGAGGGAGGCAGCCCACAGCAGGGCAGGGGCTCCACATTGGGCTCCTGACGCCTAGGCTGGCCCTAACCACAGTACTGCCCCACCGCAAGGCACATCCCGGAGAGACAGGAGAGCAGAGAGCCCAGCCGTGGGGAGGGGGCTCCAGGCCTGCTTAGGGCCACCCTGTGAGGGTGGGCCCATGCTGCCCCACCATGCTCCTGGGGATCCCTGAAGGAGGGCAGCGCTGGTGGGGGTCAAAGCTGAGCTTTGTGGGACAGACCTGCTGGGGGTCTTGGCAAAGCCTTTGGGCTAACCCAATGATGGGTGTAAATCCTGCCTGACACCTGCCCCCTGGGTGACCTTCGGCAAGTCCCTCCCCCTGGGGCCTGGGTCCCAGCTGTCAAATGAGGGGGGTGGGCTTCCCTTCCAGCTGCGGGTGCCCCGAAGCACGTACCCAAACAGGCCATCATTGATGTCTGTGTGCGCTGGGCCCAGCGCAGGCTCCTGGTGGCGCTCACAGGCAGTTGGTAAAAGCAAGGAATCTCCCAGGGAAACCTTTCCTCCTAGGTCGGGGTCTTCGAACAGTCTGAGGCCTGGAAGGAGAGGCAATCAATCAACATTTATTGGGCACGTACTGTATGCCGAGCAATGAGCTCACTGCTGGCAGGGCACAGAGGGAAAGGACAGATGAGCCATCCTGGCCAGGTGTTCGGCCGTGTGCAGACACGTAGCCGCTCAGGCACTGCCCCAGCTGGCTCTCGTTAAAGCCTGGATTTGCTTTGTATGACTTCAAGCATTTGTTACAAGGGAGGGCTTTGATGTTGGCGGGGGTGCTAGTGACACCAGAAGAGCATCTGATGAATCGGGCATGGATGCACGGGGAAGAGGCGGGGATCCAGGTTCATCTGGAAGCAAACTCTTGACAACCTGGACCGTGAAGAGCGTAGATTCGAGGCTCCCTCCTTGACCCTGGGCTCTAGGCCCTACTGTAGGGTGCTGAGCCTGGAGTCTGGAAGACCCGAGTTCAAGTGCAGTGGCAGAGGCACTTAATAAATGCTCGTTGTCTGACTGACAAAGCCCTGGGGGCATCCCAGGTCCTGTCCCGATGACACGGGTACCAGATGTGCTGGTCCTCTGGGCCACCAAGGGCCTGCCTGCTTCCTCGGGGGCGGGGGAGAAAAGAGTGGCCCTGTGTGAGTCGGGCATCCAGGCCAGGGCCAGAGCTGGCCAAGGGAGGGAGGCCCGGGGCCCAGCCTTGCCTGGAATCACAGCGAGGCCGTGTCCTCTCCCTTGTCCAGGTATGTGGACTGCCCACTATGACGACAACGGGTGGGGTGTGGAGGAGCAGGTCCTGCCCCCTGGAGCTGAGAGTCATAAGATACCAACACAGACAATCTGAACCCGTGCATGAGGGTGCCGGCAAGGCATGAGCAGGGGCTGAGAGAATCCAGGCAGGCTTCCAGGAGGAGGCATTCACACAGCACGAAGATGCTCTCATCTGGTCTCTACACACTGGGAGGTAGGAGCTATTATGGTTTTTCCCATTTTACAGAAAAGGAAACTGAGGCAAAGGGTAAGTGACTTGCCCAGGGTCACACAGCCCCTAAGTGTCTGGGGCAGATTTGAACTCGGGTCTTCCCGACTCCCGGCCCAGCCAGAACCCTCCGAACCCCCAGGGTGCAGCACTACTCACTGTCCCGGCTGGGGGCGTGAGGAGCCGCGTGGGACAGCTGGGCGCCAAAGAGCTTGTCATCTTCATCTGCCTCATCGTCAAAGATGGTCAGCTTGGGTCTGCTCTCTCTGCCTGGGCCCGCGGGCGCTTCCTTGGGTCTGGCCTGGACGGAGGCAGGAGGTTTCTGGGGCTTCTTGGACCTGGAGAGGAAGAAGAGATCAGCCTTCAGCATTTGGATGTCCCCGAAGGAGGTCTCCAGTGGAGTGCCCAGGGATCTGCACGGGGCCCCGTGCTCTTTGGCACCTGTCCAGGGGTCTCCTCCTAGAGATCAGGAAAGCACACAAGGGGGTGGGGTGAGATGATCTCTGGGGCCCCTCCCGGATTGATGAAGGGCCCTTCGAGATGACCTCATCCCCCCACCCCCGCTTTACAGGGGAGCTGGGGCTCAAAGAGGAGAGTGATACGGTCCACGGGCACAGAGCTGGCAGGGACCAGGCGCAGATTAGAACCCAAGGCCCCTGAGCCCTCCTCCCCACCCTGCTCTCCCTTCGGCCGGGCCAAGTTCTGGCCACCCCAGCGACGCGGCTGGAAGAGGCTGAGCCATGTGAATGTTGCCCACGAACATTCCTGGGAATGAGCCCCCTTCCCCAGGGTGGGGCTCAGGCTGGGCAGGACCCCGGGCCCCAGGGGCACCCAGAAATGAACCCTCCTGGCATGTTTTCCACTCGGTGCCACCAAAGTCTGGAATTAGAGCAGGAGAGAGGGAGCCTCCGGACCGTGGAGGCTGTATCACGGGCCCAAACCTGATGGCTCGGCTGGGGACCCAGGGAGGGGCCCTGGAGACTGGCAAAGCCCAGAGTCCTCAGCCCCCGGGGAGGGGAGTCTAGATGGAGGGAAGAGGAAAAGGCACTTGGCCAAGATCAACTGAAAAGAGGGAAGCGGAGAGAGGGGAGCCCATGGGGAGATGCAGCAGTGGCCTCAGAGCAGGACAGGTCTGCAGGGGTGTGCCCCAGGGCTCTGTGCTGGGCCTCTTCTGCCTCACACTTATCAACGGCTGTGATAAAGGGGCTCTTCCTGCTCTTCCAGTCTGCACGTGACAAACGCGGGGAGGAATGACGACCGGGCTCTATACGGGCCGCACGCTGACCCTCTGCCAGTCGTGCGCCAGTACCCACT
>NW_020954726.1:0-16964 GCF_900497805.2 Vombatus ursinus
TCCACAGGACACATCATTTATAGCAATGATAAATTGGAATGAAGTTACAGGGTGCTTTGTTGTACTGGGTAGTTGATTCCAAGTGATCATTATATTTTAGTTATTTTATGAAAGCTCATCCTGGGGCTAGGTCTTTATGGGCTTGATGAGAAGGATTACTAATATTGATACTATATGAATGAGTTTGAATTTCCCTAAGGAAGTAATGGATGGATGTCAAATGGAAGGTGGACCCTTCCCACCCAACTTAACTCCTTTGGTCTTTTCCATCATGCCACCAGGAACCTCACAATCCTGCAGAACCAAATCAGTCTTGGTACTTGCACCTCACCAGTACTCTTTGCCCTGGAATAGCTCTGATTGGAGAATGGAACAGGGAGCATTTCCCAAAAACTCCATCTATGGACATCCAGGCCATCTATCTCTTCATTTCCTAACTAGCTATCTTCTTTTAGATTTCCCCCTGGTGCCCCGGGTAGGGTACCTTCCCTATCCCCCAACTTTACAGCTTCCTTTTGTTACTTATTCTGGTTAATTGTAAGCTCTCTGAGGGCCAGGACTGTCTTTCTTTTTTGTATTTGTGTCCCTGGTGTTTATCACAGTGCCTGGTACATAGTAGGCACTTAATAAATGATTATTGACTGACTGACTGACAGTGTGTGCCTGGTATGTTCAGACCTGGTAGACATTTCTGATTTGTCAGCATTTATTGGAACCAACTCCATTCTGTTAAAAATACTTCAGGTAGTGAGCTGTGTGATCCATACCTGGACGGTTCCATGTCTTCTGTTTAGAACGTTACAGAAAGAAGCCACTGGTGACAGGGGACAAAATGAACTTTGACCAAATCATATAACCTCTCAAACATCAAGAATGGGTCCCCATAAATTCTATTTTGGTTCAGGTTTAACTTAGTGATTCTCTGGTGCCCAAAGAATGGAAAGATAAGGCTGAAGCTTATTGTGAGTATAGGTGTGTTGTCACTGAATGAGCGGGATGTGAAGTGTGCCCATACAGTAATGCATAGAATCTGTCTCAATGATTCTCTCTCTTTTGGAGAGAAGTCTTGGAAGATGGCTCTATCAGAGATGGAACATCTCTGAAACCAATTAAGAGAACTGTTAGACAATGTTATCATGATGGAGCCCCACAGTCTGTATATGCTAAACACAGTGGTAGTATGGAATAAGATTGAGAAAATTGGGACATGTAGATTATCAGACACTGACTAAAAGAACTAAGTAGCTCACTATATGCCAAGCACTGTGCTAAGCTCTGGGGATACAAATACAAGCAGGTAAGGTAATCCTTACCTTCAAGAAGCTTACATTCTAATGAGGGAGAATCACACATAAAAGGATGCTGGCAAAGCATGTGTCGGGTGGGGAGTGGACAAAGGGAAGTGCATCTATGTAGGGGCAAGGCAGTTGTCAAAGAAGTCTGGAAATAGAGTCAAGTAGTGAGTGACATAAGCATGACTAAGAGCCCTCTCCAAGGAGAGGTCTGGGAGTAGTAGTCACCAAACTGGAGAGTGGAGTCTCAGGGAAGAGGTTTCCCCAGGGTGGGAAAGCAGATAGTGAGGAGGAGTTCCATAATGCTTAATGGCTTCCCTTGTCTTCTTCCACCAAGGGAAACTGATACTATCCACTTAAACTGATAATATCTAATACAGAAAACTGCTGGCTGCCTAACAAGCAGTTTAGGGAATCTTAAATTTGTAACTCACTCTGCTAGATGTGGTCTTTTCACCCTGGTGAAACCTCCTCCCCTTGGTCCCACTGTCCTGTTTGCTAAGTCCCTCACCCCTTCCCTTCCCCTTTTCCCTTTCATTACCCTTCTGACATAAATACCTAGAAGAAATGAAGCAAGGGATACAAAAATGAAATAAAAGCTCTAGAGAAATGAATTAGGAGAATATGTATCTTAGAAGAGAAAGCGGCAAATTTTATCCAAGAAATAGATTTCCTAAAAACCAGAATATACCAAAAAAGGAAACCAAGGACTCCATCAGATGGCAAGAAATATTAGAACAAAATTTAAAAAAATTAAAAAAGAGAACATTATATATCTGATATTTTAAAAAATGTTCTGGAAAACAGGTCAAAGAGAGGAGGTTTCTGGGAAGATAGTGGAGTAAGTCAGAAAATTCCAAGCTCTCAAGATGTTCCCCCCACAAAAGAGATAAAATAGCACCTCAGGATGAACAAAGAGGGAGGTATGTGTAAAAATAAATAAGAATAGGGTCAGAACAGAAGTCCTCCTGAAACAATCAGAGAAGATTTAAAGAAAAATCCCTCTACCAAGTTGGATTCCTGTGACGGGTAAATACCTCCAGGCTAGGGTCCACTTTAATAACAAGCAGTAAGCCCTGGGGTTAGCTGGGTTGGAAGGCTGCCTCAGTTCCAGCCTCAGGAACTTTTATCCCTGCCCCTCCCCCCCCAGCCCAGTAAGGGGAGTTGGGCATCTGAGCCAGGAAGATTGAGGGAAGCTCTGCTGACAAGGAATGCTAGAACCAGCTATGCTGTGGAGAGCAGAGGTGTGTGAGAAGGAACTAGCACATGCCCCATGAATGAAGAAGCAGTGGGGCAGGAGACTGCTGGCTGTGGGCATTACAGGAGGCTGGAGGTTTGGCTTTAATTCCAGGCTAGAGGGGAGAACTGAAGATCTGAGGCAAGAGGCATCATCCCCCACCTAAGACTAGAGGCGATTACAAAAATTAAGCCACCACCACTCAAAAATGCACAGGCAAAGGAGAAAGAATCCATAGAAAGAAAACCATAGAAAGTTACTATGGGAATAGAGAAGACCAGGGTTCATCTTCAGGAGAGGATATTCAAACAAAGAGACTTACTTTTACCCCAAAGAATAATGTCAATAATCACCTGCCCAAAAAGAATTTATAGGAGACCTTAAAAAAGACTTTAAAAATGAGAGAGATTGAGGAAAAACTAAAAAAAAAAAATCCAAGAAAAACAAGATTATGAAAAGAAAGTCAACCAATTAGAAAAGGAGATCCAGAATCTTAAAGAAGAAATGATACCTTGAAAATTAGAATTGGGTAAAGGGGAGCTAATGAAGCTATAAGAGATCAAGAAATAATAAAACAAAATATAAAGAATGAAAAAATAGAAGAGAAAGTGAAACATCTTATAAGAAAAACAACTGATCTGGAGAACAGATCAAGAAGAGAAAACAAGAATAATCAGACTACTTGAAAGCTGCGACCAAAATGAAAATCTTGATACTATAATACATGAAATAATTGAAGAAAATTATTCTGAAGCATCAGAACAATAGAGGAAAGTAGAAATAGAAAAAATACACCAATCATCACTTGAAAGAGATCCTATGGGAGGCAGAACCAAAATGGCAGAGTGAAAGCAGTGACTTGCCTGAGCTCTCCCCTAAATCCCTCCAAATACCTATAAAAATGGCTCTAAACAAATTCTAGAGCAGCTGAACCCACAAAAGACAGAGTGAAACAAATTTCCAGCCCAAGACAATGTGGATGGTTGATTGGAAAGGTCTACTGTGCCAGGCTGGAGAGGGCTGCAGTTCAGCGTGGGTGCACAGGGAAAGACCAGGCCTCAGTGAACCTGGAGCAGGTCTCAAGGGACTGAATCACAGACAGTTGTGGAATTTTCCAGACTTCTCAACCCACAAACACCAAAGACAATTTAGAGGGTCAGTAGGAAAAGTCTGTGCCTGGGGTGAGAGACAACCTCGGTCCCAGCCCTAGTTCCAGTGCAGCCCCAGGGTGGCGGTGCTTCTGGAGCTCTTGGCCCACAGACCTAGAAGAAATTGAGTGACTGATCAGAGGGGGATTGCAGGGATCTCTTTGCTGGTGCTGAGGCAGGATTTTCTTGTTTTACCCATGCTTAGATCTGGATCACAGTTCTGGGTGGCAGTCGTGGGGTAAGGAGGAGCCCTGCCATGGTGCAGCTTGTAGTGGTGGTGCAGAGGGAATCCTCCCCACAGTTCCAAGGCAGAAAAGAGTGCTTGTGGTCACTCATAGACCAGAGCCCAGGCCAGGAAAGGAATAAACACCTTGTCCTTGATCATACCACTTTCAAAGAACTGAAAATTTACAGGCCCCTAGAACTATCTCAGAAAACAGCTGCACAAAACCCCTGAAGCTTGGGACAGTACATTCTCCACACTGGAAGCAGACCCCTACCTTAACAAAGAGCTTAAAACTCAAGTAATTGGCTGAGAACGTTATCAAACTTCACCAAAAAAGTCAGACCATAGAATCTTTCTTTGGTGACAAAGAAGATCAAAACATACAATCAGAAGACAATAAAGTCAAAGCTCCTACATCCAAAGCCTCCAAGAAAAATATGAATTGATCCTAGGCCATGGAAGAGCTTAAAAAAGGATCTTGAGAAGTAAGTAAGAAAAGTAGAGGAAAAACTGGGAAGAGAAAGGAGAGTGATGCAAGAAAATCATGAAAAACAAGTCAACAATTTGCTAAGGGAGACCCAAAAAAATACTGAAGAAAGAGATCCTATGAGAAAAACTCATAGGAACATTATAGTTAAATTCAGAAACCTCTCCTCAAGGATAAAACATTAAGAGCAACATGAAAAAAAACAATTTAAATATTATGGTAACAAGAAAAAAACAATTTAAATATGGCGGTGCCACAATTAAAATCACACAAGACTTAGCAGCAGTCACACTAAAAGGACCACAGATCTTGGAGCACTATATATTGAAGAGCAAAAGAACTGGGGTTCTGGCCAAAAACATCATACCCAGCAAAGTTCAGCATAATCCTGAATGAAAAAAAAATGGACATTTGATCAACTGTCAGACTTTCAGGACTTTGTTTAAAAAAAAAAAACACCTGAACTTAATAGAAGATTTGACATACAAGAGCTAAGAGAAACATAAGGTACATACCAAAGGTTGATTACAAGCAACTCAATGATGGACAGACTGTTTACCTTTTATTTATGTAAAATGTATGTCCAAGAATGTCATTAATTGGGCAGTTCATAAGAAAGATTGGGGTAGATCTGAGTATGATATGATTTTTGGAGTATGATTTTTAAAAAGTAAAACCATATAGGAATAGCTAAAAAGAGTAATTATCTAATACAAATAAGGTGCAGGAGGAAGAACCTGCTCAGAGGAATTAGGTGGAGGAGGAGGGCCGGGAGTACTGGAAACCTGCTTTCATGGGGAATGGGTTCAAAAGGGAACAATGCGTATGTATCTAGAAGAGTATAAAAGTCTTCCAAATTCGGAAGAAATAAAATGGTAAAGGAATTGGAGGAAAGGATAAGGGATTTCTAGAGGGGAGGGTGAGAGAATAGGTCAGAGGAGGTTACAGAAGAGAATTTAGATCAATGGGAATGGGAGAACAAGGGAAGGATCCTTGGGAGGATAAAAGAGAGATTTTAGAGGGGAGGGTAATGGAATAGATTAAAGGGGAGTATAGAAGTATATTTAGATTTATGGGCATGGGAAGTTAGGGGAGGGGGGGTAGACTTAGTAATAGGAGGGCAAGGTAGTGGGTAGAGGTAAAGTAGAGGAGTCAGAAGGGATTAGAAAGAAGAGATATGCACAAACATAGAAAACAAAGATCAGGAATAGGATTTGTTAGGGAAAGTATATGTCTATATATGTATATATGTATGTATGTGTTATATATGTATATGTGTATGTATATAGCTATATCTCTATATACATATATCTGCACTTAATTGTAGCCTTGGGAAGGGGTGGGGGGAGGAAGGGGGAAAAAAGAACAAAGTAAAAGATGCAGAGCAGAAAACTAATAAAAAAAACTTACAAGGACAGCTCTCAATGCGACATGTAGCACAGGTTTTCTTGATATGGAAATTTATTGCTATATATTTTGAATCTTTTCTTATGTTCTGCTGTGCACATGACATGCTTTTTTGTTTTACTTTTTATTTAAGTTTCAATATTGAAGTTTATGATATGTTTCTTTTTCTTTTCTCTACTGTGTATTTGAATTCAAAAGGAAAAAAAATTAAAAAAAGAAAGAACTCAGGTAAAAAAAAAAACTAGGTCAAAGAGAGATCATTTAAGAATCAATTGGACTACTTAAAAACCACAATTAAAAAACTCTGTACATGAAATTTCAAGAAATCATAAATGAAAGCTGGTCATGTATATTAGAACCAAAAGACAAAGTGATGATAGAAAGAATGTATTGATTACCTCCTAAAATGAACCTAAAAAGGGAAAGTTCTGGGAAAATAATAGCCAAAATTCAGAGTTCCCACACCAAATAAAAACCCTGTAAGTATCCAGAAAGTAATTCATGTACTAAGAAACTATAGTCAGGATCACACAAGACCTGGAATCTTCTACTATAAGTGAGAAGATATCTTGGAATACAATATTCCAAAAGGCAAAATATATAGGTCTATATTTAAGAATAATTTACCCAGCAAAGCTGAGTATAATTCCAAAAGGGGAAAATGGATTTTTAATGGAAGAGAGTGGGCTTTTAAGCATTTGTTATGGAAAGACCAGAGCAGAAAATATGAAACACAGAGTCCAGAGTAGGGATGGGAAACCTGCAGCCTTCTAGGTCCTTAACTGTGACCTTTTGACTGAATCCAGATTTTACAGAACAAATCTGGAAATGATTTTTTGGATTCATTCAAAAGACCTTACTTAAAGAACTAGAAGGTGACATGTGGCCTGAAGGCTGCAGGTTCCCCATCCCTGGTTCAGAGCAAGCTAGAAAGGTGAGTTGATTTGAACAATTGGAAGTATAATGAAATGGAAGTACTACCATTCTAAATGAGAAGTAGAAACAAGTTGTCCCTTTAGGAATTTAACATCTTCAAAGGGTATTGAGGAAGTTAACTAAGAAAAACAGAGGTCCTAGGGGTAGAGTAGTTTTGCTTTAGGAGTTTGAAGAGGGGAAAGAGAGGAGAGTAAAGGGACTACACTAGAATAAAAAGGAGGAAGAAGGGAGTGGAATTTACTATTTATCTTAATTGGGATGTTTGAGAAGAAAATGATGCAAACATGGAGGAAGGAATGGGGGAGTGGGAATCACATGAACCTAACGGTTATTTGAAATGGACAAAGAGGAGTTGAACATACACATGGAGAGTTTGATGTAAAAATATATCAACTCAACAGAGAAATAAGTAGGGGTAAGGAGGAAGATTGGCTAATAGAGAAGATAATACTGGGGAAAAATAATCATGAGGAAAACAAACTTCATGATCTTGAAAAAGAGCTTAAAAGAGGGAAAAATGAAAGTAGAAATCTAGAATCTAAGGGAATGCCTTAGGTTGCCTCCTAGAAGATTGGGGAATGGCTGAACAAATTGTGGTATGTGAATGTAATGCAATATTATTGTTCTATAAGAAATGATAAAAGAGTTGATTTCAGAGAATCTCTGTAGTATGAACTGATGCAGCATGCACTAAGCAGAAGCAGGAGGAATGATCTCTGAAAGGATAGCAACACTAGGGAAAAGCAACCTTGAAAGACTTAAGAACTTTGATCAACTTTGTCTCCAGAGGATCTATGCTAAAGCATGCTACTCACCTTCTGACAGAGAGGGATGGACTCCAAGTTAAGAAAGGGACATACATTTTTGGATATGATCATTGTGTGGATTTGTTTTAATTAAGCTTATTTCTTTATAAGGTTGTTACAAATTGTTTGCATGTATTGTCATATATAATATGTATTTGTTACATGGTTAAAAGTTATGAATAACCAAGCTCATTTGTTACAGCTAAATGTATTTGTTATATTCTCTTGGTTTTTAATTGGGAGGAGTTAGGGGAGTTAGCAATAACAATGCAAAAAAGAATAGAGACTTTGTAACATTTGAAAATGCACAGAAGAGAACAGAAGAAAGTTCTGAAGGAAGCACAAACAGAACAATTTTGAAAGTAATGTGTAGAATTTAATATATACTTTAAAATAAACAGTTTGAAATAGTCACAGTTTTTTTTCTTTTTAAAGAAATTTTTATTTAGTATTGTATTTATTCCCAGTTACATATAAAAACAATTTTAACATTCATTTTAAAACTTTGAGTTCCAGATTCTCTCCCTTCCTCCTTTCCCACTCCCCCTCATTGAGAGGACAAGCAATTCGATATAGATTGTACAGGTATAGTCATGCAAAACACTTCCATAATAGTCATGTTGTGAAAGATTAACTATATTTCCCTCCGTCCTATCCTGCCCCCAGTTTATTCTATTCTCTCTCTCCTTTCTCCCTGTCCTTCCTCAAAAGTATTTTGCTTCTGACTACCCCCTCCCTCAATCTATCCTCCCTTCTATCACCCTCCACTTCTCTTATTCCCTTCCCCCCCTACTTTCCTGTAGGGTAAGATAGATTTCTATACCCAATTGAGTGTTATATTTTTCCTTCTATGAGCCAATTATGATGAGAGTAAGGTTCACTCCTCCCTCTTACCTCCCCCTTCTTTCCCTCCACTGTAAAAGCTTTTTCTTGCCTCTTTTATGTGAGATAATTTACCTCATTCTACTTTTCTCTTTCTCTTTCTCCCAGTGCATTCCTCTCTCATACCTTAATTTCATATCTTAGATATGATCCCTTCATATTCAACTTACACCTGTACCTTCTATCTATATATACCCCTCCTAACTACCCTCATAATGAGAAAAGTCTTAAGAGTTACAAATATCGTCTTTCCATGTAGGAATGTAAACAGTTTAACTTTAATAAGTCCCTTGTGATTTCTCTTTCTTGTTTACTTTTTCATGCTTCTCTTGAGGCTTGTACTGGAAAGTCAAGTTTTCTATTTTGCTCTGGTCTTTTCTCATGAATGCATGAAATTCCTCTATCTCATTCAATGTCCATTTCCCCCCCCATGGATTATACTCAGTTTGGTGGGTAGGTGATTCTTGACTTTAATCCTGGCTCCTTTGACCTCCAGAATATCATATTCCAAGCCCTTTGATCCCTTAATGTAGAAGCTGCTAAGTCTTGTGTTATCCTGATTGTGTTTCTACAATACTTGAATTGTTTCTTTCTGGCTGCTTGCAATATTTTCTCCTTGACCTGGGAACTCTGGAATTTGGCCATAATATTCCTGGGAGTTTTCCCTTTGGAATCTCTTTCAGAAAGTGATCAGTGGATTCTTTCAATTTCTATGTTACCCTCTGATTCTAGAATATCAGGGCAGTTTTCCTTAATAATTTCATGAAAGATGATGTCTAGGTTCTTTTTTGGATCATGGCTTTCAAGTACTCCAATAATTTTAAAATGATCTCTCCTGGATCTATTTTCCAGGTCAGTTGTTTTTCCAATGAGATATTTCACATTGTCTTCTATTTTTCATTCTTTGGGTTTTGTTTTATAATTTCTTGATTTCTCATAGAGTCATTAGCTTCCATTTGTTTCATTCTAATTTTTAAGAAATTATTTTCTTCAGTGAGCTTTTGGACCTCCTTTTCCATTTGGCCAATTTTGCTTTTTAGGGCATTCTTCTCCTCATTGGCCTTTGGGACCTCTTTTGCCATTTGGGTTAGGCTATTTTTTAAGGTGTTATTTTCTTCAGTATTTTTTTGGGTCTCCTTTACCAAGCTGTTGACTCATTTTTCATGATTTTCTTGCATCACTCTCATTTCCCAACTTTTCCTCTCTTTCTCTTACTTGATTTTCAAAGTCCTTTTTGAGTTCTTCCATGGCCTGAGACCAATTCACATTTTTCTTGGAGGCTTTGGTTGTTGGAGCTTTGACTTTGTTGTCTTCTTCTAAGTGTGTGTTTTGATCTTCCTTGTCACCAAAGTAAGTTTCTATAGTCAGAGTTTTTTCCTGTTGTTTGCTCATTTTCCCAGCCTATTACTTGATTTTTTAACTCTTTGTCAAGGTAAGGCTCTGCTTCCATTGTGGAGGGTGAACTGTCCCAAGCTTCAGGGGTTTTGTGCAACTGTTTTCAGAGGTACTTCTAGTGACCTGTAAGTTTTCAGCTCTTCCAAGGTGGTATGATCTAAGGAGAGGTGTTTACCCCTCTCCCGGACTGTGCTCTGGTCTGTGAGTGATCACAAGCACTCTTTTCTGCCTGTAACTTTGAGGAAGGTTCCCTTTCCACTGCTGCCACAGTCTCTGCTCTGCTAGTGCTCCTCCTTGCCCCAGGACTGCCACCCAGGACTGTGACCCAGATCCAAGTATGGCTAAGTAACAGAGTTCTGCCTCAGTGCTAGCAAAGAGACTCCTGTAGTCTCCTGACTAGTTATTGGATCCCTTTACCATCTGCGGGCTGAGAGCTCCAGAAGCAGTTGCTACCACTGCCATTACCACTGCTGATTCAGTAACTCCCAAAGCCTCCTCCTGGTTTGCTGGGGCTGGGATTGTGCTGGGGCTGGGGCTGTGCTGATGCAGCCTGTGCTCCTCTCTCACCCATGTCCAACAGACTTTTCCTGTTGACCTTCTAAGTTGTCTTTGGCACCTGTGGGCTGAAAAGTCTAGAAACCTCCACTGCTGGCACTGATTCAGTCCCCTGAGGCCTGCCTGTGGTTTGCTGGGGCCTGGTGTGTGCTAGTACACTTTCATTGGACTGTGCTCCTCTCCCACCCTGGTGCAACAGACCTTTCCTGTTGAACTTTCAGGTTGTCCTGGGCTGAAAATTTGTTTCACTCTGTCTTTTTGTGAGTTCTGCTGCTCTAGAATTTGTTGAGAGTCATTTTTAAAAAAGTGTTTGGGGGAGAGCTCTGGTGAGTCCCTGCCTTTACTCTGCCATCTTTGATACTCACAGTTTCATATGCAGTACTGTTTTTGGTGTTCTACTAGAATTCACAGCTCCTCAGTACCGTCTATCCCTGGGGCCCTTCCCTCTCATCAGAGAGCTCCTCCAATAACTTCTTCTTGTTCCTTACTAGCTATATAAACTTGGGCACCTAGGCCAGCTTCCTCTTCATTTCTATCTCCTCCATCTCCCACCTTTCAGTTTCCTTTTGTATGTTGTTTTCTCCCATTAGATTGTAAGTTCCTTGAGGACAAGGATTATCTTTTTCATATTTTAAAAAATTCCCAGTGCTTAGCACAGTGCCTGGAGCACAGTAAGCACGTAATAAATAATTATTGACTGATATCTCTGACCATACCTTCTCTGACTCATCTTCTACTTTTCACTTTCTTTTTTAAAAATAATTTATTTATTTATTTTTAGGTTTCAACATTCACTTCCATAAGATTTTGAGTTTTAAATTCCCCCCCTTCCTCTCCTCCTCCCTCCCCAAGATGGTGGGCAATCTGAAATAAGTTCTACCCATACATACATATTAAAAACATATTTTCACATTAGTCATGATGTAGAGAAGAATTAGAACTAACGGCAGGAACCATGAAAAAGAAAAAACAAAATAAAACAACAAAGGAAAAGGAGAGCAAATAGTATGCTTCCATCTGCATCCAGACTCCAAAGTTTTTTCTCTGGATGTGGATAGCATTTTCCATCATGAATCTTTCGAAGTTGTCTTAGATGCTTGTATTGCTGAGAAGAGCTAAGTCTATCCAAGTCAGTCATTGTGCAATGTGGCTGTTACTGGGGACAATGTTCTCCTGGTTCTGTTCATTTCACTCAACATCAGTTTATATAATTCTTTCCAGGTTTTTAAACAACGTGTTGTAGGATTATGCTTCTTAATCCACTCTGCTATCTACTTCTGTTTTATGGGAGAGTTCATCCCATTCACATTCACAGTTATGGTTACTATCTGTCTTTCTCTCCACCCTATTCCCTGCCCCTGCCCTTATGCTTTTGTCTCTCCTTTCTCCCTTTCTCTCCTCATTAGGGTTTTGCTCTCGACTACTGCCTCCCTCAGTTTTCCCTCCCTTCAATCAGCCCCCTCCCTTTTCTTTCCCTTTTCCCTTACTACTTACTACTTCTTCCCTTCCTTCTATCCACCCCTCTCTTTTCTTTCCCCTTTCCCCTTTCCCCTTTCCCCTTCTACTTCCTATAGGGTAAGTTAGATTTCTATACCCTAACTGATTATGTTGTTCCCTCTCTGAGCCAAATTTGATGAAAATAAGGTTTAAATAATAGTCATCTCCCTCTCTTCTTTTCCTCTACTGTAATATGTTTTTGTGCCTTTTCATGTGATGTAATTTACCCATGTCTGCCTCCTCCTTTCCTCTTCTCCCAGAACAATCTCTTTTCAGCACTTAATTAGATTTTTTATCATCATATCAAAGTCAATTTATACCCATGCCCTCTGTCTATGTATACTCCTTTTAAATGTCATAATAATGATACAGTTCTTACGTTACAAGTGTCATCTTCCTTTGTATGGATGTAAACGGTTTGCCCTTATTAATAACATGTTTTTTTTTTCCTTTCTGTTTACTTTTTTATACTTCTCTTGAGTCTTGCATTTGAAGATCATTTTCTGTTGAGCTCTGGTCTTTTCATCAGAAAGGTTTGGAAGTCCCTTATTTCCTTGAATGTCCATGTCCTCCCCTGAAAGATTATGCTCAATTTCACTAGGTAGTTGGTCCTTGGTTGTAATACAAGCTTCTGCAGTCTTTTAATGTAGAAGCTGCAAGGTCCTGTGTAATCCTGACTACGGTTCCAAGATATTTAAATTGTTTCTTTCTGGCTGCTTGCAGTATTTTCTCTTTGACCTGGGTAATTTTGGAATTTGGCTCCAATTTTCCTTGGCATTTTCAATCTGGGATCTCTTTCAGGAGGTGATTGATGGATTCTTTCAGTGACTATTTTATCTTCTGATTCCAGGACCTCAGGGCAGTTTTCCTTGACGATTTCCTGAAAGGGGCTGTGCAGGCTCTTTTTTTTCATCATGGTTTTCAGGTGGGTCAATAATTTTTAAATTGTCTCTCCTGCATCTATTTTCCAGGTCAGTTGTTTTACCAATGAGGTATTTTACATTTTTCTTCTATTTTTCCATTCTTTTGTTTCCATTTAACTGATTCTTGATATCTCATAGAGTCATTAGCTTCCACTTGCCCCATTCTAATTTTTAATGAATTCTTTCTTTCTATTAGATTTTGTACCTCCTTTTCCATTTGGCCCATTTTACTTTTTATTTTTATTTTTTTTAATTTTTTGCTTTTTTGTTGAGGCAATCAGGATTAAGTGACTTGCCCAGGGTCACACAGCTAGTAAATATCAAGTGTTTGAGGCCAGATTTGAACTCAGGTCCTCCTGACTCCAAGGCCAGAGCTCTATCCACTGCACTGCCTAATTGCCCCTCATTTTTATTTTTAATTAAATTTTATTTCTTTCAGTGAACAAAAATCCAATTATTTTCCTTCCCAACCCTCCGTTTTCCTTCCAGTGACAGAAGAAATACAAAACCCTTGTAACAAAGTATGCATAGTTAAGAAAGTTGACTAACTGCATTGGCCATGTCTCCAAAATGTCTCGATCTGTTCGCTGTGTCCATCATCTCTCTGACAGGTGGTGAGTAGCAAGAACATTCATCTTTAGTTCTTTGGAAAAAGTGGTGTGCTAGATTTCATTGTCCTCAGCAACACCAATTGGACATTTACATTGAAAAGATGGGGGCTTTGCTGTTATGGGAAAGGTTAGAGTAATTACAAGTGCTTTAAAATTTTCTGAAAACAATCCAGCAGAACCGAGGGCTATTTTAAATTTTTCTCTGTTTTGTGAGTTGTCATGATCAGAAAAGTTTTATCAGCAGGTGGTCAGCCCACTGGTGATGGGTGTCTTTGTGATTAACAAGACTGGTCCTCAGAAGATGGACCTGGTTATTCTCCTGGAGCAATAATCAAGACTTTTCCAGCCTGTTACAACCTGCTTACAATATGCTGGTGTATAGCTACTGGGAGCTCAGAGCAATTTCCACACCACAATGAGGCATCAATTTTATCTTTATTTTCAGTTCTAAATTTTCTCCCTTCCTCTACCCCTCCCTCACTCATTGAGGAGGCAGAAATACGATACTCACTGTACATATGCAATTATACAAAACATATTTTTATATTAGCCATGTTCTGAAAAATAAAAGGAAAGAAAGGAAGAGAAAATTATGTATCACTCTGCACTCTGAGTCCATCAGTTCTCTATTTGGAAGTGGAGAGCATGTTTCATCATGAGTCCTTTGGAATCGTGGTAGAGCGATGTATTGATCAGGGCTACTATGTCTTTTACAGTTGACATTATTACATTATTACTGTTCTCTTGGTTCTGCTCACTTCATTTTGCATCAGTTCATACAAGCCTTCCCTAGGCTTTTTCTGAATCACTCTCCTTAATAATTTCTTATAGCACAATAGTATTCCATCACAATCATACACTATAGCTTTTAACCATCCTCCAATTGATGGGCATCCCCTCAGTTTCCAATTCTTTGAGACCATAAAAAGAGCTGCTATAAACATTTTTTTACATAAGGGTTCTTTTCCTCTTCTTTTCATTTCTTTGGTGTATAGACCTAGTAGTAGTATTGCTGGGGCAGAGGATACGCACAGTTTTATAGTGTTTTGGGCATTGTTCCAAATGGCTTTCCTAAATGGTTAAACTAGTTCATAGGAGTTTACATTTTAAAGGAGGAAGACACCAAATGAATGGGGAATTGGGGAGTTGGAAAGGAAGGGTACATTTGCACTGGAATGGCTGAAGATGTCTGGGAAGTTCAGTAGAGACCTAGAACCAAGCAGGATAAAGCTGAAGCTGGTCTGTCAAAGCTCAAAGTGATTCCTGGGACCCAGTTCCGTTCCCAGGTTGGGAGGGAGTTAAGGGCAAATGGAACATCTGGAGATTTTTGCAATATATTTTTAGGCTCCACTGTGGGCAGAATACAATGTAACACCTAGGGTACATGCTTAGTCCCCCAGGTCAAACAATATCCTTCATGGAAGCTGGCAGAGTGGGACAAGTCATTGATTACTGAGTGGATTCTAAGGACAGAAGTTGGTCTGTGGAGAGGCTCCAAATCCTGAACTGATGCTACCTTCTAATTGGCAGAGATATTTACTATGTGACTGAAATTTTGCTTTGCATTCACTACTTATGGGTATGGAAGAGATGACCTTCACTCTGATTTTTTCTTTTGATTCTGTAAGACACATCCTTTTATTGTTATTATAAATCATGATAGGAGAGTTGCGATTTGACCCACACAATTACTTTTGTCAGGAAAGTTGGCTTTGATTGCAAGCAATTTCTTATTGGTACTGAAATTGAAAAAGTTATTACCATGGATATTGAGGCTGAATCATAAGCTATTATAAAGTACAAGAAAAAACTATTCCATCCAAAGAGAAATAGGGACAGAGTATGCAGTTCTCAGATAGAACCCTCAGATAGGGTTCTGAAACATCTTACGGTAGTGCTTTTCACAGTGATATGAGGATTTCCAAAACTGTCAACTCTGCAAGAGAAATCAATGAGGCAGAGCTCTGAGCCAATGGCACTTTATTACAGGGTCCATGGCCCCCTCTAGTGGAGTGGACCTCAGATCTTCGTGATCTGAAGATGCCCCCTTCCTTCAAGGCTTTGGTTTTATAGTGCTTGCTACCTAGACAATACAAGAGGAGCAGGCCAAAAATATAGTCTGATTGGTGGATAGACCTTGCCCTTGCCCCTCTAGAAAGGTCTACACAAAATATGGAATCCCCTTGGTTGCTAAATGGACTAGTGAGCAGACCTTAACAGACCTATTTGATCTTCTAAGAAGGTCCTACCAAAGTCAATGAGCAAGCGCCTGCAGTTGTGCTGAGGATGAGTGGATGTCAACCCCTGCATGGGCTGACGGGCCAGTAGAAGGGCAGGCTGCAGGCTGGCAACCAGGGTCACTCGTTAGCTATGTGCTCATGGTCATCTCCCCATGTTGGGCAATGGAGGAATGACAAGGGACAGAGGGGCAACAAACAGGGCTTTTCTTGAGTCTTTAGGTTCCTCCATAAGGCTGCTGGCTGACCCCTTGTTCCCATTTATGCCTGTAAGATACCTTGCTTTGCCCTGTAACTGGACACCTCCTCCATGTAATTGAATCACCTCCACTACCCTGGGCTTGATTCTCAAAACAAGGAAAAACAAGGGTGGAGGTCTTCTAGTTAGCTTCCTATGATTAAGCAAGTGAACTAACAGTCTACAATTCACAGTACTGAGGCCTACGATCAGAACTTATATTCACTGCTCCTATGGAATCATATCAAACTGATTAATATTGATTAGAATAAAATAAGGGCCCAATAAATCCTCTATTACAGAGAAGAGGATAAAAATGTGTCATGAAAAGTTTGGTCAGCAGTTTGGTTTTACAGGAGACGCAGTGTATTTTCTGTTGAGACTGGTGGTCCAAGCCTGTAATCTCTGCTACTGAGGCTGCTTGGATCTATTTGAGCTCTGTCTGGAATTCTGACCTGCAATGGGTAAAGCCAATAGGCTGTCTGCACTAAATTTGGCATTAATATGGTGAGCTACCAGGAGCAAGGGCCTGTAAGGTTGCTTAACAGAGCAGGTCAAAGCTCTCCTGCTGATCAGAGTAGGGCGCTGGCAAATCTAGCCTGGGTGAGGTAAGGAGACCCAGTTTTAAAGTTAACTGGAAGCTTGGTGGCATAGTGGATAGAGTGCTGGGCTTGGAATCAGGATCACTCTTCTTCCTGAGTTCAAATCCAGCCTCAGACACTTAATAGCTACGTGACTCTGGGCAAGTCACTTAACCTTGTTTTCCTCAGTTTCCTTATGTATAAAATGAGCTGGAGAAGGAAATGGCAAACCACTCTAGTATTTTTGCCAAAAAACCCCAAATGTGGTCATAAGAGTCAAACACAATTGAATAAAAAGTTTTAAAATCTCTCTCTTTCTCTTTCCCCTTCCACACAAATGTATATATATAATTTATATACATGACATACACACAGTTAATTATATGTACATAATTCATGTGTAATCCACAATTTATATATACAAATATCTTCTTATAGCAAACTTTAGCCTTAATTTTGGATACCAATTTATATGCTATATCTAATTTACATGCTGTTCCTTCCTC
>NW_020954726.1:16974-28229 GCF_900497805.2 Vombatus ursinus
AGTATCAGAATGTGAGATCACTGAGGGTAGGGACTTGTTTTTCCTTTCTTTGTATACCTGGCAGTTAGCAAATGCCTAGCACATAGTAAGTGAGCACTATAATTATAACTATATTATAGTTATTATAATAATAACTAGCATTTACATAATGCTTTAAGGTTTGCAAATTGCTTTATACATCTTAACTCACTTGATTCTCATAACAATCCTGTGCAGTAGATGCTATTTTTATCCCTATTTTATATATGATGAAACTGAAGCTGAGAAAGGTGAAGTGACTTGGCCAGGGTCATACAGCTGGTAAATATCTGAGGCAGAATTTGAATTGAGGTCTTCCTGACTCTAAGTCCAGCACTCTACCCACTGTGCCATCTAGCTGACTTGACTAGGATTGATTTAATTATTTAATGAAGGGGTATCCTGAATCTTTAGGTTCCTCCATGAGGCTGCTGGCTGATTCTTGTTCCTATTTATGCCTGTAAGATACCTCACTTTGCCTTGTAACTGTCCTCCTCCCCTGTTAACACTACCTGCACAACTTAATTGAATCCTTAATATCATTTTCCCTCTATTAGGCTAACACAGAAGATCAAGGAAAGTTTCCTGGAGGAAGTGGCATTTGAAGTCAACATTAATGAATGGATAGAATTTCATCAGGTGGGAAAATAGCAGTGGAAGACCAGAGTGGGAGGAGTAAAGGGTTAATAAGCTAGATGGCACAGTGGATACAATGGTGGACTTGGAGTTGAGAAAATTTGAGTTCTAACTCAGCCTCATATACTTCCTAGCTGGGTGATCTGGGTAAGTCACTTAACCACTTCTGCTTCAGTTTCCTCAGTGATAAAATGGGGAATAATAGTTGCATCTATCTCCCAGGGTTGTTGTGAGGATCAAATGAGATAATATTTGTAAAGTTCTTAATGTAGTGCCTGGCATATAGTAAGTGTTTAATAAATGCCTATTCTCTTCTATCAAATTTGAGTTTGTTGATGGACTCTGTCTTTTGTCTGAGCATCAGCCTATCCAGGTTTGGAGAAGGTCATCTCTACACTGACTGCAAAGTGATGAATTTTTGGACCATAGCAACTGCCAAAGACTTGTGATTAGGTAGTGTGTGTGTGTGTGTGTGTGTGTGTGTGTGTGTGTGTGTGTGTGTGAGAGAGAGAGGTGGTAGGTACACATATGTGGATGGTGCTGCTTCCTGAGCTATATTGACCCATAACAGGCTCCTTCCTCTAATTTTTGTAATTTACTACAAGTAGCAAATTGTCAGTTAATTGATTAATTAACTAGCTGGGTATGTGTCTATGGTAGAAGCACTCTCCCAAGGTCCTGTCACATGTAGACTAGATTAGTTTTCTTTTCAGTGTCTTGAAATAGTTCTTAATTCCCTCAGGAGACTCATGGCTGGTGTATTGATAGAGCTGGTAGTGTAGGTATAGAAAATCCAGGACATGAGGAATCAGCATTCTCTCAGATATTTGACCATCATGTTGGCTGGTTGGTACAGTGAATAGAAAGGTAGGCCTCAAATCAGAAATACCTGAGTTGAAATCTGGCCTTAAATTTAGCTAGGTTGATCCTCAGATGAGAGACAGAGAGTCCATCACAACACCCAAATTTAATAGGAAGGAAGGAGAGAATTAGCAGACCCTCATTAGCTGTTTGACCCTGGGTAAGTCAACTGACCTCTGTTTGCCTCCAGATTTATTGTGAGTAAAATGCTTAGCACAGTGTGTAAGCAATATTTATATGGCTCTAGTAAGTGCCATATAAATATTGGCCATTATTATTATTATCATTATTGTTTTGATTATATCACAGATAGCATAGAGATAAGGAAGTTGCATCTGAATCAATACTGCACTCGTCTGAATATCCTTTCCCTGCTCTAAATATTTTTCCTTTTTCTTTACTATGCTAGTAGTACTCATTTCATTCCAGTCTGAAAGCTGAGCTAATAGAATGGTTCAGGCTGGATGACTATAATGATCAACATGGCCACTAGGTGGCACCACTTTCCAACCATGTCAGAAGATAGATGGCAAGTGCCTTGGATGGCAACATTCCCCATCAGCTGCAGTCTCCCTCACTGTTCACCAGATGGTGCTCCAACCTCACAGGAGTAATCCAGTCTGCTTCTCATTGGCCTCTTCATCCCAGTGAGTGGTTGTGGCATCTCCATTTTAAAAAGTACAAATATGGAGTCAATATGCTAAAAAATGACCACAGGAGGACATCCCCCTCATATCTCCTTCTTTCCACAATTTTCTATGTTTAGAAACGTCTCATCTCATTACCATCTCTCCTCACTGTCCCATTCATAGGATTTGGGAATTTCCTTTTTAAATGAATGTGGTTTGTGAAATAAGAAATAACAAAATTGTAAAGAACTTTCAAATTAAAAAGTTCCAGGGTTTGTTATGGTAGGGTCAACTCCCCTTACTACCCTGGTGCTCCAAATGTCTCCTTCTAGGCAGTTTAAGGAAAGAAAATTAGTATGGAAAGATTTAACAAGTTTTGTAATTTGAATTTCCTTCAAATGCTCTCAAGAAGTAAGGAGCAAGAAATGCTGGAGCTGGCACTGAGTGAGATCACTGTAGCCATGGTTTGTGCTCCCCTAATCGTGCTCACCTTGAGTTCTTTGCAGTCGATTTCACTTCCCATATTCCTGTTCCTGTCTTCTTTAGGTCTGCATAGTTCTAGGGGTGTACATGTTTGTGGTTTGTAGAGTGCTACTCTGCTCTAGTCACTTGGGAGGAAAACCCTAAGTCGAATGTGAAGGATGTCTCTCCCCTCCTCCCTTCCCCACCAAGACTACACACCTTGAGGAAGGAAGGGTAGAAGATCCAGAAACCTGACCTCTCTGGTGCATGTATCCTGTACACAGTTTCTATGCCTGTACCTTCGCCATATCCTCATTGATCCATTAGCCCCAATCACTTCTGGGGGCATTAGAAAGCCTGTTACAAATCACCTATTACGTTATAGTGGGTTGTGGTCTTTATAAGTGGAAGGAGTGCTCACACAAAACAGGAGATTTTTGACAAAGTGAAGGATTAAAGTAAATTAAGTTAAGTTTTGATATTGTTAACACAGATACCCCTTGAATTAATGGACTTGTATTGAACTTTCCAAATTTCTATGATCCCATCCATTTTGCCATTTCTTTTTTTTTTTTTTGGCTAGGCAATGGGGTTAAGTGACTTGCCCAGGGTCACACAGCTAGTAAGTGTTGTGTGTATGAAGCTGGATTTGAATTTGGATCTTCCTGAATCCAAGGCCAGTGCTCTATCCACTGCGCCACCTGGCTGCCCCCATTTTGTCATTTCTTATACCATAATATAATCTAACATCCCTATGCCAGAATTTGTTCAGCTATTCCCCGATTAATGGACACTCCTTTTTCATAGCCTCCTCCTTTCCAGCTCCATGTATCTTCTGCTTGTTTTCATTAGGAACTCTTTGAGTCTGACTTCTGCCTCCTTTGGACTGACTTTTAAAGGTCACTCAAGGGATATGTCCAATTTCATCCACTCCATCTTTTTCTAATTCGTTCAAGGGACTCATTTGTGTACCTCATACAGGAATCACTTGGAATGATCATTTTTTAAACAGTTGAACTCCTCATTATGGCTCCTTTATTGCAATTAGGTTCAGGGTTTTCAAAGACCATGTGCCTAACTCTATAAAGCAGCTAAAGGATACCATTATTATTTTTTAATATTTTATTTTTAATATTTATTTTAAATATATTTATATAGATTATATATTCATATACTTAATATATAAATATGTTACATGTAGTATATTATATCTACATATCATATTTACACATTTATAATAAATTTATTTTAAAATATTTGTTCTAATATTTTATTTTTCCCCAACTATATGTAAAAATACTTTTTAACATTGGGTTTTTAAAGTTTTGGGTTGTAAATTATCTCCTTCCCTACCTCCTGTCCCCACTCCCTCAGGTGGAAGTCTATCTGATATAGTTTATACATGGGCAATCCTGTAAAACATATTTCCATATTCGTCATTTTGTGAAAGAACCTACTGCAAAAAAAGTGAAAAATAGTATGCTTCAGTCTATATTCGGACTCCATCAGTTCTTTGTCTGGAAGCAGATAGCATTTTTCTTCTTGAGTCTTTTGGGATGGTCTTGGATGTTTGTGTTACTGAGAATTGCCAAGTCATTCATGGTTATTCATTGTATGGTATTGCTATTATTGTGTATAATATTCTCTTGGTTCTGCTCTCTTCACTCTGCATCAGTTCATGTAAGTCCATGTTTTTCTGAAATCATTCTGCTCTTCCTTTCTTATAGCACAGTAATATTCTATGATAATCATATACCACAACTTGGTCAACCATTCCCCAACTGATGGGCATCCCCTCAGTTTCCAATTCTTTGCCACTACAAAAAAGTTACTATAAATATTTTTGTACAAATAGATCCTTTGCCTTTTTTTTTTTTAATCTCTTTGGAATACAGACCGTAGTTATATTGCTGGATCATAGGGTAAGCACAGTTTTGTAGCCCTTTGATCATAGTTCCAAATTACTCCTGAGAATGGTTGGATCAATTTACAAATCCACCAACAGTGCATTAATATTCCATTTTCCTGATATTCCCTCCAATATTTACTATTTTCCTTTGCTGTCATATTGGCCAATCTGATAGGAATGAGGTTGTACCTCAGAGCTGTTTTAATTTGCATTTCTTTAATCCTTAGTGATTTAGAGTGTTTTTTCATATATCTATAGATAATTTTGATTTCTTCATCTGAAAATTGCCTGTTCATATCTTTTGACCATTTATCAATTGAAGAATGACCAGTATTTTTATAAATTTGACTCAGTTCTCTACATGTTTGAGAAATGAAGCCTTTATCAGAGATACTTGGAAATTCCCCCCCACCTCAGTTTTTTGTTTTCCTTCTAATTTTGCTTGCATTGGTTTTGTTTGTGCAATTCCATTTTAATTTAATGTAATCAAAATTGTTCATTTTATGTCTTGTAATTCTCTTCATTTCTTGTTTGGCCCTTCTTCTTGACTATCTTATGGGATTTTGAAGCTGTCCTTCACGTGGAGTTTTCCTCTTGAGTGGCCAGAGGGGAGGAGAGTACTTTACTTCTCTTTCCCCTTCCAAGAGGAGCAGGGTAGAGCTCTGAAAAGTAAGATTGCTTCTAGAGCTTAGTGGTGGAGGAGCCCTACAGTGTCTCGTTAAACTGCACATCTAAAGCAGGCAGGAAGAAGTGCTAAAAACATCCTGATTCCTAAAACTTGTCCAATCCTTCCCTCTTTATCATCCCTTGTGACTGGTTAGGAGGAGGGGTGGGTTTGTATGTTACCTGATTGTTTTAATAAATCACAAAAACGAAGAGTCTGTCTCTGTAGGCCCCTCTTCATGAGGAGCGGTTAATGAAGAAAAGAGTATAAAAATGTTTTTTGTGTAAAAGATATTTACATTAATTATCAAAAATGAAAGATATTATCACTATTATTGGACGAACATTTTAATACCTAATCTGAGTAGAAAACGAACTTTGTTTTAATGTATACTGCTAAAATATGCATATGAAGAAACTATTTTTAGATGAAATATTGGACATTTTTGGAGAGGAAATGGTGGTATGTATTTGCAGACCTGAATCTCTTTGTTAATAATGTGGAGTGATGCCTTGTTAATGTGGGAACCAATTAATTCCACAAAGAGACAGAAAATGTTTTTTTAAAAAATTTATGAAAACCAAAAAAATTTGAGCATGAAGGAAAAATTTTTAGAGAGCCAAAGAGACAGACTACCTTGCTGAAGACTTATGAGCAGAGGCATGTTAGGTACCTCCTCTAATTTCCATATTCGATATGTTTTATGAGGAAAGAAGGAAAAGCAGAGAGGGGTTTTCATCCTAGTGAGCTGGCTGAAAGAATGGACTTGAACTGCGGTGCAGTGACCTCTGTTCTTATTGGACAATGCAGCATTCTCATGAGTGAGTAACTTCCTGGGCTGTTCTGTCTAGTTCAGAGATATCCACGTTGATGACCTTGGCAACTGTCTGGCTTAAAGAGAACTGCTATTCACATTAATTGCTAACACTTTCCAAACTCTCTTTTAAGGGTAATGGCTAATTCAAAAAGCTTGTAAAGTCTAGATTTGAGTAAGAGTGGAGATTTCCCTAGCTAAAGAATGGGGAGGATGAACAACCATGGAATGTGCGGAGTAGAGAAGCAGTCCTGGGTGGTTTCTGAACAGACCAAGAACACTGAAAGCTGCAGTCTAGAGCTGTGTTATACTAAGCACATACATCATCCTCCCTCATGTTTTCCCTGCTAGGTTGCTATAGATGTGTACCCATTCCTTCCAAGAAAACTATTGAATGTCCTGTGGGAGAGTGTGATGGGTTTATTTAAGTATTTTGTTATTTACGTATTTGCTTTAATAAATTAATATCCTATAGAGTGGGGAACCTGTGGCCTCAAGGCCACATGTGGCCTTCTAGGTCCTTGGGTACAGCCTTTGACTGTGTTCAAGTTTTACGGAACAAATCCTTTTATTGAGAGAATTTGTTCTATGAAGTTTAGATTCAGTCAAAGAGCCGCATTTGAGGACCTAGAGGGCCACATGTGGCTTTGAGGCTACAGATTTCTTACCCCTGATCTATATCATCATTTCCTCTGTCTTATTAGGTAAATAGTTATGTTTAAGATCTGAAAATGATATTATGAGTGGCTGGTGGTCTACATAGAAAACATATTAAATGAAGGCAGAGTCAAGATGGTGGATTGCCTCAAATCAAATTTTAGAGTGGCAGAGCCAACAAAAGGTTGGGACAAGATGTTAAGTTTAAGAAAACTTAAGAGGAGAAGTCTATGACACTGGGGTGGAGGCCTGTCTGGAACCCACCCACACATGTGGCACAGTCATACAGCAGTGGCTTTGGGAGTTCTTATCTCAGAGATAGTAACAGGGTCAGACAACTGGTCAGGAAGAGATTATAGGAGACTCTTTGCTGGCACTGGGTACAAGACATAAATTCAGGGAGAGAGAGAATTTGGAACTCAAAATTTAAAAAGAAAAAAATGTTAAAAACAAATAAACAAACAAGTAAATGAATATATAAAAAGAAAACTATTAATTAGATGGACATTCAAGAGCCAGAGTGGTGAGAAGTGTATTCTTTCTTAAATGGCTACTTCTAATATGTGAGAGAGTTTGGTTGTAACCATGTGGTAGTAGTCTTTCTCTGGGAACTTAGATCTGCTAGTGTGAGAGCAGGTTGGAGGAGTAAGACAAATATAGAAAGAAGTGGGGTATCTAGTACATCTAGGTCAGAAGTGGGAGGCTGGCCCCAAGTCCTTCACAATGTGGGTGTTGATTATACCTCTCTTTGTGACTAGTCCAGCATGGAACCCATTGCCTGTCATTACAAATTATTATTGGTTTTTTTTTTTTTGGTGAGGCCATCAGGGTTAAGTGACTTGCCCAGAGTCACACAGTTTGTAAGTGTCTGAGGCTGGATTTAAACTCAGGTCCTCCTGTTCCAGGGCTGGTGCCACCTAACTGTCCTTGTCATTATAAGTTCTTGCATGCTGTGTCTGGGGGCTCATGAAGGAGGAAGAAAGAAACCAAATGATGTAGCTTGAAGGACAGAGATCAGAGTTATTTAATATTTTTGATGATTTGAAGCATATTCTAGATCAGGGATTCTTAACCTAGGGGTCTGTGAACTTGTTTTTTAAAAGCTTAAACTTGTTTTTTTATTTAAAAAATAGTTTGATGTCTATTTCAGTATAACCAGTTTCCTTTGTAATCCTACATATCCTATTTTATATATTTATAAACTTATTCTGAGAAGGTGCCATAGGCTTCCCCAGATGCCAATGTGCTCCATGATACAAAAGGTAAGAACTCCTTCTGCAGATCCTATTTCTAAGTATCTTTGAAGCTTGGGCCAGCTCAGGTCGGGGTAGATGGCAGCCAGAGAGTGTAAAAGTGGAGAGAGAATAGGCTTTCCATGGGTTGTCAGAATGACATGTGGTGGCCAAATCATATCCTTAACCCCTGGAACAGGTTAATTATTTTATCATATGACAGCCTGATGCTCATTATAAATAGAAGAAAAAGGGAAACTAGCCAGGTGTGGGCACACAGAACTCTCAGAAAATTACAACAAACATCTGCACACACCCTCTCCCCACACCAACTGTCACAGAATCTTGACCATAGGAGGAGGCAGCTGGTGACACAGTGGATAGAGTGCTGGTGCTGGAGTTGGGAAGATCTGTGTTCAAACTGAACCTCAGACGTGTAGTAGTGTCGTGACCTTGGACAAGTCATTTAACCTCTGTTTGATGATAATAAGGGTTGCTGTGAAGATCAAATGAGATAACATTTTTGAAGTGCTTAGCCACAGTGATTTGCACACATAGTCACTATATAGATGTTAGCTATTATTATTATAGGAGGGAGCTCATAATATATTTAACAGAAAAGGTCACAAATTGCCATCATTCCTTCCATTTGCTTTGAATTTCACAGTTTATAAAGCATTCTCCTTCCAACCTTATGAGGTAGCTCAGTGCAAAATTATTTCCCCCTTTTTACAGATGAGGAAACTGAGTCAGGGGTGGGGTAGGATGGTTAGAGTCAATCCACCACGGCCCCATAGCTTTAGTAAATGTCAGAATCACGACTTGAACCCAGGTTTCCTTACTGGTGATACCCTCAGTGTTCTAATACCCAAAGTTCAGAAAAAGGACATGGGGAAAGTACCCAAATATTCCTTGGACTTGAATACACATCCTTCATGGCCTTTTGGTCCTACAGGAAGTAATCAAAGGATTGCTATCTCCTAAACTTACTCAGTTCCCCTTGCCACAGCAGACAGCCTCTATTTTTCCTGTTTTGAGGGTTTCTTATATCAGAGTGAGAACCTCTGTTGCTACCACATTTGTCCCCATTACCCCCAAATTCATTTCCCAACAAAGAACACAGTTTACAACCTGGGACACAGCTTTTGCAGAAGCTTTATTGACTGATTAGACTCTTAAATCTCCTCAGGGTATTCTCCCCCATCACAATCTTAACTCCTTTCCTCCCTTCACTTTTAGACCAGCAGCTTCCAGGGGAGTGGCATCACCTGGGTCATGGGTACCCTCTCCCCTCCCAGATTCCAGGGTCCTTAAGCCAGCCATTTGCTCCAGGTCCCTGGAAGAGTAACCCAGGTCATGGTATAGCCTTAAAAAAACTCAGGGTAACTATAGCTTTAGAGCTTTTCCTAGCAGGGAGAAATGGCTTAGTAGAGCAGGCAGTAGTTGTAGGATGCTAAGCAGCAGCGTTGTTAAGTTGAGGTGCCTTCAACGGGGACCCAGCTGAGGTGTCTTGGGAAGCCCTTTGATGTTTTCAGTAGACCCAGCTGAGGTGTCCTCGGCAGGGGCTCATTTAGGTTTCCATATTATTCCACCTATGGTGGTTATTTCAGGAATTTATGACCACTTACATATCAGTTTTTTGATACATATAGCCTCATATACACCCTTGATGCCACTGAGCACCATATTCCCATGAGGGGGGGATTCATCAAACTTCTTGCCGACAGGCTTCCCGAGTTTAAAAATTCTCCCAGCGCTGGTTTCGATCTCCAAATAATGGATACAGGCCCCACCGTGGCTTGACACTTTTGTTATGCCTTCCCCGTCCCAGAGTGTGATGTCTTGTGCATTGCCCACTGAGACTCCGTATGTGGAAGTCCACTGATCATTCATTTTTACCTGTATGCTGGAAGAAAAAGAAAATTTTAAAATTCCTTTGAACCCGAGTTACCTCCCCCAACCTTTGTCTCTGGATAGGGAAACACTTCTCCAAACTGGATAGTAAATTATGGGAGAGAAGTTGGGTGTTGGCAGAGAAGTTGGGGGTTGTTCATAGTTTCTGTTCTGAGGGGCAGCTAGGTGGCACAGTGGATAGAGCACTGGTCCTGGATTCAGGAGCACCGGAGTTCAAATCTGGCCTCAGACACATAACATTTACTAGCTGTGTGACCCTGGGCAAGTCACTTAACCCCATTGCCTAGCCAAAAAACAAAAACAAAAACAAAACAAAACAAAACAAAACAAAAAAAAAAAACGTAGTTTCTGTTCTGAGTAATCTCCAGGAAAGGTGATTCTACAGCCTCCATTGGATGTTGTATAGCCAGAAATTCTTTCATGATGTGTTATCTCTGTAGGGACATTTGTAAGACGCTGTAGTGGAAAGAATTCTGAACTTGGAGCAAAGAGGCCATGGTTCAAATACTAGTTCTCACCCTTATTACCTGGATGATGTTGAGCAACTGATGTCACCTTTTTAGGTCTCATTTTCCTCATCTGTAAAACTAGGGATAGTAATATTTGCACTGCCTGCCTCACAGACTTATTGTGAGGAAAACACTTGACAAACTTAAAAGGGCTAAATATATGTGAATTCTGATTTCCTTGTCTCCAGTTCAGTATCAAGGCAAGTTTCTTAAATGAGCCTGTGTCCCATCTATATCTTTAAGGTCTATCAGTTCTCATTTATGTTTTTCTCTCATATTTTTTTCTGGGGCCCTTCCTGCCCTCGTGTTCTATTTTATGTTTCAAGAGTTCTCCCAGATCTGACATTCTATACTTGAGCTCTTCAAGCTCTGGCATTTAGTGGTTCTGTAATTGGACTAGGTGATTTCCAAGGTCTCTTCCAGCCCTAAGTGATGTTCTGACCTAGACATTTTGGTGGAAGGCCCAAAGAAAGAAAGTGGCTCATTAAGAAAGTTCTAGGGAACAGGACAGAGGTGCTCTCAATGGTAGATGTGTTATAGGAACTGGAACTAGATGAGAACCCCTGCATGGTGGTGATGAAAATCTGGGAGCAAAATGGAAGGAGAGACATTTAGAACCAAGGAAGGGCTCTTGGTCTGTCTTCCCTTCCCTAAACAAGCCTTTGGATACCCCTTAAGCTATTACCTCATCTCCCATCTTGCCTTTGGTGTAGCCCTTACTAGCTTGCTGCCTTCACTTTCTTACCACCCACATACTCCTCCTCCTCTTGCAAGCCAACTTCTGTCTCCACCACTCCATTACAACTGCTTTCTCCAGGCACTAATGACTTCCTAAGCACCTTTTTTTTCTTTTAATGACACAGCACTGTTATCTATGTGTGTCTTACTCAATTAGAAAAACTAAACCGTTTGTACATCCATGTGTTAGACCGTAAGCTCCCCAAGGTACT
>NW_020954726.1:28329-29168 GCF_900497805.2 Vombatus ursinus
AAGCACAGTGCTTCTTCTTCTTCTTCTTTTTTTTTTTTTGCTTTTTGGTGAGGCATGGGAGTTAAGTGACTTGCCCAGGGTCACACAGCTAGTCACAGTGCTTCTTAAAGGGTCATCCAGGGACCCTTGTGGGTTCCTGAGGCCCTTCCAGGGAATCTGTGAGGTCAAAATAATTTTCATCATAATACTTGATGTTTCAATTTCTAACATAGGAAATATGAAAGGATATAACCCTTATAAACAGGCAATGCTTGGATGGTGCTTGACTGAGCCCTTTCTCCCTGATCTGTTACCATTCCTGCTTCCCATTGGAACCTTTCTTTATTCTTCTTGGAGTTGCCTGATCTGCTGATAATGGACCCCACTCTGTTCACCTGCTCTCCTGGCCAAACACAGGGAGGTCCAGAGACAACATGACCTTGCCTGTGCAGGGGACCCTCCTAGTCCTTCTCTGATGTCTCCTCTGAGTTTGGTCTGCCAGCCATAATGGGAATACATCTTATCACCATTTTCAAAAACAGAGCTTCTCCCTTTCCTTGTACTCTACCTCGCAGGGTAGTAGAAAGAGCATGGACTTGGAGTCAACAGACCCAGGCTCTGATGCTTATTAGCTATGCGTGTCTGAGTAAGCAGTGACTTTGTGAATACTTTCTCTAAATTCTACATCTGTCATCTGTGAAATGGGGATGGTAATGCATGCATTATTCGCCTCACAGGGTTGTTGCAGAGAAAATGAAGGGTAAAATTCTACAGAAATGGTTTTCTGGATGGACATCCCATTATTCCTTCTTGCCATATCATCTATGTGTTACTAAGTCCTACCCCTTCTGAAGCAACGA
>NW_020954726.1:29178-30629 GCF_900497805.2 Vombatus ursinus
GTGTGAGGTCTATCCCATCTCTAGATCCTATGATCTGCACAATGAAGGGGCCGGACTCGTTCTCAAAGCTCCTGTCAGTGATGACATTCTTTGGTTCTGTGACCGTCCATTCATTCATTCATTCACTCCTTCATGGTTCGGGTTAAAGGGGGCAGGAAGAGGAAAAGGAGAAGAGGGAAGCTGAGGCTCTTATAAATAAGACAAAGAATAGTGGTTGTCTGTGTATGAGTGGGCAGCCTGGCCAACTGCCTGGCTGAAGCCAGTTAGAGGAGCTGTGGTTTCAGACCCTGAGCTTGAGCCTTTCTAAAGGTGGGGTTACTGTGGGTCCTGGGATGGGAGCAGACAACCTGGAAAATGGGGAGGTTGGCAGGCCTTCAAGTCTGTCCCTCCCCATGTGTGTGCCCTCCCACCCAGGCAACCCCAATGTTGAAAACTTGCTCACATGTTGCCCATGCATGAACCCTAGTTTAGTTCTAGAGTTTATGTCCTATGTCAGCGTATCTGTGTTGATTATATGTCCTCAGAAGGCAGAGGTTCTGTCCATGTGCAAAACCCAGCATCGAGTCTTTTGCAATTAGGAACTTGGAATCATAGAGTCTCAGAACTTGAAGAGACCTTAGAACGTAGAATGTTGGAGCTGAGAGGGACCTTAGAACAAAAAATATTGGCCCAGACTCTTGGGATATCAGAGTTAGAAGGAATCTTGGAAATCATCTAATGCAATCTGATCATTAGACTGATGAGGAAACCAAAGCCTAGAGAGGTCATGACTTCTTCAAGATTACACAGAAAATGAGCAGGCCCTTTGGGACTCCTAGGCCAGAGCTCTGGTCTCCCGACTCTCTGTCCAGTGCTCTTTGGCTTTAAAAAGTCTGTTTACAGAGGTCACTGTTGTTGTAGGAAGGCTGAGGTGGACTGTGGATAAGGAGTGGAGGCTGGAGCAGAGGGATTTTACAGCAAAGAAGCATACTCATGGTTGCAGGGCAAGCTGGATCGGGTGGAAGAGGCCTGGGGATTCCATTGGTTCCACTTACCCTTTTAAGAGGCCCAATGGTCCAAAAAAGAACTGCAGAGCCCGCACAGTGTCTCTAGGCCTCTCATCACTAATGGAGAAAAGTCTTGCACCAATGCCAGAGAGCTCCCCCGAAAGTACACCTAGAAGAGGCAGAAAGAAGAGAAGCATTGCTATGAGGTGTGACATGTGGAGGAGGATTAGGAGTTTGGAGATCTGAGAGATCTCCAAATGGTTACTGTTACAACTCATTTGGGTGTGCATGGGTCAGGTCCCTTAACTTCTCTGAGAGTCAGTTTCCTGACTTGAAAAATAGGGCTAACCCCACAGGCTTACTATGAGGATTAAATTCCATTCAGTTCAATTTCTGAAGTACCTACTATGTGCATGTCACTTTTCTAGGCACTGGGGATAGAGGCAATAAAACAGTCCCAGCCTT
>NW_020954726.1:35629-52223 GCF_900497805.2 Vombatus ursinus
GAATTCAGATCCTCCTGATTCCAGGCCTGGTACTCTATCTACTTCATTACAAAGCTGTGTAGTGGAAGGTTATAGGGTCGTTACAGGACCAACTTCATTGTACGTTGCAGAGCCATTTGGTTCAGTTCAAACAGCCCTTCTTGTCTCTGGGTCAGAGGACCCTGGTTGTGGGGTATTGAGAGGCTGAGACTTTCCCTCCTTAAGCTCAGAGAAATATTAGAAACTATGACAAAGAAGAGCCAAGTAGGGTGAGAAGGGAAGGAATATGATGTGAAGCTACTACCAGATAGTCCCTGAGATAATAGAGTCATGGTATTTTAGAATATGGGGCAGCTGGATGGCACCAGAGTGCACAGAGTGCTGGGCCTGGAGTCAGGAAGACCTGTTAAATCTAGTCTCAGACACTCACTAAGCTATGTGATCAGAGGCAAGTCACTTAACCTTGTTTGCCTCAGTTTCCTCTTCTGTCAAATAAGCTGGAGAAGGAAATGGAAAACCACTCCACTATCCTTGCCAAGAAAACCCCAAATGGGGTCACAAAGAGACAGAAACAACTGAACAACCACAACAATTTTTAGAACATAGGCTTAAATAGCCAGAAATCATCTTGGACATTACTGAGTTCCATGCATTTATTTTACAGATGAACAAAGCAAAGCTCAGAAAGGGTAAGTACGCACATATAGTTGAAATAAAAAGCTATCAAATTGAAATGACTTGCCAGGGATCTTTGTCTTCCTGATTGCTGGTCTAACAGTCTTTCTTCTATATCACTCTACTTCAGGACATTACCATTTTTTAAAAAATTATTATCATCTCTTGATCTATCCTGTTCCTGGAATAGCTTAGAGACTCTGATGTCCTACACATGACTTTTGAAACTTGCAATAATAATAACAGCCAGCATTCGTATAGTGCTGTGCAAGTCATTTTCCAGATATTATCCCATTTCATTGTCACAATAACCTTGGGAGTAAGTGTTATTATCTTCATTTTACAGATGGGGACATTAAGGTTGGTGGTGGTTAAGTAACCTGACCAGGGTCACAGAGCCAATTAATATCAGAGATAGCCTTTAGGTGTTGCTGATTCCAAGTCTAGTACTTTATCCACATGCCTGCTTATCTTAGAGCAATGGTTCTCAAACTGTGGGCCAGGGGCTGTGTGTGTGTGTGTGTGTGTGTGTGTGTGTGTGAGGTGTATGTGGGTAGGATGGGTGGGCTGAAGAGTTATAGAAAAGGGTCAGAGTCTCACCATGCTTTATTTTATCATTATATGGTACAGCTACTATCATGAGGCATCTAGGATATTTCTTGAAACACCAAAAAGTGTCCTTATACTAAAAAACATTCAAGAAACCCTCTGAGCTCAATTGCATTCCATCCCATTTAACACACTGAAGTAGATGCAGTGATGAAACAGCATATGTTCTTTGCCTTTAAGGAACTTACAGTCAAGCAGGAGGGGAAGAGACATGCCCACCGATCCCTAAAACGCAAGTTGGAAAATGCTTCAAGTGCCCAGGATAAGCTCAACAGAGAGGTCTGAGAGATTCAAGGAAGAAGTCAATAGCAGTAGAATGTAAGCTCCTTGAGGGCAGGGACTGTTTCATTTTTGTGCCTGACAGAGAGCCTTGGAGGGTAGGCAGAGAGAGTGCACGTAGTAGGCACTTATTAGATGTTTGTTTGAGTTGAATTCCAAGTTTTCCTCGGTCCTCATGTTGCACTGTGGATGGGTGAGAGTGGGAAGGTGGGCAGAATAAGATGCCTTGACCAGAATCCAAGGAGGAGGGATAAAGACTTACCATGGAAACTGCAGACTATTCCTCCCAAGAGGATGAGGACCAGGAAGGATCGCATGGTCTGGAAAGAAGATACAACGGCATAAAAAACTGTAGAACCATAGGATTTCATTTATTTTCTAAATGTTTTTATTATGAACTCAACAACAGTCAACAAATACAAACATTTTCATATACAAAGAACAAAAATGTATGTCAAATCTTGAATCCAAATGTACCTTTTTCACATAGTTATTCTTAGAGGGGCTATTAATTTTAACAAGGTAGTAACAAAATTGCCCTGCTCATTATCTTTCAGGAAAATTTTTTTTCTTCTATACATTTAAAAATATTTTAGTGATGCCCTTTTTTTCTACTTCTCTCTCACTACCTACTGTTCCCTCCCCTGCCACAATCCCCTCCATAGCATTGAATCCCAAGCCCTCCCTTGTGATAAGTAGAGTCAAACAAAACAAATCAACATGTTGCCCATGTCTGAAAATGTATGCCAGCACCTCTTTGCTAAGAGATGAATTGAGAGCTGAAAGGAACCTTAGAAAGCTAGAATTAAGCCAAAAGAGGTAACTTGTCTAATGTCATACAGGTAGTAAGCTGCAGAGAGGTAGGATTCCAACCCTGGTCCTCCAGAAGTGAGACCCTGTGGACCCAGCATGGAGAGATAGCTGGGAAAGGAGGAGAAATGAGTATGTAGAGCAAAGATTACATGGTGATCATAGGCCTATAGATTTAGAGCTGGAAAGGGACTTTAGAGGCCAAAAGTCTAGGCTGCTCATTTTATAGATGAGCAAACTGAGGCTGAGAGGTTATATGATTTGCCCAGAGTCATAGATGGTAAGTGATTAAGGCAGGATTTAAACTCAGATATCTTTTCAGTCTAAACCCAGAGTTCTACCCATTGCTCCACTCAGCATCTTGAAGGACTCATATTCCTTCTCTATTCTGTCCCATGCTTCTCAATGCCCCTAGATCATAGCTTCTCATCTCTCTCTTCTGATCTTTGAAAACTCTGATGTCTCTAGATCTGAGTCTAGAAGTCCCATCCTCATTCCCATTCCTATCTCCTGCCCCTCAGATCCTGGGCTCAGATCTGATCCTAGGGCCCATTTCCTTCCCCATCTCTTCCTTACCTGTTCTGGGCTGGGAGTGCTTTGCTGGTCTCCACTCACCCAGGTGATTTATACTCACCCATTGTTTACTTAGATGAAGTGTGAGTTCTCCCCTGGTGACAGCTGGTCCAACCCACCCAGCCCTGCTTCCTGGAGAGCCCTCCAAAGCTTCCCCTTAGACTTCTCAGGGCTCCTCCTAATAGCTGCCTTTCAAATGGTGACCTTTACATAGGGCTTATCTGAAGTCAGCTAACAAATGGTCCTGGATGTGTGGTAATATGTATATAGAGACCCTCATTGTATAGAAGAGAGGGTATAGGGACAGCAAGGAATTGAGACCACCTTTTCTCCTCCTGTCAAGAGGGATCCCTATCTTGGGTCCGATGGATTGTTTCTAAGCATTTTGGTGGCGGTCTCTAGCCCTTGAGGTTTAGGTAGTGTATGCATCTTGTTAGAGTTGAAAGAACTTTGAATTTGGACTCAGGACCAATGTGTTTGACCTTGTATGGCCAAATCGTTTCCCATTTTGGGGGCCTTAGTTTCTCATCAGTATAATGAGTGGGTTGGAGTAGATGATATCTAAGACCCCTTCTTCTTCTAACAGTTTGAGTCATGAGTCTATGGCCCATTGTATGGTGCTGAAACCCTTCAGGCAATGCCAAGTCACCCGTATTCAACTGTCTCCAACCCCTCTGTGCAATTCACAGTCCCCAAATCTCCTTTTCTCTCCTTTTCCTGACCCCCAACTGACAAACAATGTCACTCTGTTGCTCAAAGTCTTGAATCTTCGTTCAAGGAAATGAAACAGATAGAGCCAAGTCATGACTACTTCCCCAAGAAAATTGTTTTTGTCCCTTCTGATAGATTTCTATCAGGCTCCTGGGGAGGCAGGGTAGTGGGGAGGGGTAAGGGAGAATGTCTTGGAAAATTCTAATACAATGAACTTCTTTTTCTCCATTCCCATTCTTCCATCAAAGTGATGTAAGGAATGTCATGCAAATTTACTGCTGGGTCAAATTTACCCTTGTGAAAATTTCATTGGGCAGGAATTGTGTTATTTCACAAGGCTGTTTGGTTAGTATATATGTGGTGGGGGAGGGTTTTGCGGGAAAAAGGTCCCTGTAGTCCTCTTCTTATCTAATCATTCTCCCTGTTGTTTATTTTCCTAACTGTTAAGAAAGGTCCCTGGTTCTTTATTGACTTTTTTTTATGTCTTTGAACCCTAAAGCTATTCTTATCTGCCATAGTGGACCCCATCTGGCACTGCGGTGCAGCTGAAAGAATGTTGCTTGTTATACTCACTCGTTTATTTAGATGATGTGTGATTTCTCCCCTAGTGACAGCTGGTCCATCACAGCCCAGCCCTGCTTCCTAAGCAGACATTGGTTCCAGTCTGCAGCTTGGACACTGACTTACTTTATGTACTTGGTCAATTTAACCTCTGAAGGCTTTACTTTGCCATCTGTACAAGGAAAGCGTGAATCTTTAAAGACTTTTTCAGATCTGGAATTCTGTGGTATAAGATCTTCTCCATCTCTGAATGTTTTGTATTTTAATTTAAGGGCTCTTAGAGAACTAATGTTTTATATTCTGTGTTCAAAAGTCTGTTCTAACATTCTTTGATCTATATTCTAAGGGCCCCCACCTTTGGATTCTATTCTGTACCTTCTTGGGACTCTTTCAACACTGATATTCTGCATTCCAGGGCTTCAATTGTATCAAGTGTCGAACCACTTCAGTTACTGTATTTTTTACCCTCTGATTGTGCAATACCCATGGCCAGAATTGTAAGGTGACTCAGCCAGTTAAATCAAATGACAAATCAATTCAATGAGCTCAATTTGACTCTAGTGCAAAAGTATGTAAAGGGACAGGGATCAGAGCTGAGATTTCATTGGTATAAGAAACTTTGGGGTGAGGAGACTCCCTCTACCGATGCAGGCTAGCGCCTTCTCGGCAATGTAGGCTTAGAGAGTTGACTAGAACTCTGAGAGGTTCAATGACATTTCTTGGGTCACACAGCCAGTATGTGTCAGATGCAGAATTTGAACCCAGGTCATCCTGGTTTTGAAACCTGCTCCCTATCCTCTTTGCCTTGCTGCTTTTCCTGCAGGAAGGTAGAAAATGCATGTGTGTATGCACACATGTACTTACAGGTATAAACACACGTATATGTGTACACACACATGTGTGTGTGTGTGTGTGTGTGTGTGTATGTAAGAAATTTCCATGTCCTGGGTGAGTGAACCGTTGGGCCCACTTGTACCTTCACATCCTTCTTTCCCTCCATTACTTCCAACTCCTCTGAAAGTTGTTTAGTTCCTCAGTTTTGGGGAGGTGACTGGTTGCATAGAGCTGACCAGATGTTGAATTTGACAGCCATTTGATTAATAGCCACTCCATCTATCATAATCCACATCTGTATCTCACTGTTGATGGTATCCTCTTTCTTTCTTTCACTTCCATTCTCCTTCTCTTCTCTTTTTCTTACTCTATCTTCTTTTACTCTATCTTCTTTTTTCTCTTTCTCACTCTCTCTGTCTCTGTCTCTGACTTTGTCTCTCTCTTCTCTGTCTCTTTCTCTGTCTCTCTCTCCCCTCTCTCCTTTCCTTCTCTCTTCTCTTTTACTCTCTTCTGTCTCTCTCTCTCTCTTTCTCTCTCTCTCCCCTCTCTCTCTCTCTCCCCCCTCCACCTCTCTCTGTGTCTCTGTCTCTCTCTCTCTCATTTTGTCTTTCTCCCACCCCCTTCTCTGTGTGTGTGTGTGTGTCTCTCTCTCTCCCCCTTCCTCTCTCCCTCACTCCGTCTCCTTCTGTGTCTCTCTCACTTTGTGTCTCTTTCCTCTCTAACTACTATTTTAGAGCTTTCTGCTCTTGGGGACCCTTGTACATTTCCTTCATGCTTGTGGGATTTCTTATCTTTCTATGGCTTCTGCTTTCCATACATCCTTCCTTCCTCAGTCCTCAGCCATCTGGCTTCCATTACTCAAATGCTTCAGAGACTGCTCTTATTAAAACCACTAACGGCAGTTTTATACTCAAATTTAATGACCTCTTAGTCCACACCTTCCTTGACCCCTCTAAAATATTTGTGACCTGATAGAAATAGGACTGGACTTGGGGTCAGCAGAGAGCTGGGTTCAAATTCCCTTCCCCTACCCCCACTGAAACTTCTAAGCTGGATCACCTTGGGCAAATTATTTATCTTGCTTTCTGAGCCTCAGTTTCCTCATCTGTAAATTGGGGACAGTACTACCATACAGGATTTTTGGGGAAGTGTAAAAGGCTTGCAAATCTTAAAGGACTACATGCATGCTAGATATTATTATTCTTCCCTTCTTCTCAGAACTCTCTCTTTATTTGACTTCTTTTATTTTTGACTAGGCAATGGGGTTAAGTGACTCACCCAGGGTCACACAGTAAGTGTTATATGTCTAAGGCTGAACTTGAACTCAGGTCCTCCTGAATTCAGGGCCAGTGCTCTATCCGCTAAGCCACCTAGCTGCCCCATTTTAGGGAGCTAGCATGATGTAGTAGAAGAAGCATTGGCTCTGAAGTAAGAAGACCTGGGTTCGGATCCCACCTCTGATGCTTATTACGTGTGTAATCTTGGGCAGGGCACTTAACCTCCGTGGGCCTCAGTTTTCCAATCTACAAAATAAGAGGATTGTACTCAATGCTCTGTGGAGTCCCTTCTAACACTAGGTCCATGATTTGTTCACCCCTCACTTTTCCAGCTCCTAACCTTGGTCATTTCCCAAGGTTCTGTCCTCGGCATGTCCTCTGCCTTCAACGTTTGTCTCTCGCCCTCACCTCTCCTAAGAGCTCTAGGCCCATATTTCCATCTGTTTGTGAATTCGTCTCTTCTTGGAGGTACCATTTACATTTACCTGAAACTCAACACATCCAAAGCAGTTTGGACTTTTCACTGACAGCACTATTCTTTCAGTCTCCTAGTTTTACATTTTTGTTGATTTGGTGTCATTCTATAGATCAGAACTTCTTAACCTGGAGCCTTAGAACTTGTTTTTTTAAAAAACATATTTTGGCAACTATTTTGATATAATTGGTATTGTTTATAATTCTATGTATTTTGTTTAATACATTTAAACATTTTATTCTAAGGAAGGCTTCACCAGACTGCCAAAGGGCTCCATGGTACAAAAGTTAAGACTCCTGCTGTAGATCATATTTTTTTTTTAGGCAATTGGATTAAGTGACCTGAGGTCACATTTGAACTCAGGTCCTCCTGACTTCAGGGCTGGTGTTCTATCCACTGCACCACTTAGCTGCCCCCTGTAGACCATATTTCTAAATATTTTGAACCTGGGGCCAGCTGAGTTCAGGGTAGATGCCAACCAGAGAGTACTAGAAATGGGGAGGGGAATAGGCTTTCCATGGGTTGTCAGAATGACATGTGGTGGCCAAATCATATATACTTCACCCCTAGAACAGGTTGATTATTTGGTCATATGACAGTCTGATGCTCATTATAAATAGAAGAAAACAAGGAAATGAGCCAGGTATGGGTACATAAAACTCTTGGAAAAATGACAATAAACATTGCCACACATCCTCTACCTATACCAGCTGTCACAGAATCTTGCCCATAGGAGGAGGCAGCTGGTGGCACAGTGGATAGAGGGCTGTTGCTGGAGTTGAGAAGATCTGAGTTCAAAACTGAGCCTCAGACATATATTAGCTGTGTGACCTTAGGAAGTCACTTAAGCTCTTATTCAGTTTCTTCATCTACAAAATGATGATGATAATAATAGCACCTACTTCCCAGGGTTGTTGTGAGGATCAAATGAGATAATATTTGTAAAGTGTTTAGCACAGTGCCTGGCACATTGTTGTTGTTGTTATTCAGTTGTTCAGTAGTGTCTGACTCTTTGTGATACCATGGACCATAGTGCACCAGGTCCTTCTATGCTCCACTATCTCCCAAAGTCTGTCCAAACACAATTTCATTGCTTCCATGACACTATCTATCCACATTATCCTCTGTTGTTTTCTTCTCCTTTTACTTTCAATCTCTTGTAACATTAGGGTCTTCTCTAACGAGTGCCGTCTTTTCATTATGTGGTCAAAGTATTTAAGCTTCAGCTTCAGTATTTGACCTTTCAGTGAATAGTCTGAATTTATTTTTTTTATTTTTAAGCTTTTATTTAGTATTTTATTTTTCCCCAGTTACATGTAAAAACAATTTTAACATTCATTTTTAAAATTTTGAGTTCCAAATTCTCTCCCCCCACATTGAGAAGGCAAGCAGTTCAACATAGGTTATATATGTGTAGTCATGCAAACCATATTCATATTCATTTCATGTTGTGAAAAAGAACATAGACAAAAAACTTTCAAGAACAATAAAGTAAAAAAAAAATAGTATGCTTCAATCTGTATTCAGATACCAACAGTTCTTTCTTTGGGAATGGATAGCATTTTTCATCATAAGTCCTTCAGAGTTGTCTTGAATCATTGCATTGCTGAAAATAGCTAAGTCATTCACTGCTGATCATCTTACAATATTGCTGTTACTTTGTACACAGTGCATTTCATTTTGCATCAGCTTATGCAAGTCTTTCCAGGTTTCTCTGGGAACATCCTGCTCATCATTTCTTATAGTACAATAGTATTCCATCATAATCATGTACCACATCTTATTCAGCAATTCCCCAATTGATGAGCATCCCCTCAACTTCTAATTCTTTATCCCCAGAAAAGAGCTGCTATAAATATTTTTGTACATAAAGGTCCTTTCTTTCTTGTTTTTTTTTTATCTTTTTTTGGGATACAAACCTAGTAGTGATATTGCTACATTAAAGGGTATACATGGTTTTATAGCTCTTTGTGTATAGTTCCAAATTGCCCTACAGAATGGTTGAATCACTGAACTAATTTCTTTAAGTACTGACTGATTTGATCTCCTTGCTGTCCATGGGACTCTTGAAAGTCTTCTCCAGCACCACACTTTGAAAGTGTAGATTCTGTGGTTCTCAGCTTTCCTTATGTTTCAACTCTTATACCCATACAGTACTACTGAAAAAACCATAGCTTTGACTATATGGAGCTTTGTTGGCAAGGTGATATCTTTGCTTTTTTTGTATACTCTCCAGATTTGCCATAACTTTCCTTTCAAGGAGCAAACATCTGTTAATTTCAAGGCTGCAGTTGCTGTCCACAGTGATCTTTGAGGCCAAAAATATAAAATCTAACACTGCTTCCATTTTTTATTCCTCTATTTGCCAGAAAGTGATGACCAGTTGCCATGATTGTAGATTTTTTTTTTAATGTTAAGCTTCAAGCCAGTTTTTATACTCTTCTCCTTTATCCTCATCAAGAAGTTTCTTAATTCTTCTTTATTTTCTGCCACCAGAGTGGTATTGTTTATGTATCTGAGATTGTTGATATTTTCCCCAGCAACCTTAATTCTGGCTTTTTATTCATCCAGCTTGGCATTTTGCATGATGTACTCTGAGTATGTTAAATGAATAAAGTGATAATATATAGGCTTGTTGTACTCCTTTCCCAAATTTAAACTAATCAGTTGTTCCATGTTCTTGACCCACCTATTGGTTCCTCAGGAGACAAGTAAGATGACCTAGTACTCCTATCTCTTATTGTCACATTTTGTTGTGATCCACACAGTCAAAGCCTTGACTCAAGTCAAAAGGCTTGAGTGTAGTCAATGAAGCTGAAGTAGATATTTTTCTGGAACTCGCTTGCTTTCTCCGTAATCCAGTAAATGTTGGCAATTTGGTCTCTAGTTCCTCTTTCTCTTTGAAAACCAACCTGTTCTTCTGGTAATTCTCAGTTCACATATTGTTGAAGCCTAGCTTGCAGAATCTTAAGCATAACCCTGCTGGTGTGTGTAATGAGTGCAATTGTTCAATACATTTTTTGGTATTGCCCTTCTTAAGATGGGGACATAGACTGATCTTTTCCAATCCAGTGGCTACTGTTGAGTTTTCCAAATTTGGGGGCATATTGAGTCCATCACTTTAGCAGCATCATCTTTCAGGATTTCAAATAGCTTAGCTGGAATTCTGTCACCTCCACTAGCCTAATTGTTATCAATGCTTCCTGAGGCCTGCTTGATTTCATTCTCCAGGATGTCTGGCTTTAAATTGGTAACCACAGCATTGTGGTTATCAGTGATGTTATGATTTTTCTTGTATAGTTCTGTATATTCTTGCCACTTCTTCTTAATCTCTTCAACTTTTAAGTCCCTACCAATTTTGACTTTTATCATGTCCATTTTTGCATGAAATATTCCCTTAGTATCTCTAATTTTCTTGAAGAGGTCTCTTGTATTTCCCATTCTATTGTTTTCTTCTATTTCTTTGCATTATTTGTTTAAGAAAACTTTCTTATCCCTGTTTGCTGTTCTTTTGAATTCTGCATTCAGTTGGGTATATCTTTTGCTTTTTCCTTTCCCTTTTCCTTTCCTTCTTCCTCAGCTATTTGTAAAGCCTCATCAGATGGTAATTTTGCTTTCTTGCTCTTCTTTTTCTTTTGGATTTTTTTTATTGCTGCCTCCTGTACAATATTATGAACCTTTGCTCATAGTTTTTCAGGCACTCTATCTACCAGATCTAATCCCTTAAATCTATTCATCATTTCCACTTCATATTCACAAGGGATATTATTTAGGTCATACCCTTGTAGTCTAATAGTTTTCCCTACTTTCTTTAATTTAAGTCTAAATTTTGCAATAACATACTATTGATCTGAGGTACAGTTGACTCCAGTCTTATTTTAACTGTATAGAGTTCCTCTACCTTTGGCCACAAAATATGTAATCAATCTGATTTTAGTATTGACCATCTGGTAATGTCTGTCTGTATAGTCACTTTTTGGGTTGTTGGAAAAGAGTGTTTGCTATGACCAGCAAGTTATCTTGACAAAACTCTATTAGTCTTTGCCCTGTTTTCATTTTGTACTCCAAGGTCAAACTTGCCTGTTATCCCAATTATCTTTTGATTTTTCTACTTCAACATTCCAGATGAATATGATATCTTTTTGATGTTATTTCTACATGTTGTAAGTTTTCATTGCATTTAATGGTTGGAGCATCAATGTGTTCTTGTAGTGATGAATGGTTTGCCTTGGAATTGAACAGTTATCATTCTGTCATTTTGAGATTACATCCCAGTATTGCTTTTCTCGCCTTTTTATTGACTATGAGGGCTACTCCATTTCTTCTAAGTAATTTTTGCCCACAATAGGAGATGTAGTGACAACCTGAATTCAATTCACCCATTCCTGTCCATTTAAGTTCACTGACACCCAAAATGTTGATATTTAATCTTTGTATCTCTTGTTTGACCACATCTAGCTTACGTTGGTTGATAGAGCTTACATTCCAGGTTCCTATGCAATATTTATCCTTATACTATTGGACTTTCTTTTTGTCACCTAAGACATCTACAACTGAGCTTCCTTTTGACTTTGGCCTAGCTGCTTCATTCTTTCTGGAGGTATTTGTAGTTATCTTTTGCTATTCCCCAGTAGCATGTTGGATACCTTCTAACATGAAGGATTCATCTTCCGGCATCATATCTTTTATCAATTTAATACTGTCCATGTGGTTTTCTTGGCAAAGATGCTAGAGTGGTTTGCCATTTCCTTCTCCAGAGAATCATCTTTTGTCAGAATTCTCCACTATGACCTGTCCATCTTGAGTAACCCTGTACAGCATAGCTCATAGTTTCATTGAGCTATGTGAGCCCCTTTATCACAATAAGGCAGTGATCCAGGAGCAGCTGGCACATAGTAGGCATTATATCAATGCTAGCTATCATCATCATTATCATCATCATCATTATAGGAGGAGGTTCATAATGTGTTTATAAGAAAAGGTCACAAATTTCCATCATTGATCCCTTTTGCATTGAGTTTCACAGTTTAGAAAGCATTCTGCTTCCAGTCTTATAAGGTAGATTAGTGCAAAATGATAGTCCCCATTTGTCAGATGAGGAAACTGAGGGTAGCATTAGGTAGGTAAGAAGATTTTCTCTACTGGCATTCAGCAACATCCTAGTGTTTGGTTATTCAGGTGTGTTGCGAAGTCAACTCAAAAAAATTCACAGACTCAGACCATCTCCAAACCAAGCAAAGTCATTTGTTGAGGATTACACTATTCAGTGGGCTAGGTTCCTTAAAAGAACTAGCAGCTAGCAAGCAAGGCAAAGTTTTTTTTTTTTAAATAGAACAAATGTTGCTATTGACAGGATATGTAAATTCTAAAATACAGGAGGGGTTATGCTAATATAAGGAGGTCCAATAGTCTTGATAGAACTGTGCATGTGGCTACCCAGAATGCATGCAGAAAAGCCCACTGGTGAGTATTGAAGTATGGTAATGATATTATAATAAGCCTCTCTACATCATAAGTTCACCCAAAGGACAGTTTTCACTATTACTGCATAGGCACCTACTTAGGGAAAGTCCCTTTTGTGATTGTGTGGCCAGAATCCTGCTCAGTAGACTGTTGGTACTGCTTTCTTATTGGCTGGTTCTTGTGGTATGTCTAAAACTAGATGGTGTGGTTCAGGCTAGGGATATTGGAACTGGGGGCAGAGGATAGGTAGGATTCCATCACTAGTAGTAGAGTAGAAGGCAAATGGTGTTAGTGATGGTGGTGGTGATGGTAATGATGGAGAGGATGGGGGGGTGGAGAGTGTTGTGATGATGGGGGTGGTAAAAAGGGTGGGGGCGTTGGTGGGGAGGGGGAAGGAGGCTTTTTTCCAATGGCATTTAGTAGCATTATAGTAGTAGAACAGAAGACAGATGAAAGTGGTGGGGTATAGTAAGGAGATTTTCTCCAATGGCATTCAGCAGCATTTAAGATGAAGGATAGTATTAGAAGGTGAGGGTGATACAGGGATGGGGTTTGAAAAAGGATGCTCAATAATAGAGGCTTGGATTGCCTCCAAAATACCTTCTCATTCATGAGTCACTGAAGCAAGGTTAAAGACCATCCCTGGTCACTCAGATGGGAAGGTTTAGGAAAAACCTACTGAGAAATGGAACAGTGGGCAGAATCCTTCTTCTAGCTGTATGACTGGGAAAATTATTTAATTTCTCTTAGCCTCAGTTTCTTCATCTGTCAAATGAAGGGATTGAACTTGATGTCCCCAAGGCCTCTCCCAGCTCTAAATCTGTGATCCTATGAAAGTCTTTCTTTCATGAGTACACCTGGATCCATAGGACACATCACTTATAGCAATGCTAATGGGGAATGAAGTTATAGCGTACTTTGTTATGCTGGGTGGTTGATTCCAAATGATAATTATGTTCTAGTTATTTTATGAAAGACATTTCAAAAAAATATGGCTAAATCTCATACTGGGGCTAAGTTTTTAAGGGCTGGATAAGAAGGACTACTAATATTTGGGCTACATGAACTAGTTTGAATTTCCCTAAGGAAGTAATGGATGTATGTCAATACGGAAGTGGACACTTCCCACCCAACTTAATTCCTTTGATCTTTTCCATCATGCCACCAAGAACCTCACAATCCTGCAGGATCAAATCAGTCTTGGTGCTTGTACCTCACCAGTACTCTTTGCCCTGGAACAGATCTGATTGGAGCTTGGAACAGGGAGCATTTCCCAAAACCTCCATTTATGGACATCCAGGACATCTATCTCTTCATTTCCTATCTAGCTATCCTCTTTTAGATTTCCCCATGGTGCCCTATCCCCCAACTTTACAGCTTCCTTTTGTTTCTTCTTCTGTTTAATTATAAGGTCTTTGAGGGCAAGGAATGTCTTTCTTTTTTTTGTATTTGTGTCCCTAGTGTTTATCACAGTGCCTGGTACATAGCAGGCACTTAATAAATTATTATTGACTGACTGACTGACAGTGTGTGCTTGGTATGTTCAGACCTGGTAGACATTTCTGATTTGCAGCATTTATTGGAATCAACTCCATTCTGTTAAAAGTATTAACTGAATACTTCAGGTAGTGAGCTGTGTGACTCCATACCTGGACAGTTCCATGTCTTCTGTTTAGAACTTTACAGAAAGAAATCAGTGGTGACAGGGAACACCAAAGGAACTCTGACCCTTTACATTGAGTGGGTCCCAATAAATTCTATTTTGGTTCAGGTTTAACCTGGTGATTCTCTGGTGCCTAAAGAATGGGAAGATAAGGCTGAAGCTCATTGTGAGTATTGGTGTGTTGTCATTGAATGAATGGGATGTGAAGTGTGCCCATACAGTAATGCATAGAATCTGTCTCGATGATTCTCTCTTTTGGAGAGAAATCTTGGAAGATGGCTCTATCAGAGATGGAAGATCTCTGAAACCAATTAAGAGAACTGTTAGACAATATTATCATCATGGAGCCCCACAGTCCATACATGCTAACCATAGTTGTAGTATGGAATAAAATTGAGAAAATTGTGACATGTAGATTACCAGACACTGACTGAAAGAACTAAGTAGCTCACTATATGCCAAGCACTGTGCTAAGCTCTGGGGATACAAATACAAGCAGGCAAGGTAATCCTTACCTTCAAGAAGCTTACATCCTAATGAGGGAGGACAACACATAAAAGGATGCTGGCAAAGCATGTGTGAGGTGGGGGAGAAGGGGAAGAGCATATATTTGGGGCAAGGCAGTTGTCAAAGAGGTCTGGAAATTGAGTCAAGTAGTGAGTGACATAAGCATGGCTGATAGCCCTCTCCAAGGAGAGGTCTGGGAGAAGTAGTCACCAAACTGGAGAGTGAAATCTCAGGGAGGTTTCCCCAGGGTGAGAAAGTAGATAGTGAGGAGGAGTTCCATAATTCTTAATAGCTTCTTGTCTTCCTCCACCAAGGAAACTGATGATATCTGCTTATACAAGTCCAATACAGAAAACCACTAACTGCCTAACAAGCAGTTTAGGGCATCTTAAATTTGTGAGTCATTCTGTTAGATGTTGTCTTCCCACCCTGGTGAAGCCTCCTCCCCAGGGTCCCGCTCTCCTGTTGGGTAAGTCCCTCATTCCTTCCCTTCTTCTTTTCCCTTTCCTTCCCTTGCCTAGAAGAAATGAAGTAAGAGATAAAAAATGAAATAAAAGCTCTTGAAAAATGAATTAGGAGAGTAACTAGCTTAGAAGAGAAAGTGGCAAATTTTATCCAAGAAATGGATTTACTGAAAACTAGAATATACTAAAAAAGGAAACCAAGGACTCCATGAGATGGCAAGAAATATTAGAACAAAATATAAAAATTAAAAAAAAGAAGATTATGTAAGATATCTGATTTTTTTTCTACTTTGTTTTAAAAGTTTTCCCCTTTAGAAAAATATTTATTTTTAGTTTTCAACATTCACTTCCATAAGATTTTGAGTTCCAAATTTTCTCCCCATCCCTCCCTTCATCCCTCTCCAAGATGACATGCCATCTGATATAAGCTCTAGATATACATTCATATTAAGCCTATTTTCACGTCATGTTGTAAAGAAGAATTAGAATCAAATGGGAGAAACCACAAGAAAGAAGAAACAAACAAAAAAAAGAGACAGAGAGAGAAAGAGAGCAAATAATATGCTTCGATCTGCATTCAGATGCCATAGTTCTTTTTCTGGATATGGATAGCATTTTCCATTATGCGTCTTTTGGAGTTGTCTTAGATCCTTGCATTGCTGAGAAGAGCTAAGTCTATCAAAGTCAGTCATTGTGCAATGTGACTGATACTGTGTGCAACTGATGCTCACTTCGCTCAGCATCAGTTCATATAATTCTTTATTTTCACAGATGAATTTCTATTTTTCCCCCTTTTTTCTTTTCTTTTTTTTAAAGATCATAGCTTTTTATTTATTTTATTTTTAGTTTTCAACATTTACTTCCACAAGATTTTGAGTTCCAAATTTTCACCCCATCTTGCCCCTCCCCCCACCCCAAGATGGCATGCATTCTGAATACCCCTTCCCCTGTTCTGCTTTCCCTGCTATCTCTCCCCTCCTTCTCTTCTATTTTCATGTAGGGCAGGATAGATTTCTGCACCCCATTTCCTGTATTTCTTATTTCCCTGTTGCACATAGAAACATTTTTTTTAAACATGTGTTTTTAAAACTGTGGGTTCCAAATTTTCTCCCTTCCTCCCTCTCCACCCACCCTCATTGAAAAGTCAAGCTATACATGTGCAGTTATGCTAAACACCTCCATAGTAGACATGTGGTGAAAAACTAACTCTATTTCCCTTGATCCTATCCTACCACCCCATTTACTCTATTCTTTCTTTTGACCCTGTCCCTCCTCAGAAGTATTTGCTTTTGATTACCCCCTTTTCCTATCTGCCCTCCTCTCTATCATCCCCCTACGCTCTTGTCCCCTTCCCCTCCTATTTTCCTGTAGAGTAAGACAGATTTCCATACCCAATTGAGTATGTATGTTATTCCTTCCTTAAGTCAAATCTTATGAGAATAAGATTCACTCATTCCCTCTCACCTCCCCCATTTCCCCTCCTCTGTAAGAGCCTTTTCTTTTCTGGTTTGTTTGTTTGTTTGTTTGTTTTTGTGAGATAATTTACCCTGATCTACCTTTCCCTTTCTCCTTCTCCTAGTATAATCCTCTCTCACCCCTTAATTTTATTCTCCAGATACGACCCTTTCATCTTCAACTCACCCTTAGCCCTCTATCTATCTATCTATCTATCTATCTATCTATCTATCTATCTATCTATCTATCTATCTATCTA
>NW_020954726.1:52233-76219 GCF_900497805.2 Vombatus ursinus
CTATCTATCTATCTATCTATCTATCTATCTATCTATCTATCTATCTACATACATATAATTTTTGCCCTCCAACTACCCTAAGACTGACAAAGGTCTCATGACTTACAAATATTATCTTTCCATGCAGGAATGTAAACAGTTCAACCTTAATGAGTCTCTTATGATTTCTTTTTCCTGTTTACCTCTTCATGTTCCACTTGAGTCTTGTATTGGAAAGTGAAATTTTCTATTCAGCTCTGGTCTTTTCATCAAGAATGCTTGAAAGTCCTCTATTTCACTGAATGACCATTTTTTCCCCTGAAGAATTACACTCAGTTTTGCTGGGTAGGTGATTTTTGGTTGTAATACTATCTCCTTTGCCCTCCAGAATATTATATTCCATGCCCTGCAGTCCCTTAATGTAGAAGCTGCTAAATCTTGTGTTATCCTGATTGTGTTTCCACAATACTTGAATTGTTTTTTTCTGGCTGCTTGTAGAATTTTCTCCTTGACCTGGGAGCTCTGAAATTTGGCTACAATATTCCTGGGAGTTTTCCTTTGGGGATCTCTTTCAGGAGGAGATCAGTGGATTCTTTCAATTTATATTTTGCCCTCTGGTTCTAAAATATCAGGGCAGTTTTCCTTGATAATTTCTTGAAAGATGATGTCTAGGTTCTTTTTTTGATCATGGCTTTCAGATAGTTCAATAATTTTTAAATTCTCTCTCCTGGATCTATTTTCCAGGTCAGTTGTTTTTCCAATGAGATATTTCATATTGTTTTCTAATTTTTCATTCTTTTGGATTTGTTTTACAGTGTCTTGATTTCGCATAAAGTCACTAGCTTCCAATTGCTCTATTCTAATTTTTAAGGAAGTATTTTCTTCAGTAATCTTTTGGACTTCCTTTCCCATTTGGCCAATTTTGCTCTTTAGGGCATTCTTCTCTTCATTGGCTTTTTGGACCTCTTTTGCCATTTGGGTTAGGCTATTTTTTAAGTTGTTATTTTCTTCAGTATTTTTTGGGGTCTCTTTTAGCAAGCTGTTAATTTGCTTTTCATGATTTTCTTGCATCACTCTCATTTCTCTTCCCAGTTTTTCCTCTACTTCTCTTACTTGCTTCTCAAAATCCCTTTTGAGCTCTTCAAAGACCTGGGACTAATTCATATTTTTCTTGGAAGTTTTGGATGTAGGAGCTTTGACTTTGTTTTTTTCTTCTTCTGGTTGTAGGTTTTGATCTTCTTTGTCATCAAAGTAAGATAATATAGTCTGACTCTTTTTGCGCTGCTTGCTCATGATCCCAACCAATTACTTGAGTTTTAAACTCTTTGTTAAGGTAAGAGTCTGTTTCTAACGTGGAGAATGTACTGTCCCAAGCTTTGGGGGTTTGTACAGCTGTTTTCAGAGATACTTCTAGGGACCTGAAAATTTTCAGTTCTTCCAAGGTGCTATGATAAGGGGCGAGGTGTTTTCCCTCTACTACCACAACAAGCTCCACCATGCCAGTGCTCCTCCTTGCCCCAGGACCACCCCTCAGAACTGTGACCCAGATCCAAGCACAGGCAAAGCAAGAGATTTCTGCCTCAGCCCTGGCAAAGAGATCCTTGCAGTCCCCCTCTGATCAGCCACTTGATTCCCCCTCAGTCTGTGGGCCAGAAGCTCAGGACACAGCCACTGCTCCGAGGACACACTCGGGACTTGAGGCTGAGACCTAGCTTCTTCTCTCACCGCAGTCACAGACTTTTTTCACTGACCTTCTAAGTTCTCTTTGGCGTTTGTGGGTTAAGAAGTCTGGATACCACCACAGCTTCCCCCAATTCAGTCCTCTGAGGCCTGCTCCAGAGTCACTGTGGCCTGTGTGCCCATGCTGAACTGTGCTCCTCTCCCCACCTGGTGCAATATACCTTTCTGATCAGCCATCCAGGTTGTCTTGGGCAGGAAATTTGTTTTACTCTGTTTTTTTGTGGGTTCTGCTGCTTTAGAATTTGTTTAGAGTCACTTTTTATAGGTATTTGGAGGGGTTTGGGGGAGAGCTCTAGAAAGTCACTGCTTTCCGTCTGCCATCTTGCCTCTGCCCCCCATATAAGTCTTTCCAGGTTTTTCTGAAGTCAGCCTGCTTATCATTTCTTATAGCACAACAGTATTCCGTTATGTTCATATACCACAACTTGTTCAGCCATTCCCCAACTGATGAGCATCCTCTCAATTTCCAGTTCTTTGCCACCACAATAAGGGCTGCTATAAATATTTTTGTACATGTGGGTCCTTTTCCCATTTGTATGATCTTTTTGGGATACAGACATAGAAGTGGTATTGCTGGGTCAAAGGGTATGCAGAGTTTTGAATCTCTTTGAACATAGTTCCAAATTGCTCTCCAGAATGGTTGGATCAGTTCACAACTCCACCAACAATGTATCAGTGTTCCAGTTTTCCCACATCTTCTCCAGCATTTATCATTTTCCTGGTTTGTCATGTTAGCCAATCTGATAGATGTGATGTATCTAAGAGTTGTTTTGATTTGCATTTCTCTAATCAATAGTGATTTAGAGAATTTTTTCATATGACTATAGTTTTAATTTCTTCATCTGAAAACTGCCTGTTTATATCCTTTGACCATTTATCATTTGGGGAATGACTTGTATTCTTTTTTCTTTCTTATTAATTAATTAATTAATTTTTAGTTTTTAAAATTCACTTCCACACAATTTTGAATTCCAAATTTTCTCCCAATCTCTCCCCTCCACCCACCCCAAGACAGTGTGTATTCTGAATACCCCTTCCCCCAATCTACCCTCCTTTCTATCACCCCACCCCCTTCTCTTATCTTTTTCCTATAGGGCAGTATAGATTTCTATATCCTATTGCCTGTATATCTTATTTCCCAGTTGCATGTAAAAATAATTTTTAACATTTGTTTTTAAAGCTCTGAGTTCCAAATTCTCTCCCTTCCTCACTCCCCACACACCCTCATTGAGAAGGCAAGCAATTCGATACAAGTTATACATGTGTAGTCATACAAAACACTTCCATGGTAGTCATGTTGTAAAAGACTAACTTTATTTCCCTCCATCCTATCCTGCCTTCAGTTTTTTCCTATTCTCTCCTTTGACCCTGTCCCTCCTCAAAAGTGTTTGCTTCTGATTACCACTCCTCCAATCTTCCCTCTTTTCCACTACCCACCAATTTCTTATCCCCTTCCCCCCTATTTTCCTGTAGGGTGAGATAGATTTCCATACCAAATTGACTGTGTATGTTATTCCCTCCTCAATTCAAATACAATGAGAGTAAGATTCACTCATTCCCTCTCACCTCCCTCCTCTTTCCCTCCACTGTAAAAGCTTTTTCTTGCCTCTTTTATGTGTGATACTTTACACCATTCAACCGCTCCCTTTCTCCTTCTCCCAGTACAATCCTCTCTCTCATTCCTTAATTTTATTTTTTAGATATCATCCCTTCATATTCAACTCATCATGTGCCATCTGTGTATATATATATTTCCTCCAACTACCCTAATACTGAGAAAGGTCTCATGAGTTACAAATATCATGTTTCCATGTAAGAATGTAAACAGTTCAACTTTAATAAGTCCCTTATGATTTCTCTTTCCTGTTTACCTGCTTTACCTCCTTCCTCCTTCTCTTGAGTCTTATATTTGAAAGTCACAATTTCTATTCAGCTCTGGTCTTTTCATCAAGAATGCTTAAAAGTCCTCTATTTCATTGAATATATACTTTTCCCCCTCATGGATTATACTTAGTTTTGCTGGGTAGGTGATTCTTGGTTTTAATCCTAGTTCCTGGTTGTAGTGTATTATTCTTGTGATAAGTTGCTGTAATCTATTTGCTAATATGTTATTTAAAATTTTTGCATCTATATTCATTAGGAAAATTGGTCTATAATTTTCTTTCTCTGTTTTGACTCTTCCTAGTTTAGGTATCAGCACCATATTTGTATCATAAAAAAAATTTGGTAAGACCCCTTCTTTGCCTATTTCCCCAAATAATCTATATAGTTTTAGAATTAATTGTTCTTTAAATGTTTAATAGAGGGGGCAGCTAGGTGGTACAGTGGATATAACACCAGCCCTGAAGTCAGGAGGACCTGAGTTCAAATTGGACCTCAGGCCAAACACTTGACACTTATTAGCTGTATGACCCTGGGCAAGTCACTTAACCCCAATTGCCTAAAAAAAAAAAGTTTGATAGAATTCTTGCTTGTAAATCCATCTGGTCCTGGATACTTTTTCCTAGGGAGTTCATCAATGGCTTGTTCAATTTCTTTTTCTGAGATGGGATTATTTAAGTATTTTACTTCCTCTTCTGTTAATCTGGGCAATTTATATTTTTGTAAATATTCATCCATTTCACTAAGATTGTAAAATTGATTGGCATACAGTTGGGAAAATAGTTCCTAATTATTGTTTTAATTTCCTCTTCCTTGGTGGTGGATTCACCCTTTTCATTTTTGATAGTGGCAATTTGGTTTTCTCTTTCTTTTTTTAAGTTAAATTAATCAAAGGTTTATCTATTTTTTTCCCATAAAACCAGCTCTTAGTTTTATTTATTAGTTCAATAGTTTTCTTAATTTCAATTTTATTAATCTCTCCTTTGGTTTTTAGTATTTCTAATTTGGTGTTTAATTGAGGATTTTTAACTTGTTCTTTTTCTAGTTTTTTTAGTTGTATACCCCATTCATTGATCTCTCTTTCTCTATTTTATTCATGTAAGCATTTAGAGATATAAAACTTTCCCTAAGAACTGCTTTCACTGCATCCATAAGTTTTGGTATGTTGTCTCATTATTGTCATTCTCTTGAATGAAGTTATTGATTGTTTCTAGATTTGTTGTTTGACCCATTAATTTCTTAGTATGAGATTATTTAGTTTCCAATTATCTTTAAGACTATTTTTCCATGACTCTTTATTACATATAGTTTTTATTGCATCATGATCTGAAAAGGATTCATTTAATATTTATGCCTTTCTGCATTGGATTGTGAGGTTTTTATGCCCCAGTACATGGTCAATTTTTGTGTATGTGCAATGTACTGCAGAGAAAAAAATATATTCCTTTCTATCCCCATTCAATTTTCTCCAGAGGTCTACCATATCTAACTTTTCTAAAACTCTATTCACCTCCTTAATTTCTTTCTTGTTTGTTTTGTGGGTTGATTTATCTAGTTCAGAGAGGGGGTGGTTGAGGTCCCCCACTAGTATAGTTTTGCTATTTCTTCCTGTAACTCCCTGAACTTTTCCTCTAAGAATTTGGATGCTATATCACTTGGTGCATATATGTTTAGTAATGATATTACTTCATTGTCTATGGTGCCTTTTAGCAGGATGTAGTTTCCTTCCTTATCTCTTTTGATAAGATCTACTTTTGCTTTTGCTTTGTCTGAGATCAGAATTGCTACCCCTGCTTTTTTTTTACTTCAGTTGAAGCATAATATATTCTACTCCATCCTTTTACCTTTACCCTCTGTGTGTCTCTCTGTTTCAAATGTGTTTCCTGTAAACAACATATTGTAGGATTATGGTTTTTAATTCATTCTGCTATCTGCTTCTGTTTTATGGGAGATTTCATCCTATTCACATTCACAGTTATGATTATTATCTTTGTCTTTCTTTCCATTCTATTTTCATGATTTTCTTGCACCATTCTCATTTCTCTTCCCAATTTTTTCTCTACTTCTCTTTCTTGCTTTTCAAAATCCCTTTTGAGCTCTTCCATGGCCTGAGACCAATTCATATTTTTCTTGGAGGCTTTGGATGTAGGAGCTTTGACTTTGTTGTTTTCTTCTGGTTGTATGTTTTGATCTTCTTTGTCACTAAAGTAAGATTCTGTAGTCTGAGCTTTTTTCTGCTGTTTACTCATATTCCCAGCCAATTACTTGATTTTTTGACTCTTTGTTAAGGTAGCAGTCTGCTTCCAGTATGGAGGGTATACTGTCCCAAGCTTCAGGGGTTTTGTGCAGTTGTTTTTAGAGATACTTCTAGGGACCTGTAAATTTCCTGGCCTGTGCTCTAGTCTATGAGTGACTACAGGCACTCTTTTCTGCCTTGGAACTGTGAGGAAGATTCCCTCTCTATTGCCACCACAAGCTCTGCTATGCTAGTGCTCCTTCTCACCCCAGGACCACCACCCAGGACTGAGACCCAGATCTAAGCATGGGCAAAGAAAGAGAATCCTGCCTGAATGTCAGGAAGGAGATTCCTGTAATCCCCCTCTGAACAGCTGCTCAATCCTCCACCATCTGTGGGCTGAGAACTCTGGAAGCAGCCATTACCACCTCCTTGAAGCTGTGCCAGGGCTGGAGCTGGACCGGGCTCCTGTCTTACCCAGGTCCAAAAGACCTTTCTTCAAGATATCTGATATTTTAAAAAATGTTCTGGAAAACAAGTCAAAGAGAGATAATTTAAGAATAATTGGACTACCTAAAAACCACAATTAAAAAAACTCTGTACATGATATTTCAAGAAAACATAAATGAAAACTGCCCAGGTATATTAGAACAAAAAGACAAATTAATGATAGAAAGAATGTACTGATTACCTCCTAAAATGAAAGGAAAAGTTCTAGGAAAATAATAGCCAAAATCCTGAGCTCCCACACCAAATAAAAACCTTGTAAGTACCCAGAAAGGAATTTCAAGTACCAAGGAACTACAGTCAGTATTACACAAGACCTGGAATCTTCTACTATAAGTGAGAGGATATCTTGGAATACAATATTCCAAAAGCTAAAATATATAGGTTTATATTTAAGAATAATTTTACCCTGAAAAGCTGAGTACAATTTTACCAGGAAAAAATGGACTTTTAATGGAACAGAGTGGGCTTTTAAGCATTTCTTATGGAAAGACCAGAGCAGAAAATATAAAACAGAGTCCAGAGCAAGCTAGAAAGGTGAGTTGATTTGAACAATTGGAAGTATAATGAAATGGAAGTACTACCATTCTAAATGAGAAGTAAAAACAAGTTGTCCCTTCAGGAACTTAACATCTTCAAAGGGTATTGAGGAAGTTAAATAAGAAAAATAGAGGTCCTGGGGGTAGATTAGTTCTGTCTGGTGGGTTTGAAGAGGGGAAAGAGAAGAGAGTAAAGGGAATATACTAGAGTAAAAAGGAGGAAGAAGGGGATGGAATTTACTATTTATCTTAATTGGGATGTTTGAGAAGAAAATGATGCAAACATGGAGGAAGGAATGGGGGAGTGGGAATCAGATGAATCTAACAGTTACTTGAAATGGACAAAGAAGAGTTGAACATACATATGAAGAGTTTGATGTAGAAATATACCAACTCAATGGAGAAAGAAGTGGGGGTAATGAGGAGAATTGGCTAATAGAGAAGATAATACTGGAGAGAAAATAGTCATAAGGAAAACAAACTTCGTGATCTTGAAAAAGAGCTTAAAAGAGGGAAAAATGAAAGTAGAAATCTAAAATCTAAGGGAATGGCTTAGATTGCCTTCTAGATGACTGGGTAAAAGCCTGAACAAATTGTGGTATGTGAATGTAGTATAATATTATTGTTCTATAAGAAATTATAAAAGAGTTGATTTCAGAGAATCTCCACAGTATAATCTGATGCAGCGTGCGTTAAGCAGAACCAGGAGGAATGATCTCTGCAAGGATAGCAACACTAGGGAGAAGCAATCTTGAAAGATTTAAGAACTTTGATCAACTTTGTCTCCAGAGGATCTATGCTAAAGCATGCTACCCACCTTCTAAAAGAGAGGGATGGACTCAAAGTCAAGAACGAGACACACATTTTTGGATATGATCATTGTGTGGTTTTGTTTTAACTAAGCTTATTCATTATAAGGTTGTTATAAATTGTTTACATATATTGTCATATATAATATGTATTTGTTATAAGGTTAAAAGTTATGAATAACTAAGCTCATTTGTTATAACTAAACATTTTTTATTATATTCTTTCTTTTGGTTTTCAACTGGGAGGAGTTCAGGGGGTACAATGCAAAAAAAATAGAGACTTTGTAACTTTTTTTTAATAATGCATAGACAAGGACAGAAGAAAGTTCTGAAATAAATACAAACAAGTTTTGAAAGTTATGTGTAGAACTTAATATATACTTTCAAATAAGCAGTTTGAAATATAGACTCACAGTTTCATATGGAGTACTTTTTTGGTGTTCCACTGTGTGAATTTAAATGCCCTTTTTCATATTTAAACTCAGAATAAAAAACATTTAAAAAAGTATGTGGGTGACATTTTTACAACAAGGACTGAATTCCAGCAAAGTTGGAAATACTCATCAGTTGACCATGTCCAAAGACTCTTTGGGAATGAAAAGTTTTGCGAGCCACTAATAAACATGTATGAAGAATTATGCTGTTGTCATTAAGCTACTCAGTGATCTCACCCATGGAGAGAAGGTTGGAGAACTGAAAGCAGAAAGGCAAGAAGATTCTTTCTATCTGACCTCTTTGAAAGGATTTGAAGATTGTTGGGATTGTTGGGATCTGGTCAGTTGCCTCACACATGCACAAATGCTGGATCATGCCAATCCAGGTTAATCCTTTTGTGTTTCACACTGATGCTAGCTTGGAAATCTTGGGAGCAGTTGTACCACAAGAGTCATACCCCACAGAAAGCTACTTCATTTGGCAGTGAAGGACTTAATGATAACAATTTTTATCCCATCCACAAAGTGGAATTTATGGTTTTGAAGTGGGCTATTAGTCAAAAGAAATTCTGAGACTATTGAGAGAAATGATTATTAATAACCAATGATTTGGGGAGATCCAGAGTTTCCCCCTTTTTCTAAAGTCCTTATTTTAAAGCTTAGTCTCTCAAGGTTGAATTAACTTTCCTCTCATTCATGGTCAGATTCCACCCAACCTTATAAGGAATTTAATCTAAGCTGGGGAAGCTTTACTCAGATTTGGGTGGGTTAAATTCTTTGATACCTCCAAGGCTGGGGGTAATTTAGAAATAAATGACAAGATCAAAGTTCATTAGAATAGGTCCAGCCCTTCATTGTAAAATTTATTCTTTCTTATTACTTGTTGACCAATCAGAGTTGATTGTCACCCTGTGGAACACCCACTTTTCCTAGGGGATATAAGCCTTGAGCACACAGCCATGATTGTCTTTGGCATTGGAGAGTGTCATTGACCTCTTTTATTAAAATAAAAAAATATTTAAAAATATTTTATTAATAAAAAGACTAATTACCTGGAAATTAGGTTTCTTGAACTTTTAAAATGTCACACTATGTGTATTGAACTCAATTTCAAGGATGGTCTGGCAATGGCCCAGTGACATAGTTTGACCAATGTTAAATTGAACACTGCTTGTCAGAGATACATAATGTATGAGGCAATTATAAACTGGGCAATCAGGCAAATATAAATTCAGTATGATTACTGTGGATCACAGTTTTAGAGCTGGACAAGACCTCAGAGGTCATCTAGTTCAACCCCCTCATTTTACTTTTATTTATTTATTCATAGGCAATTGGGGTTAAGTGACTTGCCCAGGGTCACACAACTAATAAGTGTCAAGTGTTTGGTCTGAGGCCAGATTTGAACTTAGGTCCTCCTGACTTCAGGGCCTGTGCTCTATCCACTGCGCCACTCAGCTGCTCCCAACCCCCTTATTTTTAGATAAGGAGACTAAAACCCAGAAGGTGCTCAAGGTCACATAGTCAGTAAGTGGCAGAAACAGGATTAGAACCCAGGGATTTCTTCTACCAGACAACACTGCTTTCTTGAGTCATTGTTAAGCACCAAGAAGAAGATAGAGGTGTTCTTCAAAACAAGGTGACCACCTCTCTTCACTGTTTTGAGTACTGAAGATATTAGGAATATCAATCAGCAATGTGAAGCTATTCTTTGTCTTCTCATCTCCCCCATTATAATGTGAGCTCCTTAAGGGCAGAGGCCAAATTTTTATCTTTCTTTGTATTTCTAGCAGAACAGTGACTGACACATAGTAAGTACTTAATAAATGCTTCTTTTCTTTGTTGGTTGTATATATCTTTCTATATTTAACTACAAATAAATATTAATATCCATATATTTACATATATTTAAAATCTTGCAGAATAAATGATCCATCTCATGTGGCATATTATTAGTTACAGTAACAGTGGGAGCAGGGATCATGCTAGAAGAAATAAGGCATAGCTACTGTTTACCCAGGTTTAGAGAATAGCAGAAAGCTGGAAAAGAGAGAGAGAGACAGAAAGAATGGGAGACAGAGACAGAGAGATAGAGAGACAGAAGGGCAGAGGGACAAAGACAAAGAGAGACAAAGAGAGAGTTGCTGAGGTCACATTGAAGAACCTTGAAGGGACAATAAAGACCAGAGTTGAAGAATTTTGAAGAATTAGCTCAATACTTTACATTTTTCTTGCTAAGTCAAGGCAATTTTTATTAATTGTGACTACAAAGAACCAGGTCATGGACATAGAATAATAATAATAGTTATTATTATTAGCATTTTTATAACAAAGTTTGCAAAGCACTTTAAAAATATTATCTCATTTTAGCTTCACAACAACTTTAGGAGGTGGGTACTATTATTAATTCCATTTTATATATGTGAGAGTCAGGTAAAGGTTATATTTCCACAGAGAAAGAGAATAATGCAGAGATTTAAAGAACAATTCCAGGAAGCAGTACACTGTAGGTGGGTGAGGGCTTAACCAATAAGAAGTAAGTTGATGGCTCCAAAAAGACTCCAAATTCAAGATAAGGGTCAAGCCGTTAGTCAGTTAGGGTCAACCTGAGGACACCTAAAAAATGTTAGTGCGCCTGCTTAATGAACTTCATTACTATTATCTGACACACCCCGCATAAAATTAGAGCCTCATTAATGAGTCGTGGGATGTATGACCAAGGGAGGGGGAACATACGTGAGCATATCAAGGGGAAACATGAAAGGAGGGGTGTAACCCGGGAAGGGGTGGACCAATCCTGGTCTGGGAGGTTTTGCACCCCAAATTTGAATGTATAAAAGCATGCTTGCCCTTGCACCCAGGGCCCATCCATCCTGAAGAGGGGTGGAGCCTGCTTCTGGCCAGAAACATCTAATCCTCTGGACTTTCTCTGTAATAAACTTTCTTGATACTAAATTTTAGGTGTCAAGTGTATTTCTAACATATATGAACAAACTGAAATTCACAGAAATTAAGTGACTTGCCAAAGGTTACACAGCTCTTTAGTGTTTGGGGCTGGATTTGAATTCAGGTTCAGCTATCTACTAGGCCACATAGCTGCCTATGCCATAAGTTTCCAACAGAATCAACCTCAACCCCTGACTCCTCCTGTATTCCTCCTGATGCCTAGAGATCTAAACTCCAAATGGGAGAAACTTGCTGAAGCCGCAATAGTCCTGTCTCAGTGTTTGATGCTGCACAGAACTCAATTAGAGTGGAGGAACAGAGGGAACGGGCCAGGACAAGTGTCTGGGCTTGCAATAAAGCACAACTCTGTAGCCTGACTCCTCTCCCCCTCCCCCTCCCCCTGTCATTGCCCTAGAGAGCCAAACTCTAAAAGGAAAAATTGGCTCAGATTGCAATAGCAGAGTGGCTGCCAGGGGTGGGGAACCTATGGCCCAAGGCCACAGGTGGCCTTCTAGGTTGTTGGGTGTGACCTTATTAATGAGATTTGTTCTGTGAAGTTTGGATTCAGTCAAAGGGATGCACTTGAGGACCTAAAGGACCACATGTGGCCTCGAGGCTGCAGGCTCCCCACCCCTGGCTTATATCGTATTCCACAATACATTGTAAAGGGATATATGACCTTAATAAAGATCATACAATTAAAACAAAATTAGAAGAGAAACAGATCATATACCTTTCACAGTTATGCTATAGGTTGGAGATTTATTCTTAACCAAACAAAAGTGAGAGGCAATTACAAAAGATAAAATAGATAACTTTGATGATATGAAACTGAAAAGCTTCTGCCCAGACAAAATGAGTGCACCTAGGATGAAAAAGGAAGAGGTAGAATGGGAAAAAAACCTTTGTATCAAATTTCTCTGATAAGGGTTTGGTATTCAAGATATATAAATAATTCACAAATTTCTCTCTCTCTTTCTCTCTCTCTCTCTCTCTCTCTCTCTCTCTCTCTCTCACACACACACACACACACACACAAACCATTCCCCAATTGATAAATGATCAAAGTATCTGAACAATTCTCGCAAGAAGAATTTCAAAATATTAATAGCCAATTGAAAGAATACCCCAATTCACTAATAATAAGAGAAATTCAAGTCAAAACAGCCTTGAGGTTTGACCATATAAAGCAACTAAAATGTCCATATCCTTTGACCCAGGTATTCCATTCCTGGGTTTATACCAGGAATTATAGGCCTCTCAGAAGAATATAAGTCAAAAAAATCTGAACACCATAATGCAAGAAATAATATTAAAAAAAAAAACTGCCCAGAACCTCTGAACACAGAAAACAAAGTGCCAATCAAAAGAATCTCTGTATCACCAAGGAATCCATTAATAAAAAGAAAGCCCCCACATACATCAAAATATTTATAGTAGCACTTTTTGTGGTAGCAACGAATTGAAACAAATTAGATGCTCATCTATTGGGGAGTGGTTAAAGAAATTGTGGCACATGAATATAATGGAATATTACTGTTGAATGATATAACCTCTGTGAAGACTTCTCAGGGTGGTGATGAAAAGACTCTCTCTCAAACTAGAGCTAGGATCTGAGAGAACGAACAGGCCATAAGTTTAAATTACCTAAACCTATAGGAATTCAGCCCTAAACTCCCTCCTGATTGCCACTGCCATGTCAGCATCAAGTATACTAAATAAGGACATGTATGTTTGGATTGGCTATACCCTGTTTCCTTGTTCTTTGGGAATGGGAAAGATGTTTGCACCTAGAATGTAAGCTCGCCTCCCAGCAAATGGAAAAGGGAAAGATTTTCGGGCCTAGAATGTAAGTCCGCCTCTCAGCCAATGGGAGTAAGGGATAGTGGTGGGGTGGGAGCTTCTTGTTTGCGTTAAGATATATAACCTTGCTTTGTCCTTTGTGCCTCGCCTCTCTCCTGCTGGCAGTGTACTGGAGCAGTAGACGCCCCTTCTCCCAAGATTGTAATAAAGAGTAACTTTTTGCTTCCACCTTGAGAAGTCTCTGAATTTAATTGTGTTATAGTTGCTGTACCAGACAGCTTTGGAGGTTCCACCGAGATTTGCCCATCTGTGAGCGAGATCCCTAAATCTGGACCATGAGGGTTGGGGTGCCACCGGAGATTTCTCCAACAGCCCTCAGGCCAAACTTAGGGTGCTTTCGCTCCGCTTGGGTGAGAACTCGAAGAGAGAGCTCAGGGAAGCAAAAAGTGAACAAAAGTTAAACTCAGGACAGCAACGGGATTTTGTGAAGTTGGCCAGCCGCAGGCAGCAATTAAGGTGCATTGGATCAGTCACGTAAGTTGTATGCATACAGCCCGGAGGTAAACGGCTCTCATATCTCCTTATTAGTAGGTCTCTGACCTGGAGGGAAGGCGACAACCCTCGACCAAATTCATTAATTGCTGAGTCTTTGACTAGGGATTTTGAGGTGACTCTGCCCGGCTAAATTTCTGATGACATTGAGGGAGCACTCGGGTGACTGTGGGGAGAGGGTGACCTCTTCTGGTGATTAATTGTAATCGTTGAGTCAGTCTCTGACTCGGGGATGACAGCGATCTTTCCCGATCAAATTCCTTTGTGTGTTGCTCATTAGTAGGAGAATCATGGGCAAGGAACAGTCTAAAATAACAGGTCAGAAGCTGCCATTTGATATTCCAGAAGATAGCCCCTTAAGGGTTAGGTTTAGCGATTGAGATGAATTACTAAAAATATAGGGAACAAATTGAGTAATTGAGTGCACCATCAAAAAAAAAAAAGGACAAGAAAATATAAACAGGATTTGTTTCATAACTTTGTTTCTGTTTGTCATTTATCTGTGTGTCTGTGTTGTCTGACACCCTGTGGGGTGTGGGGACTGCAGTTGGATTTATTACTTGGAAAAAAATGTTTTCTTTCTTTCTCTCCCCCTCTCCCTCCCTAATTACAACAGCCTCAGAGGAGCAGGTGGATGGGAGAGAGAAAGAGAGACAAATACTTTATTATTTAGGTTATATGATTGGTAAAAGGCGAGTCAAGAAGAATCTTTGAAGTGTCAGATTAGAATTAGAAAGAAATAAGATGTGCAATTTTAAAGGGACTTTAATCAAAGTCCATCAGAAGGAAAGGCAAGAAAGTTTAAACATGTAGGAATGAAAGGAGTCTGGGTAGGAAGAAAAGAAAATAAGCTATTTGCACAAACAGTGTGAACAGAGGGTTTGAGAGTAAAAGATTTGGAAGCTTTTGGAAATTGTTGGAAATAAAAAGATTTCTCTCTTTCTCTTTACATTCTAACTCTGGCCAAGTTTTTGAAAGTGAAGGGAAAGACAAGAAAGAACAGGGGAAAGTGCTTTTCTCTGGATTTGCAATTCTTATGTCCCTTCAGAGTTCAAAGCTGCCGGGGCCTTGGTGGGTGTAATTTGGGTAGAATAATTGAAAATGAAAATTTTGCAGCTCATTGTGATTGGATATTGTTATGTAAACTGGGCTGTTCAGTTGCTTATTGGAACTCTAGAGGCCTTCTGCCTAAGGGGAGAAAATTTATTCCATCTAGTTAACATTGATTCAAATTGCTGAAGCCTGAGATTCTCAGGTGGGTGGCTCTATCTGATAAGCTTCTAAAAAAGACTGGGGACTTTTTCTTAGTTCCCTTAAGGAAGTAGGAAAGAAAAGGAGAATTTAGAGCAGGAGTTGTCACCATGTGTCTTTTTAAGGGAATATATAAATTTATGGAAAATATTTCCTTTTAAAGGGCCAAGAGTATTGGATTTAAAACAAAAATGTTTTTAAATGTTTATCATTAGTGATTATAAATTCAGATCTGATTGGATTTAAGTTTACTGCTCTATAAAAAAATAATAATAATGGTTGTTATGAGATGTGGCATTATTAGTTAACATTAAAAGTTAAAAGTGGAATAAGAGTAATAAGAGTGATCATTTCTATATGTGATAATATGGAAATGCAATTGATGTTATCTGAAGTTTATTGTTTAAGTTATTACTGTATTTCTAAATTGTATTTTGTTTCTAAAACTCTTAGATTGTAAAATCTGAGGGACCATTATGAGGTAGAAATGGTGTTAAGGTAACTCTTGACCTGCAGTGGGTCTTTTAGTGATAAAGATGAGATAATTTGAAAATTGTTAAATACCTAGTGAGGTGTATTTGGTTATAAGACTATGATAGCAGATTTTATTTAAAATTTTGACTATTATAAAAATGTATGGTGGTTTAGTTATAGTCTCAACATATTAATGATGAGATGAATGATTTTCTGTGCAAAGTGACTTAGAAGTGCATCCATCTAAGTTGATAATGGGTCGTTTCAAAGTTTATTGCAATTGTGGAAATAATTTTATAATGTATGCCCTGTGGTAATGATGGGGTTGGAATCTGGGCCCCAGAAAGGAAAAACCCTGGACTTTCCCACATGGCCAAATCTCTGGCATTCCCCTAAGGCTATAACCCCATCAACTGGTGTTTCATTGTGGCTACACCCAATCTCCCCTCCATTGTCTTGCCTCCCTATGGCCCCAGACCACTTCCCACCCTTGGTCCCACCTAGGCTCCATTTCCCACCCTTCCTTAATTCTATTCCCACATGGCCAAATCTCTGGATAATCCCATCAACTGGCCTTTCATTGTGGCTACCAGTAAAAAGACAATGATGGGCTAGCATAGACAATAGGGGTGGGAATGGTCCCTGGAGGCTGCTGGATCAGGTGAAAGGGTTCCGAAAGAAAGAAAGATTTTTGTTGGGTCTGTTTCAAGTTTTAATATACTGCTTACTTGTTTCTGAATTTTCTTATATGATGTAATCTGGTAAGCAATTGTATTAGTTATGTTGCTGGAAGGGCAATTTCTTTTATAATCTAGAATGTTGTTAAATTAATTGTGCCTTCAGGGAAAAGAGGAAAAGGAATAAATCGAGGCTGTTGGGGCATTCTATATGTTCCTGTTTCATAACATTTCCTTTTAAATATTGTAATTTAAGAAATGAGAGCTTCTAAGTTTTGTCTATGTTTAAAGGGAAGTTTTAGTTGGGATTATCTGGCTTTCACTTATGAAGTTTAAAGTTGTTAACTAAGCAATCTGGAGTTATTGTTAAGTCAAGCACTGGTAAAAATATTTTGTGTGTGCGTGTGAAAAGAAACCTGGTAATTATGCAAAAAAAAAGATTTTGTAAAATCTCATAATTCTTATAGGCACCTTTTGACTGGAGAATTTAGGTAATTAGGAATTTTAGGGTAATTAGGAAATTGTAAGCTTTTTTTGAGAAAGGGAGATACTTTCATAAAAAAAAGTTTTGATAAAATCTTTGATATTCTTTTAGAGGGCCTACTAAATTTCTATTTTCAAGAAAATTATGTCCAAACCTACTACAAACTTAGAGTTTCATTCCTAGGTTTGTTGTGTCCTTGGACTGGACTTAACTGGGTGCTTTTAGAGAAATAGTCTCAATGGAAGCAGCATCAGAGATCTAAGGCTAGTGATTAATACTAAAGCATATAAGCTGTAAATAGCAAAGATCTTACTGTTGTGATCGGAATTCATTCCATGGCCTAGCAATAGTTAAAATTACTGTTTGAACTTATCATATGTATAGGATTCAAGTCCTAAAAGTGTCTCATTCTTTCAGATTAAGAATGGTTAGAAAGGAATAAATAAGCTTGAGAAACAGAGAGGCAAATTTATTTAGAATAGCAACTTATGATCTCAATGGAAACTTTGTTTTACTCAGGACGTTATTAGGAATCAGAACATGTGTAAGAAGTTATGCAAACTACTTAGAGCTCACTTTGGAGATGTTCCTGAATTAAACTATATTCCCACCTGAAAACACTGATAAGGGGAATTTGCTATCTTAGACCTTGGGGACTGTTAATGAACTATTATTCTGAGTCTAACTCCAGGTATGGTTATCAAGGAACTGATTGAGCTGCTGACCCATGACGTCAGCAACCTGCAAAGAGGTTTGTGAGCTGCATCTATGAGCTGCAGGGGGGTGTTGTCATGGGAAGGTCGGGAGAACGACTTTTCTGCAGGGCTGAGGTAGAATTCTCCTGACTCAATTTCCCCACTATGACGCCTGGCAGACTTTAAGTCTGGCTCAATGCAACTGGTCATATATATGTAACTTCTGCCTGGAGTTGACATGACTCTAGGGAAGCATTGTTCCCTTACTTTAGTTATGTTCTTTCATGGCAAATTCCTACAATCATAAGTTTGTAAGCATAAATATAGAATCTATTAAACAATAGATTGATGCAGGAACATCTGAGGCTATAGGAAGATGTAAGTATAAGACTGAGTTATTTGGCCTAGAATTTCAGAATTAAGTATTCAGTCTTGACATCTGTTATTAGTATATTCCTGTGTATAAGTCAGGATCTTTTAATTTCCCATAATGGTTATGATGAGGTCTGGAGGTTTGGAGGTGCTGGGACTCCAGGGTCACAGCACGAGGGTCCTGCCTGAAGGAGGTCAGCCCGGGTCTTCTTTCGACCAGGGGGATCTCCTCTTGGTTGGCAGTTGGAGGCTGTAGGGTTCTGACAGCTTACCTGGTGTTGGGCTGGAATCAACAAGGCTGGAACTTTCTGGCACCTCTAGGTTGCTTTCTTCAGCTCCTGTCAGACAATGCTGCCGGTGCTTCTCCACCTGGGGCCCTTCGTAGTGCTGTTTCCCTTATTTTTGCTGAGGCACTGGGAGACCTGTTTGCTGGGCTACTATACTGCTGCTCCCCATCTTTCTTCTGGTTCAGCTGTACTAGGGTTTTTTCTGGGGTGATATTTTCTGGGTTTTCAGAGGTTGATAGGGGAGGGTGAGAGCGACTACATTTTTACTCCACCATCTTGGCTCCTGGAAGCGGAAGTCCTATATTTTAAATGAAGTTGCCTAAATAGAATTTTTCTGAGAGATGTTTATCAAAGTGGCTGTAAGATTCTATACAACTAGGGATATTTAATTGTCCTCTCTCTCTCTCTCTCTCTCTCTCTGTTACATATGTCCTGCTCAGTTATTATATTGCAATGGATGTTTCTCAAAATGCACAGTTTCAGTTGTGCATACTGTATTTTATACAAATGAAACAAAAATGTTCAGTAAGTGGTATAAATCTCAAGGCACTCTGCTAGCAAAAATACATGTCTAAGTCACAATATGCAATATTGTATCACAAATTTTAGCATCAAATAATTTGTTTTTTTTTCAATTCTTTTTATTCTACATTCTACCACAGGCTAATGTTTAAAAATCAAATAAATTGGACAGTTGCAGGACAAAACCTGTTCACCCAACTGTAAAAGCTGATATCTGTTTCCAAAAATTACAATAAATGCAGAACAAAGAGAAGTGTTTGATGCGTGCAACACCTTTGAGTGAAAAAGCATTGATTCCCACTGTTGGAAAACAAAACAAAACAAAAAACCTACTATATGCCACCTTAAAATGAATTGCATTGGTTTAGTTTTTAAGAGGACAAAATTTCAAGAGTCAAAATGAAATAAAGCATATAGCTTAAAGATTTAAGAGCCATTATTAAAAACAAATTACATTTTTTCAAGATAGAAATGTTACTATATTGGCTGAGAGCCCAGTAGTCTTTCAATGGCTGCATTCATGTCTTCTCCTATTGTTTTTAGAACCTGTAAGTTTGATTCACAGTTTAAGAAAGCCATTGGACTGAACTGTTACAGTTGCTGCTGAAATTCAACTTCTGGATTTTTTTAACTGAGGGTTTACCCCAACAAGAGCCTGCAACGTTTGTTGAATAAACTGTTGGTGTGCAGGTTCTGTAGTTCCTGATGGTGGATTTGTGTTTTCATTAGGTGCCCAACTAGATACATTAGTTGCTGGAGAATTTCCAGTGTTTCCCAATCTCCCCAGGCCGGGAGTGAACCCTGGTATGAGCCCGTAGTGCTTCTATTGCTAATAGTTGTAGACTCCGCTGAATCTGTAACGAGGCCTGTATCGCCCTAGTGTTAGACATTGCTGATAACGTGTCAGGATTCTGCATTTGTTGGAAGAAAGTTGGGAGCTCTTGTCTCATTTTATTCTTGAAGCCAAGGATTTCCAGTGAATAGGGGGTTATTCAGCATCATCTGTGCAGCAAGATCAGGATTCTGGCTTAGTGACTGTATCATGTTCTGCATGTAGGATGCAGACAGCATGTTCTGCATAAGCTGTGGATTTTCAGTTATTTGTTGCAATAAGCTCTGCATTCCCGGTGTGTTGAACAAACCAGCTCCCACTCCAGGTCCCAAATTTGGCAGTGTTACTTTGTCCAGTACAGCCAGAAGTGCTACTGCTAACATTGTCTCAGTGCCTCCAACTGGTGGTGTTACTGCTGGTCCTTGGACTCTGGGTACCAGACTGAGGAACCCATGGGTTAGGTTAGGTAAAGGATCTCTATTCTCTGTGTAGGAAGGATGACTTCCTTCGCCAGAGGGTGAATTGCTCACCAATGAAACAAATGGGTTACTACCAGACTGTTCTTGTGCTGCGTTTATCATTGATTGGTTCCTGTATATCAGGGTATAAAGCCTCAAAGCATTTTTTCCACCTGGTATAGTTTCAAGATTACTCAAGGCTATGTCTTGATTTCTCATCATTTCCTTCATTGTTGCTGGATTTCTTGCAAGTTCTAGTGTTTGTCTCTTTACATCTGGATTGTTAATCATTGACTAATCTCTGGATTTCATTGTATTAACTGCTGCATTTGAGGATGGGCCATAAGTAACTATCTCAGCAGGTGGGGAATTGAAAAAATGCTCTGAACAAAGGGATTTTCCATAATCTGGACCATCATTTCCAGGCTGGATATGAGCAGTCGCTGCATGATCTTGGGGTCATCGGCGGGGGTCGTGGCACAATAGAGTGCGGAGGCGCGAGCCTGGCCTTCCACTGCTCCTGCCACTGCATTGGCCACCACTAGGTGCTCCGACACTGCTCACACACCCACTAGCTATGCAGCACTGTAGCCACTGCTTCCTTATCCCCCACCCTTTCTTTTCCTCCCCACCTCCCCTCTGCCTCTGCACCTCAATTCAATGGCATCATGTTCTAAAGCCTCTTCTAGCTCTGATGTCTTGTAATTCTCATAGGCATATGCAGAACTTTACATTAGAGTGTTCACCCAGGGAATTATATTTTAGTTTTTAAAACATGAAGATTTATTGAATCCAGTCATAAAGGACATTATTATTATTTATGACACTAAAGAAACTAAAACTTAATTAGACAATTTAAAAATAATTAAAATTTTCTTCGAAAATACAAACTTTACAAAGGGTTTTAGTTGAATCTTTCCTCTTACCTTCAAATACAAAATAACATTTTAAACCTTATCTCCTTGGCTAAAAAGAACGTCTTTCCACTTGAACCCTGCTCTCCTATCCCTGAGCTTTGCCATCAAGGGCTAGAGTTAGGGTCTAAGCGCTGGTGAACAGATGATTATCCTTTTACAATTTTAACTTTGGCTTTCCTAGTCCATACCAATGTGGGTTGAGCAATGTGGGGTTTGGGGAGGGCAAAGTGGCTAGAAGAGTGAAAGGAATGCTGTCAGCACATGGAGGGCAGAGTTTGGCTGAGAAAGACTCTCTTGTTCAGTCGCATCTTACTCTTCCTGACCTCATTTGGGGTTTTCTTGGCAGAGACACTGCAATGCTTTGCCATTTCCTTCTCCACCTCATTTTACAGATGAGGAAACTGAGGCAAAGCATTAAGTGGCTTGCCCAGGGTCACACAGTCAGTAATTGTTTGATCTCAGATTTGAACTTAGGAATTCCTGATTCCAGCCCCGGTATTCTATCCATTGTGCCACCTAGCAGCCCCAAAGACTCTCTTAAATTCCCACGAAAGGATGCAAAATTGTTTCTCCCAGACTATACCCATTTCCACCTATGAACTTGGCTTTGGGTAGAACCTTCCTTTAACCACACCTACTCTTCCCCTTTATTTCTCTAGAGTCAGGATGGGTGAGTAGCAAGCAGTAGAACTTTTCCCCTCAGGCATCCACTGAGTCATCTGTAGCCACAACAGCAAGTCCAATAGGACTTCCTTAGTACAGGGGCAAAAAGCAAAGCCCAAATACAGCTTCAACTCTTGTCTATTAGGAAGCTGACGTTATTTCACAAACAATTAATAAAATCACAAAAGTTCTTCATGTCCCCAGACTATCTCTTATTGCCAGGCTGGAAATCTTCCCAATCAAATAACCACTGGATTTCCCCATCTCCACTCTTTATAGCAAGATACTTGATTAAAATAATCTTTTCTTTATCTGGAGTACAAGAAGCATGTGAGAACAGCCTAAAGGAACAGAGTAATACTTAAGAGAAAGCAATGTCAGTTTGTGAGGCATTGATAAAACACAGGGGGAAATGGAGAGTGAAGAAAATCGCCAGGTATTAGCAACATTTTGGGGTAGGTGCAGTTATTAGGATTCTTTCCAAGTAAATTCTTCCATAGGTAGATCAGTGAGCAAGGATGGCTAAAGCTTCTCTGCACTTAGGGTAAATTCTCATGTATAGCAGCCTCCATTTCCTTCTCTGGCTGCCCTCTCCTGTAGCTGCTAACCCTTTCCTTGACGCAGAGCAACTGAAAACCTCCTAGGCAGCTTCATCCTGCCCTCTTCTAGTCCCCAAACCGTGATTCATAGATTCCATTCCTTTTCTGGGAAAACTAACCTAGCTTCTTCAAACATTGGATTACATTTCCCAAGATCCTTAGCTCAAGCTTGGACTCTGAACCCACCTGTGGAAGAGCCAGTGTGAGTTCCCATGACACAGGGGGAAAGACTATTTGATTTTTTTCCTGATCTGGCTTTAGTAGGCTAGAGTCCACAGGAAGAAATGGGGAGGACCTTTAGGGAGTGAGAAGGAAGGAGGGTAGATATCACTGTCATCCTGAGGGTATTAGAAACAGAAACATCACTGGGACAAGGGAAGCAATAAGTATCACATCAGCATCCTCAAAAGAGGATCACAGTGGGGGTTTTAGACTGAGGGATATAGTGGAGAAAGCAATCCCCTGGGAAAGCCGTCCTCACAATTTCTGGAATCCAGGTAGCCCCACAGTGGCAAGAGAACTGCTGGCATGTTAGGGTGTGTCTGGGGACACCCAGAAAACTCTATGTGTAATTCTATGGAAAATCTATTGCTCTGAAGATGTCAAGAATGCCCCTCAAATCCAGGAGAAAAAACCCTCTGGGACAAAAAAAGAATCACATTCCTAATAACTTAGTAAAGATTCTGCAAAAAGATAGTGTGTGTGGTCCTTGGGTGACTGTCAGAGGGAAAACCATCCGTGAAGAATGAGCATTCTTGGCCCTAGGGTAGGAAGGTGATAGGGAGATAGGGACCCTCTACCCTAAAATAGAAAGCTGTTTAGAGCTGGGGAAGGCACAAGGCTTAATTAAGTAGTGGATAAATAGTCACCCAAGAACATTTTCTCAGCAGCTCCTCTTAAAAATACTTAATACTAAATCCATCAGGGTCTATTATCCCACATCTGTTCTCCTCATTGGCTTTTTGGACCTCTTTTGCCATTTGGGTTAGTCTATTTTTTAAGGAATTATTTTCTTCAGTGTGTGTTCTTTATTAAGCTGTTGATTCGTTTTTCATGATTTTCTTGCATCACTCTTATTTCTCTTCCTAATTTTTCCTCTCCTTCTCTTATTTGCTTTTCAAAATCTTTTTTGAGCTCTACCACGGCCTGAGACCAATTCATGTTTTTCTTGGAGGCTTTGGATGCAAGAGCTTTGACTTTGTTGTCTTCCAGAAGTATATGTATGTTTTAATCTTCTTTGTCACCAAAATAAGACTCTTTAGTCTGAGTTATTTTCCCTGATATTTGCTCATTTTCCTAGCCAATTACTTGACTTTTTAACTCTTTGTTAAGATAAGGCTCTGCTTTCAGTGCAGAGGGTATACTGTCCTAAGCTTCAGGGGTTTTGTACAGCTGTTTTCAGAGATACTTCTAGGGACCTATAAAATTTCAGTTCTTCCAAGGTGGTATGATCAAAGGAGAGGTGTTTACTCCTGTCCTGGCCTGGGCTCTGGTCTATGAGTGACCATAAGCACTCTTTTCTGTCTTAGAACTGTAAGGAGGATTCCCTCTCCACTGCTTCTAACTACCCTTTTAAAATCCTCATTGAGGGAGCCAAGATGGTGAAGAAAAGGCAGAGACTTCTGAACTCTCCCAAATTACCCTCCAAAAAACTTTAAGTAATGCCTCAAAATGAATCCTGGAATGGCAGAACCCACAGAAGGATGGAGTGAAATAATTTTCCAGCCCAAGGCAACTTAGAAGGTTGTCAGGAAAGGTCTATTGTGGGAGTGGGGGGTAGTCCAGCACAGGCTGTACCAGCATAGGCCATGCTAGCAGCAGGTCTTGGGGGTGACTGAATCAGTCATGGCATCAGCAGCTTCTGGAGCTCTCAGACCACAGATGATGAGGGGCTGGAAAACTGTTCAGAAAGAGGTTACAGAGGTCCCTTTGATGGCACTGGGTGCAGGACTCTGTTGCATTGTTCATAGGCAGATGCAGATTGCAGTCCTTGGTCATAGTCCCAGGGTGAGGACAAGCACTACCATAACAATACTTGAAGCTGCAAGAAAATGGAGACCCTGGTCACAGTTCCAGGGTGGAAAAAAGTGCTGGTGGTCTCTCACAGACCACAGCATAGGCCAAGAGAGCAGTGACCATACTTCTCCTTAGATCATACCACCCTGGAAGAACTGAAAACTTATAGACTCCCAAAACTAGCTCTGAAAGCAGCATCAGGAAAGACCTGAATCTTGGGACAGTCCCTCCTCCACCCCAGGAGCAGAGCTCAACTTTAACATAGGGTTAAAAATCAAGAAATAGGCTGGGGAAATGATCAAATAATAAAAAA
>NW_020954726.1:76229-97445 GCF_900497805.2 Vombatus ursinus
GTTAAAAATCAAGAAATAGGCTGGGGAAATGATCAAATAATAAAAAAAAGAACCTGACCATAGAAAGTTACTATGGTGACAAGGAAGATCAAAACACAAACTCAAAAGAAAACAACAAAGTCAAAGCAGTTACATCCAAAGCCTTTGACTAGATCACAACAAAATGTGGCAAGTCTTCAAAGAGATGGGAGTACCCAATCATTTTAATTGTCTCCTGAGGAACCTGTAGCAGGTCAAGAAGAAAAATTTGAATCCAACATGGAACAACTGATTAGTTTAAGTTTGGGAAAGAAATACAAGGTCGTATATTGTCACTTTATATATTTAACTTATATGCAGATTACATCATGTGAAATGCCAGGCTGGATGAATTAAAAACCAGAATTAAGGTTGCCAGGATAAATATTAACAATCTCAGATATGCAGATGATATCACTCTGGTGGTAGAAAATGAAGAATTAAGACGTCTCTTGAGGAAGGTGCAAGAGGAGAGTATAAAAGCTGTCCTGAGGCTTGTTTAAAAAAAAACCCCTAACATCATGGAATCCAGCTCCATCACTTCCTGGCAAATAGAGGGAGAAGAAATGGAAGCAGTGTCAGATTTTATATTTTTGGGCTCAAAGATCACTGCAGACTATGAAATTAAAGGATGCTCACTTCTTGAAAGGAAAGCTATGGCAAATCTGGACAACATACTAAAAAGCAGAGGCATTACCTTGCCATCAAAGGTCCATATAATCAAAGTTATGGTTTTTCCAGTAGTACTGTATGGATGTGAGAATTGGAGTATAAGGAGAGCTGAGCACCACAGAATCAACACTTTTGAACTGTGATTCAGGAGAAGACTTTTGAGAGTCCCTTGGACAAGAAGGAGATCAAATCAGTCTCTGACTGTTCATTGGAAGGATAAATACTGAAGCTGAAACTTAAGCACTTTGGCCACATGATGAAAAGACAAGAGTCATTGGAAGACTAATGCTGAACAAGATGGCAGAGGATGAGAAGGATGAATAGTGTCAAGGAATCAATGAAAGTGAGTTTGGACAGAATTTGAGAGATAGTAGGATGGAGAGGGGTTTAGAGTGCTATGGTCCATAGGGTCATGAATTTGGACATGAATGAATGATTGAACAGCAATCCAAACAACTAATTAAGAAACAGGAATCTAGCCAACTAATTAAGGGACTGGCATCTAGTCAACTAATTAAGGGACAGGCATCCAATCAACTACTTAGTCAACAGACATGTAAGCAACAACTTATGAACAGGCATCCAAATAAGTACTTATGGGGGCAGGGATCTAAACAACAACTTATGGGACTGGCCTCCAGCCAACTAATTAAAGGACTGGCATCCAGTCAATTACTTAGTTAACAGGTCCCTAAACAGACAGGTATCCAAACAACTAATTAAGGGACAGGTATACAATCAACTACTTAGTCAATAGGCATCTAAACAACTACTTATGGTACCAGTAGCCAGTTAACTACTTAGCGAACAGGCATTTAAACAGCTCTTCATGGTGATGGGGTTAGCAATATTAGCAAAAATTGTGTTGTTAGCAACAATTGTTTCAGCAGCAGTTGCTAAACAATGAAGAACCCTCCCTGCCTCCACCCCAATATCCTAACTTCCTCATGTGCCTCACTAGAGCCACAGGTGTGTCCAGGAACTCAACCATATCCATCTAGTTTTAGACCTAAACCACACCTTCTGGTCTTAGCCATAGCACAAAAACCAGCCAATAAGAAAGCAGCACCAACAGGATACTGAGCAGGATGTTGACCTCAAAACAATAGAAGGGACTTTCCCTAAGTAGGCACCTGCGCAGTAATAACATAAACTATCCTTTAGGTGAACCTATGACATAGACAGGCTTATTATAATATCATTACCATATATTAATACCTTTCCAATGGGCTTTTCTGTATACATTCTGGGTAGCCACACACACAGGTCCACCAAGGGTAGGACCACTCCTACCCATTATATAATTAAAATATATTTTAATATTTATATATTCTGTTATGCTAATGACATCATTTGCTCTATAAAAATCTGTCTTGTTTTGTTAAGCTACTAGCTTAAGGAGTCTAGCCCACTGTGAGAGTGTAATTCTCAATAAATGCCTTTGCTTGGTTTGGAGATGGCCTGAGTCTATGAATTCTTTCTAGACGACCCTTCAGTACACCCTGGCACCACAACAATGGGACTGGCATCTAGTCAACTAATTAAGGGACAGGCATCCAGTCAATTACTTAGTCAACAGGCATCTAAACAACTACTTATGGTACAGGCATTTAGTCAACTATTTAGTCAATAAGCATCTAACAACAACTTTTGGGACAGGTATCCAAACAACTATTTATGGAACAGGCATCCAGCCAATTAGCATATAAGTCAAAGGTGGGGAACCTTTGACCTCGAGGCCACATGTGGCCTTCTAGGTCCTTGGGTGCGGTCTTTTGACTGAATCCAAGTTTTACAGAACAAATCCTTTTATTGAGGGGATTTGTTCTGTGAAGTTTGGATTCAGTCAAAGGGCTGCACTTGAGGACCTAGAGGGCCACATGTGGCCTTGAGCCCGAAGGTTCCCCACCCCTGATCTAAGTAACAACTTATAGAGATCTGGGAAGATGTCAGAATAAGGCAGGAAATTATCTGGCTCTCCCAAATTCTCCCACAGGTAATTAAAAATAATACCTCAAAGTGAACTTAAAAATGGTAAAAATAATTCACAGTTGAGGTAAAGCAGTTGTCCAGCCTAAGACAACTTAAGAGGGTGTTAGGAAAGATCTGAACTCCTGGGATGGTGATCTAGCCTGTTATGTTTGTAGTTGACTCAGTAAGCTCTGTTTTGTGATTTTCTCTAGATTCATCCAGCAGCGTGTAAGTAGGAACAAAAGCAGCATAAGGTGGGAGTAATCCAAGACTTAGGTTTGACAGGGAAAGATGGGTGATAGATTAAAGCAGCAAGGGACTTAAGAGAAGAGGATAGTGTAGAGTTGAACTGGTTTTTCATGGGGTCCAGATAGAGAAGAAAGAAGAGTGTAGTCAGTGTATTGATGATGGTTTAGGAAGACATTGAGAGGTGAAGGAATTGGAAGTCATGGTGAGGATGAAGAACAGGATTATAATTTACAAGGCAGAGGGAGAAGTGGGATGATAAGAGATTATGAATAGATAAAGGAATTTCAGAGTTTGTGTACATGGCTGATGGCAAGATAAAACACATGGCCATAACTGTGGGGTGGAGGAGCAAGTCTTGGGAAATGAGCAAGTTGAGGCACTAAGAGGTTATGGTATTTGAGATCAACATATATGGTGAAGTAGGAGGGCAAGAATTGGGCACAAGATATAGACTGTGAGTCAGGCACTGAACTTTTGGAAAGAAAGGGTGTCCTTAGTATTATAGTTGCTGCTGGAAGACTATAGCTATTAGAATCTTAGGGGCTGGAACAGTGTTCACTTGTTCTTGCCAAGGAATAGAGATAAAGCCAAGGTCCAGAGCAAATGATCTTGTGAAGGAGGAGGAGTCCTTTGGGAGGCTAGAAAGGAATTTGCATGCTTGATGTCTCTTTTGTCCAAAAATGGACACCTAATCTCAAGGGAATATTACTCTGGCTTCTTAATAAGGATCAAGATGACACGAATTTCAGATCATAGAAGTTTGAGTCGCAATGCAGCTTAGGGATGATCTAGTACAACTTCTCTTTTTACAGATAAGAACTCCTAAGTAAGAGAGCTTTAGTAACTTGTCCAGAGATACAAAGTAATGGTTGAAGAGCCAAGAGCCATAGATTTGGATTTAGAGCTGGAACAAATTTTGGAGGTCATTTAGACCTACCCATTCATTTAACAAATGGAAAAAATTGTGTCCCAGAGAAGCCAAATGACTTTGTCACTGTGATATAGGCAGGAAGCAAAAGAGCTAGGAATTGAACCCAAATTCTCTGATTCTGAATTCAGTGCTTTCACATCACATTCAAGCTCTCTTCACTGGAGTGGAACCCTGGACAGGACTCTATCTTTGGACACTGCTGTAACACTAATCTCAGTAGCTTTCTTTGTATAATAAATATATACTATCTGTAGTGATCTCATCCAGTCCCATGGGATCAATTATTATCTTTATACAGATAAAATATATACATATGGATATTAATATATGTATGTGTGTATATATATATATATATAGATAGATAGATAGATAGATAGATAATATATATAGACCTATAAAGACAGACAGGTGATAGATAGATAGATAGATAGAATCCAAAAGTATTTTGACAGCCTTGAGCATTGGGATGAATCTAGTAAGATGAAATTATAGGAATATAGTCTTGCATTTATAAATAAAAACTAATTTCATAAATATAAGATGAGGAAAACATAGTTACTCAGCAGCTTTTTTTTTTTTTATTAAGAAGATCTAGGACTCTTCATGGACTGCAAGCTCAATATGAGTCAGCACTGTGATGTGGCAGCCAAAAAAGCTAATGGAATCATGGGTTCCATTAAGACAGACATAGCCTCCAGCCACAGGGAGGTGCTATTCTAACTGCACTGTGCTCTTCTCAGGTGTCATCTGGAGTTATATATTGAGTTCCAGGCACTACAGTTTAAGAAAGATATCGATAAGCTAGAGTGTGTACAGAGGATGGCAACCAAGATGGTGAAGAGCCTAGAGTCCATGACATGTGTCCCAGCTAGGGTGTCTAATCTGGAGTAATGGATCATTCCAAGCCTGATAGTTCAAATAGATGATCTTTCAGGTGCTGCTGCTCATCCTCATCACTGCCTTAAATAGGGAGACTCACTATGAACTGCAGGGATTTGGTATCACCCAACATATGGACTAGATTATTTAGATCTGGAGTTCAGTCCTTCCACTTGAGATGATGAGTGTGGAGGAGATGAAGCCCAGGATTTTTAGCCTTCCTTCTCCATATTTGGTCATTTCTTTAGAGGGACCATTAAGTTTCTTGTCTTTTTTTTTTAACTGTCTTCCAATTTTTTCTTTTTATTTACATAAATAAAAGGAGTAGGAGCTTACGTCAGGCTTTGCATGTTCCTAAGATCAGGGTTGTCCAGGAATACCCCTAAAGCCATGCAAAGTACTCTATGGGGAGATAAGTCAAGATGGCAGAATAGAAGGTAGAAGTAAAGTCCAATGGCCCCTCATATCTACTCCCCAAAATCCCAGGTAACACACTAGACTGAGTCCTGATTAAGTAATATAAGAAAAAACTGAATAATTTTCTGACCCAAGTTGACATTTCAAGATGCAGAGAGAACTCTGTGTACACAAGGAACATGCTGTACATAATCTTCCAATGCAAGTGGTGGTGGTACAGGCAGTGGGAACTGAACTAGGGTTTAAAACTTTATATGAAGGCAAGAAGTCCTGGATCTAGCTCAGGTCCTGACACTGGGAAGGGAGTAGAAACAGGTACTAACTAGCAGTTCTGTTACTCTCCAAAATAGGGTTGCAGATTTGGTGCAGACTGAGGAGGGGACATGTGCCTAGTGGTGGCCATCCAGGCAAACAGGGATCATGGGACTAGGTACCAAGAAAGGAATAGGAACTGAAGCAACCAGCAACTGTGTGACTCTGAATATGGGAGCAGAGCAAGGTCTCAGATATATCTACAAACCCACAGTATAACTTAGGGACTTAGGCAAGGAACTTAGACTAAAGGAAAGCCTATAGTTCTATTGTTCTGGACCTGCAGAACTGATGGTGGTTGAATCTACTGGGGCTCCAATTAGGGCAAGCACATAGTAGTGTTCCTCAGACCCATATCCAAGTCAGGAACTTCTGAAACTTGGACTTGGAAGGTATGATCAAACTTTATCTTGAATCAAATCTCAGAATGTGATGCCCATATTTGATATTACCTCCTAAACAGACACATATTCTTAGTATTAAAGGTCATACTATAAAAACATTAGAAGAGAAGCCTATCATATACCTTTCACAGCTATGGGTAGGAGATGTATTCTAAATCAAATAGGGGATAGAAACAATCGCCAAAGATAAAAGTGGTAACTTTGATTACATGAAATTGAAAAGCTTCCGCACAAATAAAATTAAAGTGCTAAGGACAAAAAAGGAAGCAGTCAAATGGGAAAAATCTTTGTATCTCTGATATGGTTTTGGTATCCCAAGCATATAAACAATTAACAGATCAGCTCCTGGATAGAGGAGCAGCAGGACCCAAGGGAGTCAATTAATCAATAAATATTGATTAAGTGCCCACTATATGCCAGGCACCATGTGAAGTGCTGGGAATATGAAAAGAGACAAAAGATAGCCCCTGACCTCAATGAGCTTACTTTCTAATGGTGGGAGACAACATGCAAACAAATATATACAAAGCAAGCTACATACAAGATGAATAGGAAATAATTAGTGGACAGAAGGCACTGGAATTAAGAATTTTGGAATACAATTTTGTGTGCCTACTTTGACTATCAGATTGTAAGCTCCTTGAGGAAAGGAGGCTGTCTTTCTTTTCTGTATTTGTTTTGTTTTGTTTTGTTTTTGCTGGCATTTGACACAGTACCTGGCACATAGTAGGCACTTGAATATCTATTGACTTACCAACTGACTTCATGTACAACTAGATTGTGCTGCCTTGGAGGCTAAGGATTATGTTTTACCATTTTGACTACCGTGTGGTGCTACTAGATGCTAACTTTATCCTATTCACCCGGAGGGATAAGTGGCAAATGAGTCTCACATCAGCCCTCACAATTACATCCCTCTGAAAAAAAGTACTAGGAAAGTACCACACTTTGTATAGTTTTCAGAGGGCAGCCATCTTCTAAACCCCAGCTTCACTTTCCTCTCAGTGGCTACACTGTTTCATCATTCCAAGGGCAAATCTGCTAGATTTGCCCAATTAGGGTGACTCTGAGCTCCCACCTCCTAGTCTGGCCCCACTTTGTTCCTGACCTTACTATATATTCCTGAGCCTTGGGCAGATGACCCTACCAAAATGGAGTTGACCCCCGACAGGAAAAGGCAGTTTTGTTTGTTACTGTGTATTGTTTACTTTTGGCATGTAAACAACAAAAAGTGATATTTAAAATAATAATAAAGCATATCATGGGTGTTATGCCCAAAGAGTTTCTTGGAGCCTAGCAGCTCCCATATGGTACCCAGGTCACTACGAAGCAAGGACTGCTGGAAAGATCAAACTTAGTTAATAGTTGATATTTCTTCCTTGAGCAAAGAAGTGCAGCTAATAAAAGAAAGGTTCCCACTGATATTTGACTCTTGCCATTCTATGAGACAAGTCACAGATGATGATGGACCTACTCTGGACTCTAGTCTTGGCTCCTCCTCCTGGCACAGGCCATATATTCTAGGCTGGTGCTGACTCAGACCAGCCACCTAGAGGTTGAAGATATTGGAACCGAATGAGGTACTCACAGATCATCTAGCAATTATCAAAAAGTAATTTGCTTAGCCATAGGAGGGGAAGGAAATTAAACAAAGATAAACATCAAGATCACTTCTAATTAATTCGCTGAGTGAAGTTAACCTGCCTCTGAGTTGCCAATGGTGGTCCACTAGCCAAGCATCAAAGAGAGCACCTGGAGCTCCTCATGGCTAGTGTGTATCCAGGTCACCAGAAAGTGTCATCAACAGCTTCAGCCTTTGGTCTCATGAGCTAATTGTGTCCCAGGAATGGTTTCAATACCTTTAAAGGAATAATCACTCCAACTTACATAGGGGAGGGTATTGCTCCAACTTCAGCAGGGACTGAGCCAGTGACTTTCTAGTCAATGTCTCATGACTAGTCAGGGTTGCTAAGTGCTTCTCACTACAGCTAGCTCATCTCTTGTGCAGAAGAGGGAGTGTCTCAGTGTCAGGCCTTAGATAGAAGAAGCCTGCACTATTTCTCCTTGGTATCTCTCTTACTTTTGAGCCTTTCACTTCAAGCTTCTTTGAGCCTTTCAGTTCAAGTGACAGACATATAACATCCCCCTTAGTCTCCTGGCTTCCCTCAGCTTTTCAACTTCATGAGCAAGGTCAGCTTGAGATATGAACCTCTGTTTCATACAAACCATTTTAAAAGTGATCCCCTTATTGATGCCTTTTGTTTATATTTCTGGAAATTATCTCACCCCACTCCATCTTGAAACCAACCTTCAGCATGGAAAATCACCTTGTAAGAAAGAAAAACAGTTAAGCAGTTTGATAAACTTAAGCATCTGAGCTTTTGGGATAAGACCTCACTATTTCATAAAAATTGCTGGGAAAACTAGAAAGCAGTTTGGCAGAAACTAGGTATATACCAATATTTTACTCCATTTACTAAGATAAGTTCAAAGTGGATACATGACCTAGACATAAAGGGGGATATCATAAGTAAATTAGAAGAGAATGGAGCATATTATCTATCAGATTTATGGAAAGGGGAAGAATTTATGAATAAAGATACAGAATATCCTGGGATGTAAAATGGGTAATTTTAATTACATTAAATTAAAAACCAGTGTTACCAAGATTAGAAGGAAAGCAGAAAATTTTGGGAAATTTTTACAGTTAGTTCCCCATATAAAGGCCTCATATCTCACACATATAGAGAACTGAATCAAATTCATTAGAATATGAGTCATTTGCCAATTGATAAATGGTCAAAAGATATGGATAGATAGTTTTTGGAAGAAGAAATAAAAGCTATATATAATCATGTGAAAAAACAGGCTAAATCATTATTGATTAGAGAAATTCAAATTAAAATAACTTTGAGGTACCATTTCACACCTCTTAGGTTGGGTAAAATGATAGAAGGGGAAAATGACAAATCTTAGAGGAGATGTGGAAAAATTGGGACACTAATACATTGTTGGTGGAACTGTGAACTTATCCAATCATTTTGTAGAACTGTCTAGAATTATGAACAGAGAGTTATAAAACTGTGTATACTGTTTAACTCACCAATACCACTATTAGGTCTGTTTCCCAAGGTGATCAAGAACAAAGGAAAAGAATCTACATATTCTAAAATATTTATAGCAACTCCCTTTGTGGAGGCAAAGGATAGGAAATCAAGGGAATGCCCATCAATTGGGGAATGGTTAAATAAGTTGTGATATATGATTATGATAGAATACATCTGGGCTGTAAGAAATGCTGAGCAGGTTGATTTTAGGAAAAAATATGAACAGACTTACATGAAGTAATGAAGAGTTAAACAAGCAGAACCAAGAGAACATTGTATACAGTAACAACAATACTGTTTGAAGAGTAACGGTGAGTGACTAAGCTATTCTAAGTAATATGAATACTCAAATCAACTATGAAAGTTTTATGAAGGAAGATGCTACCTACCTACAGAGAAAGATGTATTATATGAAGAATGTATTATATAGTTCCATACCTATATCTGTATCAATTGTTGTCCTTCTCTAATGTGGGTTGGGAGGAACTCAAAATCTAACAAAATATAAATATTAAAAAAAAATTAAAAAACAATTAAGCAGAAACAACATATAGAGGGAATTGAGTGTGTACAAAATTCATCCCTTGTAAAGTTCAACCTCTCTGCCACGAGGACAATTCACATGAATGTTTTATCTCTACCATCCCATGGCACAAGGCCACATACACAGGTAATATTTGCTGCATTATTTTGATATTCTGATGCTGCCATGCTAAGTGAATGCCCAATGTCACCAACATTCCCTCTTAACCTTCTTGTTCATGTGTGCCATACACTTTGAAACAACATGGTACATTATCTAGGACTTATTTATATAAAAAAATATAAAAATCCTCAGATAATATAGCAAGGGAAGCAAATTAGAAGTATGTGAAAACACCCTGCTCTCATACTAGGGGTTACTTTTCATCTAAGATAGCCTGACCATAAAGGCCAAGATCTAATTTGCCTTTCCCTGCTGTTTTAAAGGAAGAAATAAACCGGAATGAAAGCAGGGGATTGGGAAGGAGCTAAAAGCCTAGCCATTATTTGACCAGGAAAGAGAGGATGTCTCACCCCCACAGAAACACCAGGATAATTATTAAGATGGGTTGGGCAAATGGAAAGACAGGGGGAGGGGGAGCAACTCTCCATGTATTCAAGAAATATGGCTCATCCCTGCTCTGAGCAGAACTATCCCAGAGTACAAGGTACCTCATGCCTGGAGGACAGTGAAGAAATTAGCCTGGAGATGTGTGGATGACATTGCTTGTGGAGGAAGGAGCCAAAAGTAAATCAGTCTCTGTATATGCGTCCTAGGGGCCTGAACTGTGGGTGGCAGCCTAGGCTGCTTTGGGGAGAGCATCCAGGCCTACTTTCTGTCTTCAAGCTAAAGAATGAGAATGGTCAGTCCTTAAACTGCAGGGTTCTTCCCTTAAGGCCAGTGGTCCCTGAAGGCCAAGAGGGAGCCAAGAGACTCATACAGAATGGGCCTGGGAGCCAGTGCCAGAACTGAAGAGGCCAGGTCAACTTGTGTCACCTCTGTTTGTCTAGGCTACAAGGCAAGGACAGCAAACACTGTACATCCTGGATGGCTGGGGAAGAAAGGGTCTGGATAATCCCTTCCTGGTGGCTGCCATTGTCCTGGGCTTTGGGCTAGAGGGGAACTCAGTGATGACCTTGGATAAGAGACAGGGTCTGGTGGCTTGGGACAAAGGCCTCAGGCAGCACCTGAGTCAACACATGAAATACCAAACTGAAAGTGGCATGGTCACAGAGAGGGTTCCCACAACCAAGATATCACCTGTCAATGAAAATGAGTGATGGAAGAGCTTATAGACTGAGGTTGTGTCCAAGGCCATACCCCACGTCAATGGTTCCTCTAGGCTCGAATCTCAGGAGATGAGGGAGACGTGAGTTCAGCAAAATCATGGACACTGGCTGTCTCTCCCTGACAAAGTTGCCTCTCCTATTACCCCTCTCAGGAGTTCACTAAGCCTCTGTCTTATGGGGTGAAGTGGGGTAAGATACTTAGAGGGGTGGGGAGAAAACATACCTTCCCCAAGGGTACAGGGTAGACTGTATCCATGCTCTGCTCCCTCCCAGGCATACACCAATTCCTTGGGCTCCTTCCTCCCTCCAGATGCTGTTGCTGTTCCTGATCCTTGCCCTCTTTGGGGACTCAGTCAATGGAGTCCAGTGTAAGGCTCCCACTATCTCTGCTGATGACCTTGCTGTCCTTCTATGACTCCCAGAGTAAGGCCCAGGGTTGAATTAGGGAACAGAGCTCTATTACTGGAAGCAGACTCAAATGCACCTCAACTTCCTCCTTCAGTCCCAGGCTCTAACCTCCTCCTCCCAAGGATTTTTTTTGTTATTTCAGGAAAGGGAAGAAGGAGGGTGGTAAGAGTTCTCAGAATTGTATCACTGCTTAAAAGTCATTGATAGGAGTATTTCTCCTATAAAAGAGAAGGCCTAATTCAGACAGGATCTGTGTTTTCTTGAAGGACCATCATTGGTAAGGGGGAATAGATATGTTCTATGGGAATCCAGGGAGCAGAATTAAACCAAGGGGGAAAGATGCAGGAAGGTAGACTTGGAATAAACATATGAGGGAACTTCTTAACAATCACAGTTGTACAACCTTGAAATGGGCTGCCTTTGCTGCTAGTGAGTACTTCATCACCGGAGGTTCAAAAGGAGGCTTCATCACTTGTCAAGACATTATAGAGGTGGTTCGTGCTTGGGATGGGCTAGGATTCCTTGGAGTCCTCAGCTCTGAGATCCTCTGATTCTTTGATTCTAAGATAACGTGAGCGAATCTCTCCCTACTTTGCCCCCATTGGGTCAGAAAGAGACCTTACACTGGTTCTGGCAATAGGGAGCTTAGGACACTTGACAAGGCCCATGAGGTCAGGAGAATTGGCATTCCATGCCAGCCTATGGCCCAGAGGGATATGGAGAAGCCAACACTGACCTAGGAAACAGTGGATAGCTGACCTTTGAGGCTCCTCCTGGATCCACAGCTCTTACAGCCAGGTGCCCCCTACAATGGTCACTTGGCTGCTCTGAAAGCTGGAGGGCACATAACCTTTGACTTCTTAGCTTGGTTACAGAGGTCAGACTCTCAAAGCTGAAGGAGCTTCCCACCATTCGCAGAGAACACTAGCATCTCCCAGGAAACTGCCATGGGGCCAAATGCATGGGAACGACAGCTCCCTACCTTGAGTCATATCTCATCTGGTCCTCTCCCTGTTCTCTATGGAAGAAAATTTGAGCTGAACTTATGAGGGAGGATAGACCCGGTTATAGTCAGAGTTATCCATCAGTTCAGCTGCTTATGCTGGTAGTGAGTTCTCCATCACTGGACATTTAAGAAGAAGCTAGATCATTTGTCATTAATGTCATAGAGGTGATTCCTGTATTGGGGGAGAACACGACCAAGAGTAGAGCCAAAGAGTGAGAACTGTGAATCTGGGGCAGACAAGATGGTTTGAGGGTGAGTGGAGGGGGCCTTAAATATTCTCACCAATTCTCCTGGAACAATCCCACCACTGGTGAAGAACTGAGGCCAGACAACAGGAAAACCTTCCTGCCTGGTGAGGTGCAATGGAGAGCTAGAGAGTACTGGACTACCCCCTCCTCTGCAGGAGAATGTTCCCTAGTTCTGTAGGGTGAGCTGTCTGGTCAAAGTCACGAAAATACAGCTCACCAATGGCCAAATCATGTCAGCCATCCAACTCCCTTTTACAACAGGCTGGATGTTTAGGGCTCCCAGGATTGGAACCTAATGGCCCTATATCTTTCCTTTCTCTCTCTCAAAGCAACCAGTCCTGGGCCTAAAGGTCTTGCTAAACTGAGTCAGCTTCTCTGGGCCACAGCCCTCCCTCTTAGATCTAATCTGGTGAACCTTGCTCTCTGGCACCAAGACTTCTTCCTTTGGTTTTTCTCTAATCCCCTCACCCCCACTTCCTAATTACCTTTTCTCATGTCTTCTGTTTCTTCCATCCATGTTACCACAGCTGAATCTTCCCCCTCTCCCCACACTTTCTAAACCGTCCAGATTTATCTTCTAGTACTTGCAAAACAAAAGAGAGACCAGTAAAAATATAATAGGAAGAAGCAGTGTAAATCAGCTCTCCCTTGCAACTACTTGCAAACTAGTCAGCAAGATGGCACAGTGAGTAAGAGTGCTCTGCTTGGAGTCAGGAAGAACTCAATGCAAGTCCTTTCTTGTTCACTTCCTAACTTCTATGACTCTAGGCAAGTCACGTAACCTCTTAGTGCCTCAATTTCCCCATCTGCAAAAAATGGACATTATGATAATAATATCTACCTTCCAGGGCTGTTGTGAGGATAAAAGGAAATACTTGTCAAGGGCTTTCCAAAACCTCATAACATTGTGTAAATACTGGACAGAAAGAAACACCTTTTGACACTGAATTGGTAGTCAGTCCAGCAGTAGCATAATATGTGGAGCCTTCCTCCTCATGGACCAAATGAGAACCTACTGCTAGGCACTAGATGTCCCAAAGACAGAATATAAAGTGTAAGTGTAAAGACTTAAAATCTGGGGATAAGAATTCATTATTTGGTAAAAAAACTGGAAAACAGTATGGCAGAAACTGGGCATAGGTCAATAGCTTACACCATTTACCAAGATAAGTTCAAACTGGATACATGACCTAGACATAAAGAGAGATATTACTTGAAAATTGAAAAACATGGAACGTGTTATTTATCAAACTACAAGAGACAGAGGGCAGAGTGAGGTAGAAAATGGACAGTTTTGATTACATTAAATTAAAAGGGTTTGTGCTCAGACTTAATGTTTTCTCTATAGTGTAAGTCTCACCAAAATCACATCCAAATATAAATCATCTGGATGAATCAGTCTTTTAAGCTATGCCTGATTGTATCTCCAAGGTAATTCTTTGGGGACATTGATGTTTGATTTGGGTGACCACAAAAACCCAGCATAAGTTCCTCCCCTGGTGGACTTCCTCATGTCTCTTTATCCTGACTGTTTGAAGTTTACAGTCTCCAGTTCCTATTCTCCTTCCCTAGAATAGCTATAATGATAAAACAACTAACATTTATCTAGTACTTACTATGTACCAGGCACTGTGCTAAGCACTTTACAAAGATAAATCACTTGATCCTTACAATGATCCTGTGAGATAGGTGTTGTCATGATCCTCATTTTACAGCTGAGGAAACAGAGGCAAACAGAGGGGAAGTGACTTGTCCAGGGTCATACAGCTAGTATGTTCCTGAGGCTGGATTTGAGCTCAGGTCTTTCTGACTTTAGTTCCAGCATTCTATCTGCTGTGCTACCTGATTTCCAGAAGTGGAGAAGAATGGACTCAACAAAGACAGAAGTGACAGCAGGGTCATATGCTTTCACCTTCAGGCAACCCTGGTTAAGAGTGGGCCTGCCCCGCCTTCTCCCCTTGTCTTGGTATGCACCTTTTGATTCTTCTCTGATGTCAGCAAGTCTGAAAAGAACCTTCACAAAAGGGGGCTACTGCCTATTTGAATGCACCTATTTTTATGTTGTCTCTCCCATTAGAATATGAGCTTAGTGAGGGCAGAAAACATGAATTTTGCTTTGTTTATACCTCTGGTTCTTAGTAGAGTGCCTCTGCTGTAGCTGGCCTTCAGTGAATGCTTTTTGAGTGAAAAAGCTCCTCTTTATCACATGGCTTGCAGATGTCACCCAGTGACAGAATGACTACTGCACATACTCCAAATCTATGCGAGGCATTTCGATTCCATATCATCTTGTCTCTCTGGAAGCAGTCTCTTCAGCCTTTTTCACCCAGAGGATTGTATCAGCAGAGCATGCCGAGGTCTCCTCACCAGCCAATGTTACAATAGTATTAATTATGCCCTCTGTTATTATTTCTAGATATGATATCCTCTCCACCTTTACCTTCATTCTCAATGTTGAACCCCACCTTATAAAGAAGGAACATAGTTAAGCAAAAACAGTGGAGACAATCACTAAGTTTTGAATCTCTGACCTTGGTTTTGAAAGGAGAGAATTTTTGGCTCAGGAGAGAATTTTTGGCTCCAAGTTCAGTATTCTTTTTGTGAGAAATGAGTTAAGTTTCTACATAAGTAGATAAGAAATCAGCACAGACAAGTTAGCTTCTCCTTCGTGTGTGTGTGTGTGTGTGTGTGATAACACAATTCTAGGCACATAATGTATGTTAGGGGTGGGGTATATAAGGAAGATTGTAACACAGAAGGATTAAGACTAATCTTGATCCAGAAGAGAGGAGTTAGGCAGTTACTAACTGTAAAACTTGCTCTAACATCTTCCTTTCAAGAGTGTATTTCACTATTTTCCTTTGTAAACTTCTATTTCTCTACCAAGAGGATGGATTACTTGAATGGTTTATCTCTCCTGCCCTAAATTATAATGCTTTATGCATGCATATAAGACCTTTAATAAATGCATGTTGAATGGCCTGAATGAGCATCCCATTTAGTACTAAGTGGCCTCTTACTGTCCTCAGGCTATAGAATGAGGATGGTCAGGCCCTGAGCCCCAGATTTCTTCTCTTAAGGCCAGCTGTCCCCTAAGAGACAAAAGGAGTGAGGGGAGGGGTGGTCTGCAGAATCAGCCTGTGGCCAGTGCCAGAACAGAAAGGATCAGGTCACCCTGTGTTACTTTGGTGTGTCTAGGCTACAAAGTAAGGAAGACAAACACTGTCCATCCAGGTTTGCAGGGTAAAGAAAGTCTAGGTAATCCCTTCCAGATGGCCAACATTGTACTGGGATAAGAGGTGGAGGCTGTCGGGCTTCTGCCCAATATCTAAAGCCAGAACCCAACATCCTAGGAGATGAAGAGAAGTGGGTTCAGCAAAATCAGATGGTGGTTGGCTCTTCTCTACTAGATCTCCTAGATGAAAGCTCTGATTTTTAAAATTCCTCTGCCCTGGAATTCACAATAGGGCTCTGCCTTGTGGGGTAAGGGGTTGGGGGGGAGGTAGAGAAGGAATATGGTTACACCTTTCCCAAGGGCTCAGGATACACTATTCTGCCCCCTTTCAGCCCCCTGCCATTTATTTGGTCTCCTTTCTTTAGATGCTGCTGCTAATCCTGTCACTTGCCTTCTTGGAGGTTCAGCCAATGGAGTCCAACATAAGTCGTCTCCCATCTCTACCTTTAACGTGAATGTCCTGCCTGGATTCCCAGAGCAAGGCTTGAGCCAGAGGCAGGTTACAGAGTTCTAAGACTGTCATAAGACCTACTTTCATCCTTCAATCTTGGGCTTACACCCCCTCATAAGACTCCTTTTTGACTCTCTTGAAGGTGATAGGAGAATGGTGAGCTACTAAGAACCATTTCATTAGTTAAATGCATTAGGGATGTTCTATGTGTAAAAAAGAAGGTTTAGTTGGGAGAAGATCACTGTTTTCAAGTACCAGGTTTTAAAGTGAGTTGGCCATTCAAAATCATGAAAAATCTTATCACTTGTCAGTTCCCTTTGAAACCTACAGGCTGGACCTTCAGAACCTTCAGTGCTTGAGACCCATGGTTCTACAGCTCTTTTACCTCTCTGTAAAGGATACAACCCTAGGCTTTAGGTCTTGCCACACTGAATCAGCTTCCTTGGCCCACAAGGCAAAGGACTTCACCAAATCACTCTAAGACTTCTTCCTTTCTCAATTCTACAACCTTTTATCTGCTCCTTAATTACTTTTTTTGTTTCTTCAGCTGACGGTTTCATAACCAGATAGCTGATTCTGGCATTTTCTTTCCCTTTATATCTCTTTCCCCATACACTCAAAAACACTCAGGAATATTTTCTAATATTTACAATGGAAAAGAGAGAGAAGTCACAATACCATGGCTGTTGTTGTCAGTCATTTCAGTTGTGTTTGACTCTTTGTGAATCCATTTTGGGGTTTTCTTAGCAAAGATAGTAGAGTGGTTTGCCGTTTCCTTATCCAGATCACTTTTTACAGATGAGTAGCTGAGGCAGATAGGGTTAAGTGACTCGCCCAGGGTCACACAGCTAATAAATGTCTAAGGCCAGATTTCAGCTCATGAAAATGAATCTTCCTGATTCCGAGGCCAGTGCTCTATTTGTTGTGCCACCTAGCTGGGGGAAGCAGTATAATATATCAACCAGTACCCTCACAACTAGTCCACAAAGACCTGGAAAACATCAGACTGAGGCAATAGTGGGAAACAAAAAAAAAAAAATCACAGTGAATTATTTATTCTTCCAGCCCAGAGCAGGATAGGAAGACAGAGAGGCAGACAGGACTATAGACACTGGGGACATAATCCACCCAGGAACATACCGTGTGGAACCTTCTAGTCCTTTTTGTTTTTACAAGTAAAGCCTCAGAGAAAAACACATCTTGAGTGCAAGTTCCACTAGGATGACAGAAAGAAATAAAGAAATAATTTTTGAAAGGAGTTTTAAAAAATAATGTTATAAATATATTTCCAAGGGATAAGAGAATATGAAAAAGGAGAAAATAAGACAGGTTTTGGAAAGCTTCACTCACAGAATTATGTGATCAATCAATAGGAGAGCTGTCTTCACTTCCTTGCTCAATGTAAAGAAGAGACAGAAAAAGCTGTCACATAAAGTTTTCACCATTACTTTGAAAATCAAAACATTTCCACCTGACAGACTGGTCACCCCAAAAGTATACAGCAGACATGAATTATCTTTTTGTATTACTCTGCAAAGTAGACCAGGGTGGTTTGGGGGTGGGGGCTGTGTTTAGATCTGTGTTAGACCCCATTGTGTTCAGATGAAGCAATAATTCACCCTTGAAAAGCTCATAAATCTGGTGGCTCCTGCTAATTCATGAAAAAAAAAAAAGAGAGGTTCCAGGCTCTACCAGGGGAAAGGATGAAGCTCAATTCAGAGGGTCTTGGAAAAGTCACTTCCATATTTGGGCATAACTGGGGTCATTCAGGAAACTGGCCGAGAATGAAGGCATCTGTGGAAGAGGTGTGTTAGCATCTTTGCATCTTGTTAGGGAGAAGTCCTCATCTCCTGGTGCAAGACCTGACTGACTTTCTAGTCTCCTGTTGACAGACAGCCCCTCTGATCTCCACACCAGGACTATGGTGCTGACTTGCATTTAATAGTCATGCATATTCGTGGTGGTAAGGTAGTCTGAGGGAAAGTTTTTTTTTTTAATTTAATTTAATTTTTTATTTTTATTTTTATTTTTTTTTGTTTGCAACATTTACTTCCACAAGATTTTGAGTTCCAAATTTTTCACCCCATCTCTCCCCTCCCCTCACCCCAAGATGGCATGCATTCTGAATACTCCTTCCCCTAGTCTGCCTTCCTTTCTATCTCTCCCCCCTTCTCTTATCCCCTTCCCCTTCAATTTTCCTGTAGGGCAGGATGAATTTCTGTACCCCATTTCCTGTATTTCTTATTTCCCAGTTGCATGTGAAAACATTTTTTTTAAACATGTGTTTTTAAAACTTTGGGTTCCAAATTTTCTCCCTTCCTCCCTCCCCACCCAACTTCATTGATAAGGCAAGCAACTAAATATAGGTTATATATGTGCAGTTATGCAAAACACTTCCATAGTAGACATGTTGTGAAAAACTAACTCTATTTCCCTTAATCCTATTCTGCCCCCCCCATTTATTCTATTCTATCTATCTATATCTATATCTACGTACATATAATTTTTCCCCTCCAACTACCCTAATACTGACAAAGGTCTCATGAGTTACAAATATCATCTTTCCATGCAGGCATGTAAACAGTTCAACCTTAATAAGTCTCTTATGATTTTCTCTTTCCTGTTTACCTCTTCATGTTCCACTTGAGTCTTGTATTGGAAAATCAAATTTTCTATTCAGCTCTGGTCTTTTCATCAAGAATGCTTGAAATTCCTCTATTTCACTGAATGACCATTTTTTCCCCTGCAGGATTATACTCAGTTTGCTGGGTAGGTGATTTTTGGTTGTAATCCTATCTCCTTTGCCCTTCAGAATATTTTATTCCATGCCCTGCAATCCCTTAATGTAGAAGCTGCTAAATCTTTGTTTCCACAATACTTGAATTGTTTCTTTCTGGCTGCTTATAATATTTTCTGCTTGACCTAGAACTCTGGAACTTGGCTACAATATTCCTGGGAGTTTTCCTTTGGGGATCTCTTTCAGGAAGAGATTAGTGGATTCTTTCAATTTCTATTTTACCCTCTGGTTCTAAAATATTAAGGCAGTTTTCCTTGATAATTTCTTGAAAGATGATGTCTAGCCTCTTTTTTTGATCATGGCTTTCAGATAGTCCAATAATTTTTAAATTCCCTCTCCTGGATCTATTTTCCAGGTCAGTTGTTTTTCCAATGAGATATTTCATATTGTTTTCTAATTTTTCATTCTTTTGGATTTGTTTTACAGTGTCTTGATTTCTCATAAAGTCACTAGCTTCCAATTGCTCTATTCTAATTTTTAAGGAAGTATTTTCTTCAGTAATCTTTTGGACTTCCTTTTCCATTTGGCCAATTTTGCTTTTTAGGGCATTCTTCTCCTCATTGGCTTTTTGGACCTCTTTTTCCATTTGGGTTAGGCTATTTTTTAAGGTGTTATTTTCTTCAGTATTTTTTTGCGTCTCCTTTAGTGATCTGTTGACTTGTTTTTCATGATTTTCTTGCATCACTCTCAGTTTTTCCTCTACTTCTCTTACTTGCTTCTCAAAATCCCTTTTGAGCTCTTCCAAGGCCTGGGACTGGTTCATATTCTTCTTGGAGGCTTTGGATGTAGGAGCTTTGACTTTGCTCTCTTCTTCTGGTTGTATGTTTTGATATTCTTTGTCACCAAAGTAAGATAATATAATCTGACTCTTTTTGCGCTGCTTACTCATGATCCCAGCCAATTACTTGAGTTTTAAATTCTTTGTTAAGGTAAAAGTCTGCTTCCAATGTGGAGAATGTACTGTCCCAAGCTTCCGGGGTTTGTACAGCTGTTTTCAGAGATACTCTAGGGACCTGAAAATTTTCAGTTCTTCCAAAGTGCTATGATAAGGGGTGAGGTGTTTTCCCTCTACTACCACAACAAGCTCCACCATGCCAGTGCTCCTCCTCACCCCAAGACCGTTCCTCAGAATTGTGACCCAGATCCAAGCACTGGTAAAGCAAGAGATTCCTGCCTCAGCCCTGGCAAAGAGATGCTTGCAATCCCCCTCTGATCAGCCACTTGATTCCCCCTCAGTCTGTGGGCCAGAAGCTCAGGACACAGCCACTGCCCCGAGGGCATGCTCTGGACTCGTGGCTGAGACCTAGCTTCTTCTCTCATCACAGTCACAGACTTTTCCCACTGACCTTCTAAGTTGTCTTTGGCGTTTGTGGGTTGAGTCTGAAAACAGCCACAGCTGCCTGCAATTCAGTCCTCTGAGGCCTGCTCCAGGGTCGCTGTGACCTACATGCCCATCCTGTACTGCACTCCTCTCCCTGCCTGGTGCAATATACCTTTCTGATCAACTATCCAGGCTGTCTTTGGCTGGAAATTTGTTTCACTCTGTCTTTTTGTGGGTTCTGTTGCTTTAGAATTTGTTTAGAGCCATTTTTTATAGGTATTTGGAGGGGTTTGAGGGCAAGCTCAAGCAAGTCACTGCTTTACCTCCGCCATCTTGACTCTGCCCCCTCTGAGGGAAAGTTTTGCTTTCTACTATAGTACTGTATCATTTTTTCTCTTTCAGAAACCCAAAACCAAAATTTCCTTGGACATGTAGATGAAGGCTCCAATTTTGTCTTTTCTAAAGAAGGGCAGGAAATCACTGGAGTCCACGTCCAGTTTGGAACATCTGGTTACCTGAGTAGGTGAGTAGGTCTGAAAGAGCTACTTCTCTCATGACCTTTGTGATTTATACATTCACTTAAGCACCTAGAAGGATCCTCAGTGCCATCTTTAACCTGGCCAGTCAAGTCACTTTGATCCTGCTCTCTCTCACTAAAACATACATATGATTGCACATACAGGGAGCATGGTGATGTTAGACTTTGGAAAGGTTGGACAGGGAGATCTACCACATTCAATCCTGCTATTATTCTTCCATGTTCTGGCCTGGGATGAAGAATCAAAGCTATGGGATGTCATGTACATGGCATGACTGGAAGGATAATGGAAAGTGTTCTGCTACTCAGAAACCTTGGGAGGGAGGGAGGATCCCTTCATTGAAGGTTTTCAAGCACAGGCTAGATAACCACTTGTTGCGACATGTTATAAATGGGAATTGTGAGCTTTGATGATCTTTGTTAAAGGGTGAGGGATGATG